>NC_081314.1:23780438-24087938 GCF_026419965.1 Kogia breviceps | reverse complement strand
AAACATTGCTAGTGGCCAGTGAGCCACCCCATACACCGGGGCAGTAGCACCACACACATCTCCCAGAGAACACAGACTTCCCAATCCGTGCGTGTTCTCTTCAAATGGAGAGGGTAGTTTGCAGTCTGCGAAGCACAGTCATGGCCCACAGCGCTGCAGGAGTGCCATCTCCAAAGTGAATGGGAAGCTGCCCTCCCTCGAGTGGGTAAAGGCCTAACACCAGCCCTGATGGCACGTCACCCTGTGCAAAAGGAGAACAGAAAACGAACATTTTTCCCTGCAGAAAAGGGCTCTCGGTTTCTCAAACGGAAAGACAAGCTGTCAGAAGTAGGTCAGTATTGGAGAGAGGCAGAAGGCTGTACTTGGCAGAGGCTAGGGTAAGAGTTTCCTCAAAGCAGCCTTCTCAAAGGGCATAGAAGCAGAGGCCTCCTCCAGCGGCCTCTCCCCAAGAGTCTGTACACAAAAGGAACACCTTGAAGCTGGCTGCGAATGCACAGCTTAGGAGGAAAGCAGTACCCGCAAGCTACGAATGTGATCTCTTGATGGTGCCCCAGAAAGGAACTCTGGCACTTGTACTTCCCAAATGAGCTTAGCTGCACAAAGTTTGCCCCACAGTGGCGAGCAGAAACATTGCTAATGGCCAGTGAGCCACCCCATACTCCGGGGCAGTAGCACCACACACATCTCCCAGAGAACAGAGACTTCCCAATCCGTGCGTGTTCTCTTCCAATGGAGAGGGTAGTTTGCAGTCTGCGAAGCACAGTCATGGCCCACAGCGCTGCAGGAGTGCCATCTCCAAAGTGAATGGGAAGCTGCCCTCCCTCGAGTGGGTAAAGGCCTAACACCAGCCGTGAAGGCACGTTACCGTGTGCAAAAGAAGAACAGAAAACGGACATTTTTCCCTGCAGGAAAAGGGCTCTTGGTTTCTCAAATGGAAAGACAAGCTGTCAGAAGTAAGTCAGTATTGGAGAGAGGCAGAAGGCTATACTTGGCAGAGGCTAGGGTAAGAGGTTCCTCAAAGCAGCCTTCTCAAAGGGCATAGAAGCAGAGGCCTTCTCTAGCGGCCTCTCCACAAGAGTCTATACACAAAAGGAACACCTTGAAGCTGGCTGCGAATGCACAGCTTAGGAGGAAAGCAGTACCGGCATGCTACGAATGTGATCACTTGATGGTGCCCCAGAAAGGAACTCTGGCACTTGTACTTCCCAAGTGAGCTTAGCTGAACAGAGTTTGCCCCACAGTGGCGAACAGAAACATTGCTAGTGGCCAGTGAGCCACCCCATACACCGGGGCAGTAGCACCACACACATCTCCCAGAGAACAGAGACTTCCCAATCCGTGCGTGTTCTCTTCGAATGGAGAGGGTAGTTTGCAGTCTGCGAAGCCCAGTCATGACACACAGCGCTGCAGGAGTGCCATCTCCAAAGTGAATGGGAAGCTGCCCTCCCTCGAGTGGGTAAAGGCCTAACACCAGCCGTGAAGGCACCTCACGGTGTGCAAAAGAAGAACAGAAAACGGACATTTTTCCCTGCAGGAAAAGGTCTCATGGTTTCTAAAACGGAAAGACAAGCTGTCAGAAGTAAGTCAGTATTGGAGAGAGGCAGAAGGCGGTACTTGGCAGAGGCTAGGGTAAGAGTTTCCTCAAAGCAGCCTTCTCAAAGGGCATAGAAGCAGAGGCCTTCTCCAGCGGCCTCTAAACCAGAGTCTATACACAAAAGGAACACTTTGAAGCTGGCTGCGAATGCACAGCTTAGGAGGAGAGCAGTACCCGCATGCTACGAATGTGATCTCTTGATGGTGCCCCAGAAAGGAACTCTGGCACTTGTACTTCCCAAGTGAGCTTAGCTGCACAAAGTTTGCCCCACAGTGGCGAGCAGAAACATTGCTAGTGGCCAGTGAGCCATCCGATACACCGGGGCAGTAGCACCACACACATCTCCCAGAGAACAGAGACTTCCCAATCCGTGCGTGTTCTCTTCGAATGGAGAGGGTAGTTTGCAGTCTGCGAAGCACAGTCATGACCCACAGCGCTGCAGGAGTGCCATCTCCAAAGTGAATGGGAAGCTGCCCTCCCTCGAGTGGGTAAAGGCCTAACACCAGCCGTGAAGGCACGTCACCGTGTGCAAAAGAAGAACAGAGAACGAACATTTTTCCCTGCAGGAAAAGGGCTCATGGTTTCTAAAACGGAAAGACAAGCTGTCAGAAGTAAGTCAGTATTGGAGAGAGGCAGAAGGCTGTACTTGGCAGAGGCTAGGGTAAGAGTTTCCTCAAAGCAGCCTTCTCAAAGGGCATAGAAGCAGAGGCCTTCTCCAGCGGCCTCTCCACCAGAGTCTATACACAAAAGGAACACCTTGAAGCTGGCTGCGAATGCACAGCTTAGGAGGAGAGCAGTACCCGCATGCTACGAATGGGATCTCTTGATGGTGCCCCAGAAAGGAACTCTGGCACTTGTACTTCCCAAGTGAGCTTAGCTGAACAGAGTTTGCCCCACAGTGGCGAACAGAAACATTGCTAGTGGCCAGTGAGCCACCCCATACACCGGGGCAGTAGCACCACACACATCTCCCAGAGAACAGAGACTTCCCAATCCGTGCGTGTTCTCTTCGAATCAAGAGGGTAGTTTGCAGTCTGCGAAGCACAGTCATGGCCCACAGCGCTGCAGGAGTGCCATCTCCAAAGTGAATGGGAAGCTGCCCTCCCTCGAGTGGGTAAAGGCCTAACACCAGCCGTGAAGGCACGTCACCGTGTGTAAAAGAAGAACAGAATACGGACATTTTTCCCTGCAGGAAAAGGTCTCATGGTTTCTAAAACGGAAAGACAAGCTGTCAGAAGTAAGTCAGTATTGGAGAGAGGCAGAAGGCTGTACTTGGCAGAGGCTAGGGTAAGAGCTTCCTCAAAGCAGCCTTCTCAAAGGGCATAGAAGCAGAGGCCTTCTCCAGCGGCCTCTCCACCAGAGTCTATACACAAAAGGAACACCTTGAAGCTGGCTGCGAATGCACAGCTGAGGAGGAGAGCAGTACCCGCATGCTACGAATGTGATCTCTTGATGGTGCCCCAGAAAGGAACTCTGGCACTTGTACTTCCCAAGTGAGCTTAGCTGTACAAAGTTTGCCCCACAGTGGCGAGCAGAAACATTGCTAGTGGCCAGTGAGCCACCCCATACACCGGGGCAGTAGCACCACACACATCTCCCAGAGAACAGAGACTTACCAATCCGTGCGTGTTCTCTTCGAATGGAGAGGGTAGTTTGCAGTCTGCGAAGCACTGTCATGGCCCACAGCGCTGCAGGAGTGCTATCTCCAAAGTGAATGGGAAGCTGCCCTCCCTCGAGTGGGTAAAGGCCTAACACCAGCCCTGATGGCACGTCACCGTGTGCAAAAGGAGAACAGAAAACGAATATTTTTCCCTGCAGAAAAGGGCTCTCGGTTTCTCAAACGGAAAGACAAGCTGTCAGAAGTAAGTCAGTATTGGAGAGAGGCAGAAGGCTGTACTTGGCAGAGGCTAGGGTAAGAGGTTCCTCAAAGCAGCCTTCTCAAAGGGCATAGAAGCAGAGGCCTTCTCTAGCGGCCTCTCCACCAGAGTCTATAGACAAAAGGAACACCTTGAAGCTGGCGGCGAATGCACAGCTTAGGAGGAAAGCAGTACCCGCATGCTACGAATGTGATCTCTTGATGGTGCCCCAGAAAGGAACTCTGGCACTTGTACTTCCCTAGTGAGCTTAGCTGAACAGAGTTTGCCCCACAGTGGCGAGCAGAAACATTGCTAGTGGCCAGTGAGCCACCCCATACACCGGGGCAGTAGCACCACACACATCTCCCAGAGAACACAGACTTCCCAATCCGTGCGTGTTCTCTTCAAATGGAGAGGGTAGTTTGCAGTCTGCGAAGCACAGTCATGGCCCACAGCGCTGCAGGAGTGCCATCTCCAAAGTGAATGGGAAGCTGCCCTCCCTCGAGTGGGTAAAGGCCTAACACCAGCCCTGATGGCACGTCACCCTGTGCAAAAGGAGAACAGAAAACGAACATTTTTCCCTGCAGAAAAGGGCTCTCGGTTTCTCAAACGGAAAGACAAGCTGTCAGAAGTAGGTCAGTATTGGAGAGAGGCAGAAGGCTGTACTTGGCAGAGGCTAGGGTAAGAGTTTCCTCAAAGCAGCCTTCTCAAAGGGCATAGAAGCAGAGGCCTCCTCCAGCGGCCTCTCCCCAAGAGTCTGTACACAAAAGGAACACCTTGAAGCTGGCTGCGAATGCACAGCTTAGGAGGAAAGCAGTACCCGCAAGCTACGAATGTGATCTCTTGATGGTGCCCCAGAAAGGAACTCTGGCACTTGTACTTCCCAAATGAGCTTAGCTGCACAAAGTTTGCCCCACAGTGGCGAGCAGAAACATTGCTAATGGCCAGTGAGCCACCCCATACTCCGGGGCAGTAGCACCACACACATCTCCCAGAGAACAGAGACTTCCCAATCCGTGCGTGTTCTCTTCCAATGGAGAGGGTAGTTTGCAGTCTGCGAAGCACAGTCATGGCCCACAGCGCTGCAGGAGTGCCATCTCCAAAGTGAATGGGAAGCTGCCCTCCCTCGAGTGGGTAAAGGCCTAACACCAGCCGTGAAGGCACGTTACCGTGTGCAAAAGAAGAACAGAAAACGGACATTTTTCCCTGCAGGAAAAGGGCTCTTGGTTTCTCAAATGGAAAGACAAGCTGTCAGAAGTAAGTCAGTATTGGAGAGAGGCAGAAGGCTATACTTGGCAGAGGCTAGGGTAAGAGGTTCCTCAAAGCAGCCTTCTCAAAGGGCATAGAAGCAGAGGCCTTCTCTAGCGGCCTCTCCACAAGAGTCTATACACAAAAGGAACACCTTGAAGCTGGCTGCGAATGCACAGCTTAGGAGGAAAGCAGTACCGGCATGCTACGAATGTGATCACTTGATGGTGCCCCAGAAAGGAACTCTGGCACTTGTACTTCCCAAGTGAGCTTAGCTGAACAGAGTTTGCCCCACAGTGGCGAACAGAAACATTGCTAGTGGCCAGTGAGCCACCCCATACACCGGGGCAGTAGCACCACACACATCTCCCAGAGAACAGAGACTTCCCAATCCGTGCGTGTTCTCTTCGAATGGAGAGGGTAGTTTGCAGTCTGCGAAGCCCAGTCATGACACACAGCGCTGCAGGAGTGCCATCTCCAAAGTGAATGGGAAGCTGCCCTCCCTCGAGTGGGTAAAGGCCTAACACCAGCCGTGAAGGCACCTCACGGTGTGCAAAAGAAGAACAGAAAACGGACATTTTTCCCTGCAGGAAAAGGTCTCATGGTTTCTAAAACGGAAAGACAAGCTGTCAGAAGTAAGTCAGTATTGGAGAGAGGCAGAAGGCGGTACTTGGCAGAGGCTAGGGTAAGAGTTTCCTCAAAGCAGCCTTCTCAAAGGGCATAGAAGCAGAGGCCTTCTCCAGCGGCCTCTAAACCAGAGTCTATACACAAAAGGAACACTTTGAAGCTGGCTGCGAATGCACAGCTTAGGAGGAGAGCAGTACCCGCATGCTACGAATGTGATCTCTTGATGGTGCCCCAGAAAGGAACTCTGGCACTTGTACTTCCCAAGTGAGCTTAGCTGCACAAAGTTTGCCCCACAGTGGCGAGCAGAAACATTGCTAGTGGCCAGTGAGCCATCCGATACACCGGGGCAGTAGCACCACACACATCTCCCAGAGAACAGAGACTTCCCAATCCGTGCGTGTTCTCTTCGAATGGAGAGGGTAGTTTGCAGTCTGCGAAGCACAGTCATGACCCACAGCGCTGCAGGAGTGCCATCTCCAAAGTGAATGGGAAGCTGCCCTCCCTCGAGTGGGTAAAGGCCTAACACCAGCCGTGAAGGCACGTCACCGTGTGCAAAAGAAGAACAGAGAACGAACATTTTTCCCTGCAGGAAAAGGGCTCATGGTTTCTAAAACGGAAAGACAAGCTGTCAGAAGTAAGTCAGTATTGGAGAGAGGCAGAAGGCTGTACTTGGCAGAGGCTAGGGTAAGAGTTTCCTCAAAGCAGCCTTCTCAAAGGGCATAGAAGCAGAGGCCTTCTCCAGCGGCCTCTCCACCAGAGTCTATACACAAAAGGAACACCTTGAAGCTGGCTGCGAATGCACAGCTTAGGAGGAGAGCAGTACCCGCATGCTACGAATGGGATCTCTTGATGGTGCCCCAGAAAGGAACTCTGGCACTTGTACTTCCCAAGTGAGCTTAGCTGAACAGAGTTTGCCCCACAGTGGCGAACAGAAACATTGCTAGTGGCCAGTGAGCCACCCCATACACCGGGGCAGTAGCACCACACACATCTCCCAGAGAACAGAGACTTCCCAATCCGTGCGTGTTCTCTTCGAATCAAGAGGGTAGTTTGCAGTCTGCGAAGCACAGTCATGGCCCACAGCGCTGCAGGAGTGCCATCTCCAAAGTGAATGGGAAGCTGCCCTCCCTCGAGTGGGTAAAGGCCTAACACCAGCCGTGAAGGCACGTCACCGTGTGTAAAAGAAGAACAGAATACGGACATTTTTCCCTGCAGGAAAAGGTCTCATGGTTTCTAAAACGGAAAGACAAGCTGTCAGAAGTAAGTCAGTATTGGAGAGAGGCAGAAGGCTGTACTTGGCAGAGGCTAGGGTAAGAGCTTCCTCAAAGCAGCCTTCTCAAAGGGCATAGAAGCAGAGGCCTTCTCCAGCGGCCTCTCCACCAGAGTCTATACACAAAAGGAACACCTTGAAGCTGGCTGCGAATGCACAGCTGAGGAGGAGAGCAGTACCCGCATGCTACGAATGTGATCTCTTGATGGTGCCCCAGAAAGGAACTCTGGCACTTGTACTTCCCAAGTGAGCTTAGCTGTACAAAGTTTGCCCCACAGTGGCGAGCAGAAACATTGCTAGTGGCCAGTGAGCCACCCCATACACCGGGGCAGTAGCACCACACACATCTCCCAGAGAACAGAGACTTACCAATCCGTGCGTGTTCTCTTCGAATGGAGAGGGTAGTTTGCAGTCTGCGAAGCACTGTCATGGCCCACAGCGCTGCAGGAGTGCTATCTCCAAAGTGAATGGGAAGCTGCCCTCCCTCGAGTGGGTAAAGGCCTAACACCAGCCCTGATGGCACGTCACCGTGTGCAAAAGGAGAACAGAAAACGAATATTTTTCCCTGCAGAAAAGGGCTCTCGGTTTCTCAAACGGAAAGACAAGCTGTCAGAAGTAAGTCAGTATTGGAGAGAGGCAGAAGGCTGTACTTGGCAGAGGCTAGGGTAAGAGGTTCCTCAAAGCAGCCTTCTCAAAGGGCATAGAAGCAGAGGCCTTCTCTAGCGGCCTCTCCACCAGAGTCTATAGACAAAAGGAACACCTTGAAGCTGGCGGCGAATGCACAGCTTAGGAGGAAAGCAGTACCCGCATGCTACGAATGTGATCTCTTGATGGTGCCCCAGAAAGGAACTCTGGCACTTGTACTTCCCTAGTGAGCTTAGCTGAACAGAGTTTGCCCCACAGTGGCGAGCAGAAACATTGCTAGTGGCCAGTGAGCCACCCCATACACCGGGGCAGTAGCACCACACACATCTCCCAGAGAACACAGACTTCCCAATCCGTGCGTGTTCTCTTCAAATGGAGAGGGTAGTTTGCAGTCTGCGAAGCACAGTCATGGCCCACAGCGCTGCAGGAGTGCCATCTCCAAAGTGAATGGGAAGCTGCCCTCCCTCGAGTGGGTAAAGGCCTAACACCAGCCCTGATGGCACGTCACCCTGTGCAAAAGGAGAACAGAAAACGAACATATTTCCCTGCAGAAAAGGGCTCTCGGTTTCTCAAACGGAAAGACAAGCTGTCAGAAGTAGGTCAGTATTGGAGAGAGGCAGAAGGCTGTACTTGGCAGAGGCTAGGGTAAGAGTTTCCTCAAAGCAGCCTTCTCAAAGGGCATAGAAGCAGAGGCCTCCTCCAGCGGCCTCTCCCCAAGAGTCTGTACACAAAAGGAACACCTTGAAGCTGGCTGCGAATGCACAGCTTAGGAGGAAAGCAGTACCCGCAAGCTACGAATGTGATCTCTTGATGGTGCCCCAGAAAGGAACTCTGGCACTTGTACTTCCCAAATGAGCTTAGCTGCACAAAGTTTGCCCCACAGTGGCGAGCAGAAACATTGCTAATGGCCAGTGAGCCACCCCATACTCCGGGGCAGTAGCACCACACACATCTCCCAGAGAACAGAGACTTCCCAATCCGTGCGTGTTCTCTTCCAATGGAGAGGGTAGTTTGCAGTCTGCGAAGCACAGTCATGGCCCACAGCGCTGCAGGAGTGCCATCTCCAAAGTGAATGGGAAGCTGCCCTCCCTCGAGTGGGTAAAGGCCTAACACCAGCCGTGAAGGCACGTTACCGTGTGCAAAAGAAGAACAGAAAACGGACATTTTTCCCTGCAGGAAAAGGGCTCTTGGTTTCTCAAATGGAAAGACAAGCTGTCAGAAGTAAGTCAGTATTGGAGAGAGGCAGAAGGCTATACTTGGCAGAGGCTAGGGTAAGAGGTTCCTCAAAGCAGCCTTCTCAAAGGGCATAGAAGCAGAGGCCTTCTCTAGCGGCCTCTCCACAAGAGTCTATACACAAAAGGAACACCTTGAAGCTGGCTGCGAATGCACAGCTTAGGAGGAAAGCAGTACCGGCATGCTACGAATGTGATCACTTGATGGTGCCCCAGAAAGGAACTCTGGCACTTGTACTTCCCAAGTGAGCTTAGCTGAACAGAGTTTGCCCCACAGTGGCGAACAGAAACATTGCTAGTGGCCAGTGAGCCACCCCATACACCGGGGCAGTAGCACCACACACATCTCCCAGAGAACAGAGACTTCCCAATCCGTGCGTGTTCTCTTCGAATGGAGAGGGTAGTTTGCAGTCTGCGAAGCCCAGTCATGACCCACAGCGCTGCAGGAGTGCCATCTCCAAAGTGAATGGGAAGCTGCCCTCCCTCGAGTGGGTAAAGGCCTAACACCAGCCGTGAAGGCACCTCACGGTGTGCAAAAGAAGAACAGAAAACGGACATTTTTCCCTGCAGGAAAAGGTCTCATGGTTTCTAAAACGGAAAGACAAGCTGTCAGAAGTAAGTCAGTATTGGAGAGAGGCAGAAGGCGGTACTTGGCAGAGGCTAGGGTAAGAGTTTCCTCAAAGCAGCTTTCTCAAAGGGCATAGAAGCAGAGGCCTTCTCCAGCGGCCTCTAAACCAGAGTCTATACACAAAAGGAACACTTTGAAGCTGGCTGCGAATGCACAGCTTAGGAGGAGAGCAGTACCCGCATGCTACGAATGTGATCTCTTGATGGTGCCCCAGAAAGGAACTCTGGCACTTGTACTTCCCAAGTGAGCTTAGCTGCACAAAGTTTGCCCCACAGTGGCGAGCAGAAACATTGCTAGTGGCCAGTGAGCCATCCGATACACCGGGGCAGTAGCACCACACACATCTCCCAGAGAACAGAGACTTCCCAATCCGTGCGTGTTCTCTTCGAATGGAGAGGGTAGTTTGCAGTCTGCGAAGCACAGTCATGACCCACAGCGCTGCAGGAGTGCCATCTCCAAAGTGAATGGGAAGCTGCCCTCCCTCGAGTGGGTAAAGGCCTAACACCAGCCGTGAAGGCACGTCACCGTGTGCAAAAGAAGAACAGAGAACGAACATTTTTCCCTGCAGGAAAAGGGCTCATGGTTTCTAAAACGGAAAGACAAGCTGTCAGAAGTAAGTCAGTATTGGAGAGAGGCAGAAGGCTGTACTTGGCAGAGGCTAGGGTAAGAGTTTCCTCAAAGCAGCCTTCTCAAAGGGCATAGAAGCAGAGGCCTTCTCCAGCGGCCTCTCCACCAGAGTCTATACACAAAAGGAACACCTTGAAGCTGGCTGCGAATGCACAGCTTAGGAGGAGAGCAGTACCCGCATGCTACGAATGGGATCTCTTGATGGTGCCCCAGAAAGGAACTCTGGCACTTGTACTTCCCAAGTGAGCTTAGCTGAACAGAGTTTGCCCCACAGTGGCGAACAGAAACATTGCTAGTGGCCAGTGAGCCACCCCATACACCGGGGCAGTAGCACCACACACATCTCCCAGAGAACAGAGACTTCCCAATCCGTGCGTGTTCTCTTCGAATGGAGAGGGTAGTTTGCAGTCTGCGAAGCACAGTCATGGCCCACAGTGCTGCAGGAGTGCCATCTGCAAAGTGAATGGGAAGCTGCCCTCCCTCGAGTGGGTAAAAGCCTAACACCAGGCCTGAAGGCACGTCTACGTGTGGAAAAGAAGAACAGAAAACGGACAATTTTCCCTGCAGGAAAAGGGCTCTTGGTTTCTCAAACTGAAAGACAAGCTGTCAGACGTAAGTCAGTATTGGAGAGAGGCAGAAGGCTGTACTTGGCAGAGGCTAGGGTAAGAGGTTCCTCAAAGCAGCCTTCTCAAAGGGCATAGAAGCAGAGGCCTTCTCCAGCGGCCTCTCCACCAGAGTCTATACACCAAAGGAACACCTTGAAGCTGGCTGCGAATGCACAGCTTAGGAGGAAAGCAGTACCGGCATGCTACGAATGTGATCACTTGATGGTGCCCCAGAAAGGAACTCTGGCACTTGTACTTCCCAAGTGAGCTTAGCTGAACAGAGTTTGCCCCACAGTGGCGAACAGAAACATTGCTAGTGGCCAGTGAGCCACCCCATACACCGGGGCAGTAGCACCACACACATCTCCCAGAGAACAGAGACTTCCCAATCCGTGCGTGTTCTCTTCGAATGGAGAGGGTAGTTTGCAGTCTGCGAAGCCCAGTCATGACCCACAGCGCTGCAGGAGTGCCATCTCCAAAGTGAATGGGAAGCTGCCCTCCCTCGAGTGGGTAAAGGCCTAACACCAGCCGTGAAGGCACCTCACCGTGTGCAAAAGAAGAACAGAAAACGGACATTTTTCCCTGCAGGCAAAGGTCTCATGGTTTCTAAAACGGAAAGACAAGCTGTCAGAAGTAAGTCAGTATTGGAGAGAGGCAGAAGGCGGTACTTGGCAGAGGCTAGGGTAAGAGGTTCCTCAAAGCAGCCTTCTCAAAGGGCATAGAAGCAGAGGCCTTCTCTAGCGGCCTCTCCACCAGAGTCTATAGACAAAAGGAACACCTTGAAGCTGGCTGCGAATGCACAGCTTAGGAGGAAAGCAGTACCCGCATGCTACGAATGTGATCTCTTGATGGTGCCCCAGAAAGGAACTCTGGCACTTGTACTTCCCTAGTGAGCTTAGCTGAACAGAGTTTGCCCCACAGTGGTGAGCAGAAACATTGCTAGTGGCCAGTGAGCCACCCCATACACCGGGGCAGTAGCACCACATACATCTCCCAGAGAACAGAGACTTCCCAATCCGTGCGTGTTCTCTTCAAATGGAGAGGGTAGTTTGCAGTCTGCGAAGCACAGTCATGGCCCACAGCGCTGCATGAGTGCCATCTCCAAAGTGAATGGGAAGCTGACCTCCCTCGAGTGGGTAAAGGCCTAACACCAGCCGTGAAGGCACGTCACCGTGTGCAAAAGAAGAACAGAGAACAGACATTTTTCCCTACAGGAAAAGGGCTCATGGTTTCTAAAACGGAAAGACAAGCTATCAGAAGTAAGTCAGTATTGGAGAGAGGCAGAAGGCTGTACTTGGCAGAGGCTAGGGTAAGAGTTTCCTCAAAGCAGTCTTCTCAAAGGGCATAGAAGCAGAGGCCTTCTCCAGCGGCCTCTCCACCAGAGTCTATCCACAAAAGGAACACCTTGAAGCTGGGTGCGAATGCACAGCTTAGGAGGAGAGCAGTACCCGCATGCTACGAATGTGATCCCTTAATGGTGCCCCAGAAAGGAACTCTAGCACTTGTACTTCCCAAGTGAGCTTAGCTGCACAAAGTTTGCCCCACAGTGGCGAGCAGAAACATTGCTAGTGGCCAGTGAGCCATCCGATACACCGGGGCAGTAGCACCACACACATCTCCCAGAGAACAGAGACTTCCCAATCCGTGCGTGTTCTCTTCGAATGGAGAGGGTAGTTTGCAGTCTGCGAGGCACAGTCATGACCCACAGCGCTGCAGGAGTGCCATCTCCAAAGTGAATTGGAAGCTGCCCTCCCTCGAGTGGGTAAAGGCCTAACAACAGCCCTGATGGCAAGTCACCGTGTGCAAAAGAAGAACAGAAAACGAACATTTTTCCCTGCAGGACAAGGGCTCTCGGGTTCTCAAACGGAAACACAAGCTGTCAGAAGTAAGTCAGTATTGGAGAGAGGCAGAAAGATGTACCTGGCAGAGGCTAGGGTAAGAGGTTCCTCAAAGCAGCCTTCTCAAAGGGCATAGAAGCAGAGGCCTTCTCCAGTGGCCTCTCGACCAGAGTCTATCCACAAAAGGAACACCTTGAAGCTGGCTGCGAATGCACAGCTTAGGAGGAAAGCAGTACCCGCATGCTACGAATGTGATCTCTTGATGGTGCCCCAGAAAGGAACTCTGGCACTTGTACTTCCCAAGTGAGCTTAGCTGCACAACGTTTGCCCCACAGTGGCGAGCAGAAACATTGCTAGTGGCCAGTGAGACACCCGATACACCGGGGCAGTAGCACCACACACATCTCCCAGAGAACAGAGACTTCCCAATCCGTGCGTGTTCTCTTCGAATGGAGAGGGTAGTTTGCAGTCTGCGAAGCACAGTCATGGCCCACAGCGCTGCAGGAGTGCCATCTCCAAAGTGAATGGGAAGCTGCCCTCCCTCGAGTGGGTAAAGGCCTAACACCAGCCCTGATGGCACGTCACCGTGTGCAAAAGAAGAACAGAAAACGGACATTTTTCCCTGCAGGAAAAGGGCTCTTGTTTTCTCAAACGGAAAGACAAGCTGTCAGAAGTAAGTCAGTATTGGAGAGAGGCAGAAAGATGTACCTGGCAGAGGCTAGGGTAAGAGGTTCCTCAAAGCAGCCTTCTCAAAGGGCATAGAAGCAGAGGCCTTCTCCAGCGGCCTCTCCACCAGAGTCTATACACAAAAGGAACACCTTGAAGCTGGCTGCGAATGCACAGCTTAGGAGGAGAGCAGTACCCGCATGCTACGAATGTGATCTCTTGATGGTGCCCCAGAAAGGAACTCTGGCACTTGTACTTCCCAAGTGAGCTTAGCTGCACAAAGTTTGCCCCACAGTGGCGAGCAGAAACATTGCTAGTGGCCAGTGAGCCACCCGATACACCGGGGCAGTAGCACCACACACATCTCCCAGAGAACAGAGACTTCCCAATCCGTGCGTGTTCTCTTCGAATGGAGAGGGTAGTTTGCAGTCTGCGAAGCACAGTCATGGCCCACAGCGCTGCAGGAGTGCCATCTCCAAAGTGAATGGGAAGCTGCCCTCCCTCGAGTGGGTAAAGGCCTAACACCAGCCGTGAAGGCACGTTACCGTGTGCAAAAGAAGAACAGAAAACGGACATTTTTCCCTGCAGGAAAAGGGCTCTTGGTTTCTCAAATGGAAAGACAAGCTGTCAGAAGTAAGTCAGTATTGGAGAGAGGCAGAAGGCTATACTTGGCAGAGGCTAGGGTAAGAGGTTCCTCAAAGCAGCCTTCTCAAAGGGCATAGAAGCAGAGGCCTTCTCTAGCGGCCTCTCCACAAGAGTCTATACACAAAAGGAACACCTTGAAGCTGGCTGCGAATGCACAGCTTAGGAGGAAAGCAGTACCGGCATGCTACGAATGTGATCACTTGATGGTGCCCCAGAAAGGAACTCTGGCACTTGTACTTCCCAAGTGAGCTTAGCTGAACAGAGTTTGCCCCACAGTGGCGAACAGAAACATTGCTAGTGGCCAGTGAGCCACCCCATACACCGGGGCAGTAGCACCACACACATCTCCCAGAGAACAGAGACTTCCCAATCCGTGCGTGTTCTCTTCGAATGGAGAGGGTAGTTTGCAGTCTGCGAAGCCCAGTCATGACCCACAGCGCTGCAGGAGTGCCATCTCCAAAGTGAATGGGAAGCTGCCCTCCCTCGAGTGGGTAAAGGCCTAACACCAGCCGTGAAGGCACCTCACCGTGTGCAAAAGAAGAACAGAAAACGGACATTTTTCCCTGCAGGAAAAGGTCTCATGGTTTCTAAAACGGAAAGACAAGCTGTCAGAAGTAAGTCAGTATTGGAGAGAGGCAGAAGGCGGTACTTGGCAGAGGCTAGGGTAAGAGTTTCCTCAAAGCAGCCTTCTCAAAGGGCATAGAAGCAGAGGCCTTCTCCAGCGGCCTCTAAACCAGAGTCTATACACAAAAGGAACACTTTGAAGCTGGCTGCGAATGCACAGCTTAGGAGGAGAGCAGTACCCGCATGCTACGAATGTGATCTCTTGATGGTGCCCCAGAAAGGAACTCTGGCACTTGTACTTCCCAAGTGAGCTTAGCTGCACAAAGTTTGCCCCACAGTGGCGAGCAGAAACATTGCTAGTGGCCAGTGAGCCATCCGATACACCGGGGCAGTAGCACCACACACATCTCCCAGAGAACAGAGACTTCCCAATCCGTGCGTGTTCTCTTCGAATGGAGAGGGTAGTTTGCAGTCTGCGAAGCACAGTCATGACCCACAGCGCTGCAGGAGTGCCATCTCCAAAGTGAATGGGAAGCTGCCCTCCCTCGAGTGGGTAAAGGCCTAACACCAGCCGTGAAGGCACGTCACCGTGTGCAAAAGAAGAACAGAGAACGAACATTTTTCCCTGCAGGAAAAGGGCTCATGGTTTCTAAAACGGAAAGACAAGCTGTCAGAAGTAAGTCAGTATTGGAGAGAGGCAGAAGGCTGTACTTGGCAGAGGCTAGGGTAAGAGTTTCCTCAAAGCAGCCTTCTCAAAGGGCATAGAAGCAGAGGCCTTCTCCAGCGGCCTCTCCACCAGAGTCTATACACAAAAGGAACACCTTGAAGCTGGCTGCGAATGCACAGCTTAGGAGGAGAGCAGTACCCGCATGCTACGAATGGGAACTCTTGATGGTGCCCCAGAAAGGAACTCTGGCACTTGTACTTCCCAAGTGAGCTTAGCTGAACAGAGTTTGCCCCACAGTGGCGAACAGAAACATTGCTAGTGGCCAGTGAGCCACCCCATACACCGGGGAAGTAGCACCACACACATCTCCCAGAGAACAGAGACTTCCCAATCCGTGCGTGTTCTCTTCGAATGGAGAGGGTAGTTTGCAGTCTGCGAAGCACAGTCATGGCCCACAGTGCTGCAGGAGTGCCATCTGCAAAGTGAATGGGAAGCTGCCCTCCCTCGAGTGGGTAAAAGCCTAACACCAGGCCTGAAGGCACGTCTACGTGTGGAAAAGAAGAACAGAAAACGGACAATTTTCCCTGCAGGAAAAGGGCTCTTGGTTTCTCAAACTGAAAGACAAGCTGTCAGACGTAAGTCAGTATTGGAGAGAGGCAGAAGGCTGTACTTGGCAGAGGCTAGGGTAAGAGGTTCCTCAAAGCAGCCTTCTCAAAGGGCATAGAAGCAGAGGCCTTCTCCAGCGGCCTCTCCACCAGAGTCTATACACCAAAGGAACACCTTGAAGCTGGCTGCGAATGCACAGCTTAGGAGGAAAGCAGTACCGGCATGCTACGAATGTGATCACTTGATGGTGCCCCAGAAAGGAACTCTGGCACTTGTACTTCCCAAGTGAGCTTAGCTGAACAGAGTTTGCCCCACAGTGGCGAACAGAAACATTGCTAGTGGCCAGTGAGCCACCCCATACACCGGGGCAGTAGCACCACACACATCTCCCAGAGAACAGAGACTTCCCAATCCGTGCGTGTTCTCTTCGAATGGAGAGGGTAGTTTGCAGTCTGCGAAGCCCAGTCATGACCCACAGCGCTGCAGGAGTGCCATCTCCAAAGTGAATGGGAAGCTGCCCTCCCTCGAGTGGGTAAAGGCCTAACACCAGCCGTGAAGGCACCTCACCGTGTGCAAAAGAAGAACAGAAAACGGACATTTTTCCCTGCAGAAAAGGGCTCTCGGTTTCTCAAACGGAAAGACAAGCTGTCAGAAGTAAGTCAGTATTGGAGAGAGGCAGAAGGCTGTACTTGGCAGAGGCTAGGGTAAGAGGTTCCTCAAAGCAGCCTTCTCAAAGGGCATAGAAGCAGAGGCCTTCTCTAGCGGCCTCTCCACCAGAGTCTATAGACAAAAGGAACACCTTGAAGCTGGCGGCGAATGCACAGCTTAGGAGGAAAGCAGTACCCGCATGCTACGAATGTGATCTCTTGATGGTGCCCCAGAAAGGAACTCTGGCACTTGTACTTCCCTAGTGAGCTTAGCTGAACAGAGTTTGCCCCACAGTGGCGAGCAGAAACATTGCTAGTGGCCAGTGAGCCACCCCATACACCGGGGCAGTAGCACCACACACATCTCCCAGAGAACACAGACTTCCCAATCCGTGCGTGTTCTCTTCAAATGGAGAGGGTAGTTTGCAGTCTGCGAAGCACAGTCATGGCCCACAGCGCTGCAGGAGTGCCATCTCCAAAGTGAATGGGAAGCTGCCCTCCCTCGAGTGGGTAAAGGCCTAACACCAGCCCTGATGGCACGTCACCCTGTGCAAAAGGAGAACAGAAAACGAACATTTTTCCCTGCAGAAAAGGGCTCTCGGTTTCTCAAACGGAAAGACAAGCTGTCAGAAGTAGGTCAGTATTGGAGAGAGGCAGAAGGCTGTACTTGGCAGAGGCTAGGGTAAGAGTTTCCTCAAAGCAGCCTTCTCAAAGGGCATAGAAGCAGAGGCCTTCTCCAGCGGCCTCTAAACCAGAGTCTATACACAAAAGGAACACTTTGAAGCTGGCTGCGAATGCACAGCTTAGGAGGAGAGCAGTACCCGCATGCTACGAATGTGATCCCTTAATGGTGCCCCAGAAAGGAACTCTAGCACTTGTACTTCCCAAGTGAGCTTAGCTGCACAAAGTTTGCCCCACAGTGGCGAGCAGAAACATTGCTAGTGGCCAGTGAGCCATCCGATACACCGGGGCAGTAGCACCACACACATCTCCCAGAGAACAGAGACTTCCCAATCCGTGCGTGTTCTCTTCGAATGGAGAGGGTAGTTTGCAGTCTGCGAGGCACAGTCATGACCCACAGCGCTGCAGGAGTGCCATCTCCAAAGTGAATTGGAAGCTGCCCTCCCTCGAGTGGGTAAAGGCCTAACAACAGCCCTGATGGCAAGTCACCGTGTGCAAAAGAAGAACAGAAAACGAACATTTTTCCCTGCAGGACAAGGGCTCTCGGGTTCTCAAACGGAAACACAAGCTGTCAGAAGTAAGTCAGTATTGGAGAGAGGCAGAAAGATGTACCTGGCAGAGGCTAGGGTAAGAGGTTCCTCAAAGCAGCCTTCTCAAAGGGCATAGAAGCAGAGGCCTTCTCCAGTGGCCTCTCGACCAGAGTCTATCCACAAAAGGAACACCTTGAAGCTGGCTGCGAATGCACAGCTTAGGAGGAAAGCAGTACCCGCATGCTACGAATGTGATCTCTTGATGGTGCCCCAGAAAGGAACTCTGGCACTTGTACTTCCCAAGTGAGCTTAGCTGCACAACGTTTGCCCCACAGTGGCGAGCAGAAACATTGCTAGTGGCCAGTGAGACACCCGATACACCGGGGCAGTAGCACCACACACATCTCCCAGAGAACAGAGACTTCCCAATCCGTGCGTGTTCTCTTCGAATGGAGAGGGTAGTTTGCAGTCTGCGAAGCACAGTCATGGCCCACAGCGCTGCAGGAGTGCCATCTCCAAAGTGAATGGGAAGCTGCCCTCCCTCGAGTGGGTAAAGGCCTAACACCAGCCCTGATGGCACGTCACCGTGTGCAAAAGAAGAACAGAAAACGGACATTTTTCCCTGCAGGAAAAGGGCTCTTGTTTTCTCAAACGGAAAGACAAGCTGTCAGAAGTAAGTCAGTATTGGAGAGAGGCAGAAAGATGTACCTGGCAGAGGCTAGGGTAAGAGGTTCCTCAAAGCAGCCTTCTCAACGGGCATAGAAGCAGAGGCCTTCTCCAGCGGCCTCTCCACCAGAGTCTATACACAAAAGGAACACCTTGAAGCTGGCTGCGAATGCACAGCTTAGGAGGAGAGCAGTACCCGCATGCTACGAATGTGATCTCTTGATGGTGCCCCAGAAAGGAACTCTGGCACTTGTACTTCCCAAGTGAGCTTAGCTGCACAAAGTTTGCCCCACAGTGGCGAGCAGAAACATTGCTAGTGGCCAGTGAGCCACCCGATACACCGGGGCAGTAGCACCACACACATCTCCCAGAGAACAGAGACTTCCCAATCCGTGCGTGTTCTCTTCGAATGGAGAGGGTAGTTTGCAGTCTGCGAAGCACAGTCATGGCCCACAGCGCTGCAGGAGTGCCATCTCCAAAGTGAATGGGAAGCTGCCCTCCCTCGAGTGGGTAAAGGCCTAACACCAGCCCTGATGGCACGTCACCGTGTGCAAAAGGAGAACAGAAAACGAACATTTTTCCCTGCAGAAAAGGGCTCTCGGTTTCTCAAACGGAAAGACAAGCTGTCAGAAGTAAGTCAGTATTGGAGAGAGGCAGAAGGCTGTACTTGGCAGAGGCTAGGGTAAGAGGTTCCTCAAAGCAGCCTTCTCAAAGGGCATAGAAGCAGAGGCCTTCTCTAGCGGCCTCTCCACCAGAGTCTATAGACAAAAGGAACACCTTGAAGCTGGCGGCGAATGCACAGCTTAGGAGGAAAGCAGTACCCGCATGCTACGAATGTGATCTCTTGATGGTGCCCCAGAAAGGAACTCTGGCACTTGTACTTCCCTAGTGAGCTTAGCTGAACAGAGTTTGCCCCACAGTGGCGAGCAGAAACATTGCTAGTGGCCAGTGAGCCACCCCATACACCGGGGCAGTAGCACCACACACATCTCGCAGAGAACACAGACTTCCCAATCCGTGCGTGTTCTCTTCAAATGGAGAGGGTAGTTTGCAGTCTGCGAAGCACAGTCATGGCCCACAGCGCTGCAGGAGTGCCATCTCCAAAGTGAATGGGAAGCTGCCCTCCCTCGAGTGGGTAAAGGCCTAACACCAGCCCTGATGGCACGTCACCCTGTGCAAAAGGAGAACAGAAAACGAACATTTTTCCCTGCAGAAAAGGGCTCTCGGTTTCTCAAACGGAAAGACAAGCTGTCAGAAGTAGGTCAGTATTGGAGAGAGGCAGAAGGCTGTACTTGGCAGAGGCTAGGGTAAGAGTTTCCTCAAAGCAGCCTTCTCAAAGGGCATAGAAGCAGAGGCCTCCTCCAGCGGCCTCTCCCCAAGAGTCTGTACACAAAAGGAACACCTTGAAGCTGGCTGCGAATGCACAGCTTAGGAGGAAAGCAGTACCCGCAAGCTACGAATGTGATCTCTTGATGGTGCCCCAGAAAGGAACTCTGGCACTTGTACTTCCCAAATGAGCTTAGCTGCACAAAGTTTGCCCCACAGTGGCGAGCAGAAACATTGCTAATGGCCAGTGAGCCACCCCATACTCCGGGGCAGTAGCACCACACACATCTCCCAGAGAACAGAGACTTCCCAATCCGTGCGTGTTCTCTTCCAATGGAGAGGGTAGTTTGCAGTCTGCGAAGCACAGTCATGGCCCACAGCGCTGCAGGAGTGCCATCTCCAAAGTGAATGGGAAGCTGCCCTCCCTCGAGTGGGTAAAGGCCTAACACCAGCCGTGAAGGCACGTTACCGTGTGCAAAAGAAGAACAGAAAACGGACATTTTTCCCTGCAGGAAAAGGGCTCTTGGTTTCTCAAATGGAAAGACAAGCTGTCAGAAGTAAGTCAGTATTGGAGAGAGGCAGAAGGCTATACTTGGCAGAGGCTAGGGTAAGAGGTTCCTCAAAGCAGCCTTCTCAAAGGGCATAGAAGCAGAGGCCTTCTTTAGCGGCCTCTCCACAAGAGTCTATACACAAAAGGAACACCTTGAAGCTGGCTGCGAATGCACAGCTTAGGAGGAAAGCAGTACCGGCATGCTACGAATGTGATCACTTGATGGTGCCCCAGAAAGGAACTCTGGCACTTGTACTTCCCAAGTGAGCTTAGCTGAACAGAGTTTGCCCCACAGTGGCGAACAGAAACATTGCTAGTGGCCAGTGAGCCACCCCATACACCGGGGCAGTAGCACCACACACATCTCCCAGAGAACAGAGACTTCCCAATCCGTGCGTGTTCTCTTCGAATGGAGAGGGTAGTTTGCAGTCTGCGAAGCCCAGTCATGACCCACAGCGCTGCAGGAGTGCCATCTCCAAAGTGAATGGGAAGCTGCCCTCCCTCGAGTGGGTAAAGGCCTAACACCAGCCGTGAAGGCACCTCACCGTGTGCAAAAGAAGAACAGAAAACGGACATTTTTCCCTGCAGGAAAAGGTCTCATGGTTTCTAAAACGGAAAGACAAGCTGTCAGAAGTAAGTCAGTATTGGAGAGAGGCAGAAGGCGGTACTTGGCAGAGGCTAGGGTAAGAGTTTCCTCAAAGCAGCCTTCTCAAAGGGCATAGAAGCAGAGGCCTTCTCCAGCGGCCTCTAAACCAGAGTCTATACACAAAAGGAACACTTTGAAGCTGGCTGCGAATGCACAGCTTAGGAGGAGAGCAGTACCCGCATGCTACGAATGTGATCTCTTGATGGTGCCCCAGAAAGGAACTCTGGCACTTGTACTTCCCAAGTGAGCTTAGCTGCACAAAGTTTGCCCCACAGTGGCGAGCAGAAACATTGCTAGTGGCCAGTGAGCCATCCGATACACCGGGGCAGTAGCACCACACACATCTCCCAGAGAACAGAGACTTCCCAATCCGTGCGTGTTCTCTTCGAATGGAGAGGGTAGTTTGCAGTCTGCGAAGCACAGTCATGACCCACAGCGCTGCAGGAGTGCCATCTCCAAAGTGAATGGGAAGCTGCCCTCCCTCGAGTGGGTAAAGGCCTAACACCAGCCGTGAAGGCACGTCACCGTGTGCAAAAGAAGAACAGAGAACGAACATTTTTCCCTGCAGGAAAAGGGCTCATGGTTTCTAAAACGGAAAGACAAGCTGTCAGAAGTAAGTCAGTATTGGAGAGAGGCAGAAGGCTGTACTTGGCAGAGGCTAGGGTAAGAGTTTCCTCAAAGCAGCCTTCTCAAAGGGCATAGAAGCAGAGGCCTTCTCCAGCGGCCTCTCCACCAGAGTCTATACACAAAAGGAACACCTTGAAGCTGGCTGCGAATGCACAGCTTAGGAGGAGAGCAGTACCCGCATGCTACGAATGGGATCTCTTGATGGTGCCCCAGAAAGGAACTCTGGCACTTGTACTTCCCAAGTGAGCTTAGCTGAACAGAGTTTGCCCCACAGTGGCGAACAGAAACATTGCTAGTGGCCAGTGAGCCACCCCATACACCGGGGCAGTAGCACCACACACATCTCCCAGAGAACAGAGACTTCCCAATCCGTGCGTGTTCTCTTCGAATGGAGAGGGTAGTTTGCAGTCTGCGAAGCACAGTCATGGCCCACAGTGCTGCAGGAGTGCCATCTGCAAAGTGAATGGGAAGCTGCCCTCCCTCGAGTGGGTAAAAGCCTAATACCAGGCCTGAAGGCACGTCTACGTGTGGAAAAGAAGAACAGAAAACGGACAATTTTCCCTGCAGGAAAAGGGCTCTTGGTTTCTCAAACTGAAAGACAAGCTGTCAGACGTAAGTCAGTATTGGAGAGAGGCAGAAGGCTGTACTTGGCAGAGGCTAGGGTAAGAGGTTCCTCAAAGCAGCCTTCTCAAAGGGCATAGAAGCAGAGGCCTTCTCCAGCGGCCTCTCCACCAGAGTCTATACACCAAAGGAACACCTTGAAGCTGGCTGCGAATGCACAGCTTAGGAGGAAAGCAGTACCGGCATGCTACGAATGTGATCACTTGATGGTGCCCCAGAAAGGAACTCTGGCACTTGTACTTCCCAAGTGAGCTTAGCTGAACAGAGTTTGCCCCACAGTGGCGAACAGAAACATTGCTAGTGGCCAGTGAGCCACCCCATACACCGGGGCAGTAGCACCACAGACATCTCCCAGAGAACAGAGACTTCCCAATCCGTGCGTGTTCTCTTCGAATGGAGAGGGTAGTTTGCAGTCTGCGAAGCCCAGTCATGACCCACAGCGCTGCAGGAGTGCCATCTCCAAAGTGAATGGGAAGCTGCCCTCCCTCGAGTGGGTAAAGGCCTAACACCAGCCGTGAAGGCACCTCACCGTGTGCAAAAGAAGAACAGAAAACGGACATTTTTCCCTGCAGGAAAAGGTCTCATGGTTTCTAAAACGGAAAGACAAGCTGTCAGAAGTAAGTCAGTATTGGAGAGAGGCAGAAGGCGGTACTTGGCAGAGGCTAGGGTAAGAGGTTCCTCAAAGCAGCCTTCTCAAAGGGCATAGAAGCAGAGGCCTTCTCTAGCGGCCTCTCCACCAGAGTCTATAGACAAAAGGAACACCTTGAAGCTGGCTGCGAATGCACAGCTTAGGAGGAAAGCAGTACACGCATGCTACGAATGTGATCTCTTGATGGTGCCCCAGAAAGGAACTCTGGCACTTGTACTTCCCTAGTGAGCTTAGCTGAACAGAGTTTGCCCCACAGTGGCGAGCAGAAACATTGCTAGTGGCCAGTGAGCCACCCCATACACCGGGGCAGTAGCACCACATACATCTCCCAGAGAACAGAGACTTCCCAATCCGTGCGTGTTCTCTTCAAATGGAGAGGGTAGTTTGCAGTCTGCGAAGCACAGTCATGGCCCACAGCGCTGCATGAGTGCCATCTCCAAAGTGAATGGGAAGCTGACCTCCCTCGAGTGGGTAAAGGCCTAACACCAGCCGTGAAGGCACGTCACCGTGTGCAAAAGAAGAACAGAGAACAGACATTTTTCCCTACAGGAAAAGGGCTCATGGTTTCTAAAACGGAAAGACAAGCTATCAGAAGTAAGTCAGTATTGGAGAGAGGCAGAAGGCTGTACTTGGCAGAGGCTAGGGTAAGAGTTTCCTCAAAGCAGTCTTCTCAAAGGGCATAGAAGCAGAGGCCTTCTCCAGCGGCCTCTCCACCAGAGTCTATCCACAAAAGGAACACCTTGAAGCTGGGTGCGAATGCACAGCTTAGGAGGAGAGCAGTACCCGCATGCTACGAATGTGATCCCTTAATGGTGCCCCAGAAAGGAACTCTAGCACTTGTACTTCCCAAGTGAGCTTAGCTGCACAAAGTTTGCCCCACAGTGGCGAGCAGAAACATTGCTAGTGGCCAGTGAGCCATCCGATACACCGGGGCAGTAGCACCACACACATCTCCCAGAGAACAGAGACTTCCCAATCCGTGCGTGTTCTCTTCGAATGGAGAGGGTAGTTTGCAGTCTGCGAGGCACAGTCATGACCCACAGCGCTGCAGGAGTGCCATCTCCAAAGTGAATTGGAAGCTGCCCTCCCTCGAGTGGGTAAAGGCCTAACAACAGCCCTGATGGCAAGTCACCGTGTGCAAAAGAAGAACAGAAAACGAACATTTTTCCCTGCAGGACAAGGGCTCTCGGGTTCTGAAACGGAAACACAAGCTGTCAGAAGTAAGTCAGTATTGGAGAGAGGCAGAAAGATGTACCTGGCAGAGGCTAGGGTAAGAGGTTCCTCAAAGCAGCCTTCTCAAAGGGCATAGAAGCAGAGGCCTTCTCCAGCGGCCTCTCCACCAGAGTCTATACACAAAAGGAACACCTTGAAGCTGGCTGCGAATGCACAGCTTAGGAGGAGAGCAGTACCCGCATGCTACGAATGTGATCTCTTGATGGTGCCCCAGAAAGGAACTCTGGCACTTGTACTTCCCAAGTGAGCTTAGCTGCACAAAGTTTGCCCCACAGTGGCGAGCAGAAACATTGCTAGTGGCCAGTGAGCCACCCGATACACCGGGGCAGTAGCACCACACACATCTCCCAGAGAACAGAGACTTCCCAATCCGTGCGTGTTCTCTTCGAATGGAGAGGGTAGTTTGCAGTCTGCGAAGCACAGTCATGGCCCACAGCGCTGCAGGAGTGCCATCTCCAAAGTGAATGGGAAGCTGCCCTCCCTCGAGTGGTTAAAAGCCTAACACCAGCCCTGAAGGCACGTCACCGTGTGCAAAAGAAGAACAGAAAACGGACAATTTTCCCTGCAGGAAAAGGGCTCTTGGTTTCTCAAACGGAAAGACAAGCTGTCAGACGTAAGTCAGTGTTGGAGAGTGGCAGAAGCCTGTACTTGGCAGAGGCTAGTGTAAGAGGTTCCTCAAAGCATCCTTCTCAAAGAGCATAGAAGCAGAGGCTTCTTCAGTGGCCTCTCCCCCAGAGTCTGTCCACAAAAGGAACACCTTGAAGCCGGCTGCGAATGCACAGCTTAGGAGGAAAGCAGTACCCGCATGCTACGAATGGGATCTCTTGATGGTGCCCCAGAAAGGAACTCTGGCACTTGTACTTCCCGAGTGAGCTTACCTGCACAACGTTTGCCCTACAGTGGCAAGCAGAAACATTGTTAGTGGCCAGTGAGCCACCCCTTACACCGGGGCAGTAGCACACACACATCTCCCAGAGAACAGAGACTTCCCAATCAGTGCGTGTTCTCTTCGAATGGAGAGGGTAGTTTACAGTCTGCGAAGCACAGTCATGGCCCACAGCGCTCCAGGAGTGCCATCTCAAAAGTGAATGGGAAGCAGCCCTCCCTCGAGTGGGTAAAGGCCTAACACCAGCCCTGATGGCACGTCACCGTGTGCAAAAGAAGAACAGAAAACGGACATTTTTCCCTGCAGGAAAGGGCTTTTGTTTTCTCAAAAGGAAAGACAACCTGTCAGAAGTAAGTCAGTATTGGAGAGAGGCAGAAGGCTGTACTTGGCAGAGGCTAGGGTAAGAGGTTCCTCAAAGCAGCCTTCTCAAAGGGCATAGAAGCAGAGGCCTTCTCCAGCGGCCTCTCCACCAGAGTCTATACACAAAAGCAAAACCTTGAAGCCGGCTGCGAATGCACAGCTTAGGAGGAAAGCAGTACCCGCATGCTACGAATGTGATCTCTTGATGGTGCCCCAGAAAGGAACTCTGGCACTTGTACTTCCCAAATGAGCTTAGCTGCACAACGTTTGCCCCACAGTGGCGAGCAGAAACATGGCTAGTGGCCAGTGAGCCACCCCATACACCGGGGCAGTAGCACAACACATCTCCCAGCGAACAGAGACTTCCCCTACCGTGCGTGTTCTCTTCGAATGGAGAGGGTAGTTTGCAGTCTGCAAAGCACAGTCATGGCCCACAGAGCTGCAGGAGTGCCATCTCCAAAGTGAATGGGAAGCTACCCTCCCTCGATTGGGTAAAGGCCTAACACCAGCCCTGATGTCACGTCACCGTGTGCAAAAGAAGAACAGAAAACGAACATTTTTCCCTGCAGGAAAAGGGCTCTCGGTTTCTCAAACGGAAAGACAAGCTGTCAGAAGTAAGTCAGTATTGGAGAGAGGCAGAAGGCTGTACTTGGCAGAGTCTAGGGTAAGAGGTTCCTCAAAGCAGCCTTCTCAAAGGGCATAGAAGCAGAGGCCTTCTCCAGCGGCCTCTCCACCAGAGTCTATCCACAAAAGAACACCTTGAATCTGGCTGCGAATGCACAGGTTTGGAGGAAAGCAGTACCCACATGCTACGAATGTGATCTCTTGATGGTGCCCCAGAAAGGAACTCTGGCACTTGTACTTCCCAAGTGAGCTTAGCTGCACAACGTTTGCCCCACAGTGGCGAGCAGAAACATTGCTAGTGGCCAGTGAGCCACCCCATACACCGGGGCAGCAGCACCACACACATCTCCCAGACAACAGAGACTTCCCAATCCGAGCGTGTTCTCTTCGAATGGAGAAGGTAGTTTGCAGTCTGCGAAGCACAGTCATGGCCCACAGCGCTGCAGGAGTGCCATCTCCAAAGTGAATGGGAAGCTGCCCTCACTCGAGTGGGTAAAGGCCTAACACCAGCCCTGATGGCACGTCACCGTGTGCAAAAGAAGAACAGAAAACGAACATTTTTCCCTGCAGGAAAAGGGCTCTTGGTTTCTCAAACGGAAAGACAAGCTGTCAGAAGTAAGTCAGTATTGGAGAGAGGAAGAATGCTATACTTGGCAGAGGCTAGGGTAAGAGGTTACTCAAAGCAGCCTTCTCAAAGGGCATAGAAGCAGAGGCCTTCTCCAGCGGTCTCTCCACCAGAGTCTATCCACAAAAGGAACACCTTGAAGCTGGCTGCGAATGCACAGCTTAGGAGGAAAGCAGTACCCGCATGCTACGAATGTGATCTCTTGATGGTGCCCCAGAAAGGAACTCTGGCACTTGTACTTCCCAAGTGAGCTTAGCTAAACAGAGTTTGCCGCACAGTGGCGAGCCGAAACATTGCTAGTGGTCAGTGAGCCACCCCATACACCGGGGCAGTAGCACCACACACATCGCCCAGAGAACAGAGAATTCCCAATCCGTGCGTGTTCTCTCCAAATGGAGATGGTAGTTTGCAGTCTGCGAAGCACAGTCATGACCCACAGCGCTGCAGGAGTGCCATCTCCAAAGTGAATGGGAAGCTGCCCTCCCTCGAGTGGGTAAAGGCCTAACACCAGCCCTGATGGAACGTCACCGTGTGCAAAATAAGAACAGAAAACGGACATTTTTCCCTGCAGGAAAAGGGCTCTTGTTTTCTCAAACGGAAAGACAAGCTGTCAGAAGTAAGTCAGTATTGGAGAGAGGCAGAAGGATGTACCTGGCAGAGGCTAGGGTAAGAGGTTCCTCAAAGCAGCCTTCTCAAAGGCATAGAAGCAGAGGCCTTCTCCAGCGGCCTCTCCACCAGAGTCTATCCACCAAAGGAACACCTTGAAGCTGGCTGCGAATGCACTGTTTAGGAGGAAAGCAGTACCCGCATGCTACGAATGTGATCTCTTGATGGTGCCCCAGAAAGGAACTCTGGCACTTGTACTTCCCAAGTGAGCTTAGCTGCACAACGTTTGCCCCACAGTGGCGAGCAGAAACATTGCTAGTGGCCAGTGAGCCACCCCATACACCGGGGCAGTAGCACCACACACATCTCCCAGACAACAGAGACTTCCCAATCCGTGCGTGTTCTCTTCGAATGGAGAGGGTAGTTTGCAGTCTGCGAAGCACAGTCATGGCCCACAGCGCTGCAGGAGTGCCATCTCCAAAGTGAATGGGAAGCTGCCCTCCCTCGAGTGGGTAAAGGCCTAACAGCAGCCCTGATGGCACGTCACCGTGTGCAAAAGAAGAACAGAAAACGAACAATTTTCCCTGCAGGAAAAGCGCTCTCGGTTTCTCAAACGGAAAGA
The DNA here is from genome assembly GCF_026419965.1 of Kogia breviceps. Lineage (NCBI taxonomy): Eukaryota > Metazoa > Chordata > Mammalia > Artiodactyla > Physeteridae > Kogia > Kogia breviceps. Next base: position 24,060,721 of record NC_081314.1, on the reverse strand, counting down.
CAAGCTGTCAGAAGTAAGTCAGTATTGGAGAGAGGCAGAAGGCTGTACTTGGCAGAGGCTAGGGTAAGAGTTTCTTCAAAGCAGCCTTCTCAAAGGGCATAGAAGCAGAGGCTTCTCCAGAGGCCTCTCCACGAGAGTCTATACACAAAAGGAACACCTTGAAGCTGGCTGCTAATGCACAGCTTAGGAGGAAAGCAGTACCCGCATGCTACGAATGTGATCTCTTGATGGTGCCCCAGAAAGGAACTCTGGCACTTGTACTTCCCAAGTGAGCTTAGCTGCACAAAGTTTGCCCCACAGTGGCGAGCAGAAACATTGCTAGTGGCCAGTGAGCCACCCCATACACCGGGGCAGTAGCACCACACACATCTCCCAGAGAACAGAGACTTCCCAATCCGTGCGTGTTCTCTTCGAATGGAGAGGGTAGTTTGCAGTCTGCGAAGCACAGTCATGACCCACAGCGCTGCAGGAGTGCCATCTCCAAAGTGAATGGGAAGCTGCCCTCCCTCGAGTGGGTAAAGGCCTAACACCAGCCGTGAAGGCACGTCACCGTGTGCAAAAGAAGAACAGAAAACGGACATTTTTCCCTGCAGGAAAAGGGCTCTCGGTTTCTCAAACGGAAAGACAACTGTCAGAAGTAAGTCAGTATTGGAGAGAGGCAGAAGGCTGTACTTGGCAGAGGCTAGGGTAAGAGGTTCCTCAAAGCAGCCTTCTCAAAGGGCATAGAAGCAGAGGCCTTCTCCAGCGGCCTCTCCACCAGAGTCTATACACAAAAGGAACACCTTGAAGCTGGCTGCGAATGCACAGCTTAGGAGGAGAGCAGTACCCGCATGCTACGAATGTGATCTCTTGATGGTGCCCCAGAAAGGAACTCTGGCACTTGTACTTCCCATGTGAGCTTAGCTGCCCGACGTTTGCCACACAGTGGGGAACAGAAACATTGCTAGTGGCCAGTGAGCCACCCCATACACCGGGGCAGTAGCACCACACACATCTCCCAGAGGACAGAGACTTCCCATTCCGTGCGTGTTCTCTTCGAATCGAGAGGGTAGTTTGCAGTCTGCAAAGCACAGTCATGGCCCACAGAGCTGCAGGAGTGCCATCTCCAAAGTGAATGGGAAGCTACCCTCCCTCGAGTGGGTAAAGGCCTAAAACCAGCCCTGATGTCACGTCACCGTGTGCAAAAGAAGAACAGAAAACGAACATTTTTCCCTGCAGGAAAAGGGCTCTCGGTTTCTCAAACGGAAAGACAAGCTGTCAGAAGTAAGTCAGTATTGGAGAGAGGCAGAAGGCTGTACTTGGCAGAGGCTAGGGTAAGAGGTTCCTCAAAGCAGCCTTCTCAAAGGGCATAGAAGCAGAGGCCTTCTCCAGCGGCCTCTCCACCAGAGTCTATCCACAAAACAACACCTTGAATCTGGCTGCGAATGCACAGGTTAGGAGGAAAGCAGTACCCGCATGCTACGAATGTGATCTCTTGATGGTGCCCCAGAAAGGAACTCTGGCACTTGTACTTCCCAAGTGAGCTTAGCTGCACAACGTTTGCCCACAGTGGGGAGCAAAAACATTGCTAGTGGCCAGTGAAGCACCCAATACACCGGGGCAGTAGCACCACACACATCTCCCAGAGAACAGAGATTTCCCAATCCGTGCGTGTTCTCTTCGAATGGAGAGGGTAGTTTGCAGTCTGCGAAGCACAGTCATGGCCCACAGCGCTGCAGGAGTGCCATCTCCACAGAGAATCGGAAGCTGCCCTCCCTCGAGTGGGTAAAGGGCTAACACCAGCCCTGAAGGCACGTCACCGTATGCCAATGAAGAACAGAAAACGGACATTTGTCCCTGCAGGATACGGGCTCTTGGTTTCTCAAACGGAAAGACAAGCTGTCAGAAGTAAGTCAGTATTCGAGAGCGGCAGAAGCCTGTACTTGGCAGAGGCTAGGGTAAGAGGTTCCTCAAAGCATCCTTCTCAAAGGGCATAGAAGCAGAGGCTTCTCCAGGGGCCTCTCCGCCAGAGTCTGTCCACAAAAGGAACACCTTGAAGCCGGCTGCGAATGCACAGCTTAGGAGGAAAGCAGTACCCGCATGCTACGAATGTGATCTCTTGATGGTGCCCCAGAAAGGAACTCTGGCAATTGTCCTTCCCGAGTGAGCTTACCTGCACAACGTTTGCCCTACAGTGGCAAGCAGAAACATTGTTAGTGGCCAGTGAGCCACCCCTTACAACGGGGAAGTAGCACACACACATCTCCCAGAGAACAGAGACTTCCCAATCCGTGCGTGTTCTCTTCGAATGGAGAGGGTAGTTTACAGTCTGTGAAGCACAGTCATGGCCCACAGTGCTGCAGGAGGGCCATCTCCAAAGTGAATGGGTAGCTGCCCTCCCTTGAGTGGGTAAAGGCCTAACACCAGCCCTGATGGAACGTCACCGTGTGCAAAAGAAGAACAGAAAACGGACATTTTTCTCTGCAGGAAAAGGGCTCTTGTTTTCTCAAACGGAAAGACAAGCTGTCAGAAGTAAGTCAGTATTGGAGAGAGGCAGAAGGATGTACTTGGCAGAGGCTAGGGTAAGAGGTTCCTCAAAGCAGCCTTCTCAAAGGGCATAGAAGCAGAGGCCATCTCCAGGGGCCTTCCACCAGAGTCTATCCACAAAATGAACACCTTGAAGCTGGCTGCGAATGCACAGCTTAGGAGGAAAGCAGTACCCGCATGCTACGAAAGTGATCTCTTGATGGTGCCCCAGAAAGGAACTCTGGCACTTGTACTTCCCAAGTGAGCTTAGCTGCACAACGTTTGCCCCACAGTGGCGAGCAGAAACATTGCTAGTGGCCAGTGAGCCACCCCATACACCGGGGAAGTAGCAGCACACACATCTCCCAGAGAACAGAGACTTCCCAATCCGTGCGTGTTCTCTTCAAATGGAGAGGGTAGTTTGCAGTCTGCGAAGCACAGTCATGGCCCACAGCGCTGCAGGAGTGCCATCTCCAAAGTGAATGGGAAGCTGCCCTCCCTCGAGTGGGTAAAGGCCTAACAGCAGCCGTGAAGGCACTTTACCGTGTGCAAAAGAAGAACAGAAAACGGACATTTTTCCCTGCAAGAAAAGGGCACTTTGTTTCTCAAACGGAAAGACAAGATGTCAGAAGTAAGTCAGTATTGGAGAGAGGCAGAAGGCTGTACTTGGCAGAGGCTAGGGTAAGAGGTTCCTCAAAGCAGCCTTCTCAAAGGGCATAGAAGCAGAGGCCTTCTCCAGCGGCCTCTCCACCAGAGTCTCTACACAAAAGGAACACCTTGAAGCTGGCTGCGAATGCACAGCTTAGGAGGAGAGCAGTACCCGCATGCTACGAATGTGATCTCTTGATGGTGCCCCAGAAAGGAACTCTGGCACTTGTACTTCCCAAGTGAGCTTAGCTAAACAGAGTTTCCCCACAGTGGCGAGCAGAAACATTGCTAGTGGCCAGTGAGCCACCCCATACACCGGGGCAGTAGCACCAAACACATCTCCCAGAGAACAGAGACTTCCCAATCCGTGCGTGTTCTCTTCGAATGGAGAGGGTAGTTTGCAGTCTGCGAAGCACAGTCATGGCCCACAGCGCTGCAGGAGTGCCATCTCCAAAGTGAATGGGAAGCTGCCCTCCCTCGAGTGGGTAAAGGCCTAACACCAGCCCTGATGGCCCGTCACCGTGTGCAAAAGAAGAACAGAAAACGAACAATTTTCCCTGCAGGAAAAGGGCTCTCGGTTTCTCAAACGGAAAGACAAGCTGTCAGAAGTAAGTCAGTATTGGAGAGAGGCAGAAGGCTGTACTTGGCAGAGGCTAGGGTAAGTGGTTCCTCAAATCAGCCTTCTCAAAGGACATAGAAGCAGAGGCCTTCTCCAGCGGCCTCTCCACCAGAGTCTCTACACAAAAGGAACACCTTGAAGCTGGCTGCGAATGCACAGCTTAGGAGGAGAGCAGTACCCGCATGCTACGAATGTGATCTCTTGATGGTGCCCCAGAAAGGAACTCTGGCACTTGTACTTCCCAAGTGAGCTTAGCTGCACAACGTTTGCCCCACAGTGGCGAGCAGAAACATTGCTAGTGGCCAGTGAGACACCCCATACACCGGGCCAGTAGCACCACACACATCTCCCAGAGAACAGAGACTTCCCAATCCGTGCGTGTTCTCTTCGAATGGAGAGGGTAGTTTGCAGTCTGCGAAGCACAGTCATGGCCCACAGCGCTGCAGGAGTGCCATCTCCAAAGTGAATGGGAAGCTGCCCTCCCTCGAGTGGGTAAAGGCCTAACACTAGCCCTGATGGCACGTCACCGTGTGCAAAAGAAGAACAGAAAACGAACATTTTTCCCTGCAGGAAAAGGGCTCATGGTTTCTCAAACGGAAAGACAACCTGTCAGAAGTAAGTCTGTATTGGAGAGAGGCAGAAGGCTGTACTTGGCAGAGGCTAGGGTAAGAGGTTCCTCAAAGCAGCCTTCTCAAAGGGCATAGAAGCAGAGGCCTTCTCCAGCGGCCTCTCCACCAGAGTTTATACACAAAAGGAACACCTTGAAGCTGGCTGCGAATGCACAGCTTAGGAGGAAAGCAGTACCCGAATGCTACGAATGTGATCTCTTGATGGTGCCCCAGAAAGGAACTCTGGCACTTGTACTTCCAAAGTGAGCTCAGCTAAACAGAGTTTCCCCACAGTGGCGAGCAGAAACATTGCTAGTGGCCAGTGAGCCACCCCATACACCGGGGCAGTAGCACCACACACATCTCCCAGAGAACAGAGACTTCCCAATCCGTACGTGATCTCTTCAAATGGAGAGGGTAGTTTGCAGTCTGCGAAGCACAGTCATGACCCACAGCGCTGCAGGAGTGCCATCTCCAAAGTGAATGGGAAGCTGCCCTCCCTCGAGTGGGTAAAGGCCTAACACCAGCCCTGATGGCATGTCACCGTGTGCAAAGGAAGAACAGAAAATGGACATTTTTCCCAGCAGGAAAAGGTCTCATGATTTCTCAAATGGAAAGAAAAGCTGTCAGAAGTAAGTCAGTATTGGAGAGAGGCAGAAGGCTGTACTTGGCAGAGGCTAGGGTAAGAGGTTCCTCAAAGCAGCCTTCTCAAAGGGCATAGAAGCAGAGGCCTTCTCCAGCGGCCTCTCCACCAGAGTCTATCCACCAAAGGAACACCTTGAAGCTGGCTGCGAATGCACAGCTTAGGAGGAGAGCAGTACCCGCATGCTACGAATGTGATCTCTTGATGGTGCCCCAGAAAGGAACTCTGGCACTAGTACTTCCAAAGTGAGCTTAGCTGCCCGACGTTTGCCGCACAGTGGCGAACAGAAACATTGCTAGTGGCTAGTGAGCCACCCCATACACCGGGGCAGTAGCAGCACACACATCTCCCAGAGAACAGAGACTTCCCAATACGTGCGTGTTCTCTTCGAATGGAGAGGGTAGTTTGCAGTCTGCGAAGCACAGTCATGGCCCACAGCGCTGCAGGAGTGCCATCTCCAAGGTGAATGGGAAGCTACCCTCCCTCGAGTGGATAAAGGCCTAACACCAGCCCTGATGTCACGTCACCGTGTGCAAAAGAAGAACAGAAAACGAACATTTTTCCCTGCAGGAAAAGGGCTCTCGGTTTCTCAAACGGAAAGACAAGCTGTCAGAAGTAAGTCAGTATTGGAGAGAGGCAGAAGGCTGTACTTGGCAGAGGCTAGGGTAAGTGGTTCCTCAAAGCAGCCTTCTCAAAGGGCATAGAAGCAGAGGCCTTCTCCAGCGGCCTCTCCACCAGAGTCTATCCACCAAAGGAACACCTTGAAGCTGGCTGCGAATGCACAGCTTTGGAGGAGAGCAGTACCCGCATGCTACGAATGTGATCTCTTGATGGTGCCCCAGAAAGGAACTCTGGCACTTGTACTTCCCAAGTGAGCTTAGCTGCACAAAGTTTGACCCACAGTGGCGAGCAGAAACATTGCTAGTGGCCAGTGAGCCACCCGATACACCGGGGCAGTAGCACCACACACATCTCCCAGAGAACACAGAGTTCCCAATCCGTGCGTGTTCTCTTCGAATGGAGAGGGTAGTTTGCAGTCTGCGAAGCACAGTCATGGCCCACAGCGCTGCAGGAGTGCCATCTCCAAAGTGAATGGGAAGCTGCCCTCCCTCGAGTGGGTAAAAGCCTAACACCAGCCCTGAAGGCACGTCACCGTGTACAAAAGAAGAACAGAAAACGGACAATTTTCCCTGCAGGAAAAGGGCTCTTGGTTTCTCAAACGGAAAGAAAAGCTGTCAGAAGTAAGTCAGTATTGGAGAGAGGCAGAAGGCTGTACTTGGCAGAGGCTAGGGTAAGAGGTTCGTCAAAGCATCCTTCTCAAAGGGCATAGAAGCAGAGGCTTCTCCAGCGGCCTCTCCCCCAGAGTCTGTCCACAAAATGAACACCTTGAAGCCGGCTGCCAATGCACAGCTTAGGAGGAAAGCAGTACCCGCATGCTACGAATGGGATCTCTTGATGGTGCCCCAGAAAGGAACTCTGGCACTTGTACTTCCCGAGTGAGCTTACCTGCACAACGTTTGCCCTACAGTGGCAAGCAGAAACATTGTTAGTGGCCAGTGAGCCACCCCTTATACCGGGGCAGTAGCACAGACACATCTCCCAGAGAACAGAGACTTCCCAATCCGTGCGTGATCTCTTCAAATGGAGAGGGTAGTTTGCAGTCTGCGAAGCACAGTCATGACCCACAGCGCTGCAGGAGTGCCATCTCCAAAGTGAATGTGAAGCTGCCCTCCCTCGAGTGGGTAAAGGCCTAACACCAGCCCTGATGGCACGTCACCGTGTGCAAAAGAAGAACAGAAAACGGACATTTTTCCCTGCAGGAAAAGGGCTCATGGTTTCTCAAATAGAAAGAAAAGCTGTCAGAAGTAAGTCAGTATTGGAGAGAGGCAGAAGGCTGTACTTGGCAGAGGCTAGGGTAAGAGGTTCCTCAAAGCAGCCTTCTCAAAGGGCATAGAAGCAGAGGCCTTCTCCAGCGACCTCTCCACCAGAGGCTATCCACAAAAGGAACACCTTGAAGCTGGCTGCGAATGCACAGCTTAGGAGGAAAGCAGTACCCGCATGCTACGAATGTGATCTCTTGATGGTGCCCCAGAAAGGAACTCTGGCACTTGTACTTCCCAAGTGAGCTTAGCTGCACAACGTTTGCCCCACAGTGGCGAGCAGAAACATTGCTAGTGGCCAGTGTGACACCCGATACACCGGGGCAGTAGCACCACACACATCTCCCAGAGAACAGAGACTTCCCAATCCGTGCGTGTTCTCTTCGAATGGAGAGGGTAGTTTGCAGTCTGCGAAGCACAGTCATGGCCCACAGCGCTGCAGGAGTGCCATCTCCAAAGTGAATGGGAAGCTGCCCTCCCTCGAGTGGGTAAAGGCCTAACACCAGCCCTGATGGCACGTCACCGTGTGCAAAAGAAGAACAGAAAACGAACATTTTTCCCTGCAGGAAAAGGGCTCATGGTTTCTCAAACGGAAAGACAAGCTGTCAGAAGTAAGTCAGTATTGGAGAGAGGCAGAAGGCTGTACTTGGCAGAGGCTAGGGTAAGAGGTTCCTCAAAGCAGCCTTCTCAAAGGGCATAGAAGCAGAGGCCTTCTCCAGCGGCCTCTCCACCAGAGTCTATACACAAAAGGAACACCTTGAAGCTGGCTGCGAATGCACAGCTTAGGAGGAAAGCAGTACCCGCATGCTACGAATGTGATCTCTTGATGGTGCCCCAGAAAGGAACTCTGGCACTTGTACTTCCCAACTGAGCTTAGCTAAACAGAGTTTGCCCAACAGTGGCGAGCAGAAACATTGCTAGTGGCCAGTGAGCCACCCCATACACAGGGGCAGTAGCACCACACACATCTCCCAGAGAACAGAGACTTCCCAATCCATGCGTGTTCTCTTCAAATGGAGAGGGTAGTTTGCAGTCTGCGAAGCACAGTCATGGCCCACAGCGCGGCAGGAGTGCCATCTCCAAAGTGAATGGGAAGCTGCCCTCCCTCGAGTGGGTAAAGGACTAACACCAGCCGTGAAGGCACGTCACCGTGTGCAAAAGAAGAACAGAAAACGGACATTTTTCCCTGCAGGAAAAGGGCTCATGGTTTCTCAAACGGAAAGACAAGCTGTCAGAAGTAAGTCAGTATTGGAGAGAGGCAGAAAGCTGTACTTGGCAGAGGCTAGGGTAAGTGGTTCCTCAAATCAGCCTTATCAAAGGGGATAGAAGCAGAGGCCTTCTCCAGCGGACTCTCCACGAGAGTCTATCCACCAAAGGAAAACCTTGAAGCTGGCTGCGAATGCACAGCTTAGGAGGAGAGCAGTACCCGCATGCTACGAATGTGATCTCTTGATGGTGCCCCAGAAAGGAACTCTGGCACTTGTACTTCCCAAGTGAGCTTAGCTGCCCGACTTTTGCCGCACAGTGGCGAACAGAAACATTGCTAGTGGCCAGTGAGCCACCCCATACACCGGGGCAGTAGCACCACACACATCTCCCAGAGAACAGAGACTTCCCAATCCGTGCATGTTCTCTTCGAATGGAGATGGTTGTTTGCAGTCTGCGAAGCACAGTCATGGCCCACAGCGCTGCAGGAGTGTCATCTCCAAAGTGAATGGGAAGCTGCCCTCCCTCCAGTGGGTAAAGGCCTAACACCAGCCCTGATGGCACGTCACCGTGTGCAAAAGAAGAACAGAAAACGGACATTTTTCCCTGCAGTAAAAAGGCTCATGGTTTCTCAAACGGAAAGACAAGCTGTCAGAAATAAGTCAGTATTGGAGAGAGGCAGAAAGCTGTACTTGGCAGAGGCTAGGGTAAGAGTTTCCTCAAAGCAGCCTTCTCAAAGGGCATAGAAGCAGAGGCCTTCTCCAGCGGCCTCTCCACGAGAGTCTATACACAAAAGGAACACCTTGAAGCTGGCTGCGAATGCACAGCTTAGGAGGAGAGCAGTACCCGCATGCTACGAATGTGATCTCTTGATGGTGCCCCAGAAAGGAACTCTGGCACTTGTACTTCCCAAGTGAGCTTAGCTGCACAACGTTTGCCCCACAGTGGCGAGCAGAAACATTGCTAGTGGCCAGTGAGACACCCCATACACCGGGGCAGTAGCACCACACACATCTCCCAGAGAACAGAGACTTCCCAATCCGTGCGTGTTCTCTTCGAATGGAGAGGATAGTTTGCAGTCTGCGAAGCACAGTCATGGCCCACAGCGCTGCAGGAGTGCCATCTCCAAAGTGAATGGGAAGCTGCCCTCCCTCGACTGGGTAAAGGCCTAACACCAGCCCTGATGGCACGTCACCGTGTGCAAAAGAAGAACAGAAAACGAACAATTTTCCCTGCAGGAAAAGGGCTCTCGGTTTCTCAAACGGAATGACAAGCTGTCAGAAGTAAGTCAGTATTGGAGAGAGGCAGAAGGCTGTACTTGGCAGAGGCTAGGGTAAGAGGTTCCTCAAAGCAGCCTTCTCAAAGGGCATAGAAGCAGAGGCCTTCTCCAGCGGCCTCTCCAACAGAGTCTATCCACCAAAGGAACACCTTGAAGCTGGCTGCGAATGCACAGCTTAGGAGGAGAGCAGTACCCGCATGCTTCGAATGTGATCTCTTGATGGTGCCCCAGAAAGGAACTCTGGCACTTGTACTTCCCAAGTGAGCTTAGCTGCCCGACGTTTGCCGCACAGTGGCGAACAGAAACATTGCTAGTGCCCAGTGAGCCACCCCATCCACCGGGGCAGTAGCACCACACACATCTCCCAGAGAACAGAGACTTCCCAATCCGTGCGTGTTCTCTTCGAATGGAGATGGTAGTTTGCAGTCTGCGAAGCACAGTCATGGCCCACAGCGCTACAGGAGTGCCATCTCCAAAGTGAATGGGAAGCTGCCCTCCCTCGAGTGGGTAAAGGCCTAACACCAGCCGTGAGGGCACGTCACCGTGTGCAAAAGAAGAACAGAGAACGGACATTTTTCCCTGCAGGGAAAGGGCTCATGGTTTCTCAAACGGAAAGACAAGCTGTCAGAAGTAAGTCAGTATTGGAGAGAGGCAGAAGGCTGTACTTGGCAGAGGCTAGGGTAAGAGTTTCCTCAAAGCAGCCTTCTCAAAGGGCATAGAAGCAGAGGCCTTCTCCAGCGGCCTCTCCACGAGAGTCTATACACAAAAGGAACACCTTGAAGCTGGCTGCGAATGCACAGCTTAGGAGGAGAGCAGTACCCGCATGCTACGAATGTGATCTCTTGATGGTGCCCCAGAAAGGAACTCTGGCACTTGTACTTCCCAAGTGAGCTTAGCTGCACAAAGTTTGCCCCACAGTGGCGAGCAGAAACATTGCTAGTGGCCAGTGAGCCACCCGATACACCGGGGCAGTAGCACCACACACATCTCCCAGAGAACAGAGACTTCCCAATCCGTGCGTGTTCTCTTCGAATGGAGAGGGTAGTTTGCAGTCTGCGAAGCACAGTCATGGCCCACAGCGCTGCAGGAGTGCCATCTGCAAAGTGAATGGGAAGCTGCCCTCCCTCGAGTGGGTAAAGGCCTAACACCAGCCCTGATGGCACGTCACCGTGTGCAAAAGAAGAAGAGAAAACGAACATTTTTCCCTGCAGGAAAAGGGCTCATGGTTTCTCAAACGGAAAGAAAAGCTGTCAGAAGTAAGTCAGTTTGGAGAGAGGCAGAAGGCTGTACTTGGCAGAGGCTAGGGTAAGAGGTTCCTCAAAGCAGCCTTCTCAAAGGGCATAGAAGCAGAGGCCTTCTCCAGCGGCCTCTCCACCAGAGTCTATACACAAAAGGAACACCTTGAAGCTGGCTGCGAATGCACAGCTTAGGAGGAAAGCAGTACCCGCATGCTACGAATGTGATCACTTGATGGTGCCCCAGAAAGGAACTCTGGCACTTGTACTCCCAAGTGAGCTTAGCTAAACAGAGTTTGCCCCACAGTGTCGAGCAGAAACATTGCTAGTGGCCAGTGAGCCACCCCATACACCGGGGCAGTAGCACCACACACATCTCCCAGAGAACACAGACTTCCCAATCCGTGCGTGTTCTCTTCAAATGGAGAGGGTAGTTTGCAGTCTGCGAAGCACAGTCATGGCCCACAGCGCTGTAGGAGTGCCATCTCCAAAGTGAATGGGAAGCTGCCCTCCCTCGAGTGGGTAAAGGCCTAACACCAGCCGTGAAGGCACGTCACCGTGTGCAAAAGAAGAACAGAAAACGAACAATTTTCCCTGCAGGAAAAGGGCTCTCGGTTTCTCAAACGGAAAGACAAGCTGTCAGAAGTAAGTCAGTATTGGAGAGAGGCAGAAGGCTGTACTTGGCAGAGGCTAGGGTAAGTGGTTCCTCTAATCAGCCTTCTCAAAGGGCATAGAAGCAGAGGCCTTCTCCAGCGGCCTCTCCACCAGAGTCTATCCACCAAAGGAACACTTTGAAGCTGGCTGCGAATGCACAGCTTAGGAGGAGAGCAGTACCCGCATGCTACGAATGTGATCTCTTGATGGTGCCCCAGAAAGGAACTCTGGCACTTGTACTTCCCAAGTGAGCTTAGCTGCACAAAGTTTGACATACAGTGGCGAGCAGAAACATTGCTAGTTGCCAGTGAGCCACCCCATACACTGGGGCAGTAGCACCACACACATCTCCCAGAGAACACAGACTTCCCAATCCGTGCGTGTTCTCTTCGAATGGAGAGGGTAGTTTGCAGTCTGCGAAGCACAGTCATGGCCCACAGCGCTGCAGGAGTGCCATCTCCAAAGTGAATGGGAAGCTGCCCTCCCTCGAGTGGGTAAAAGCCTAACACCAGCCCTGAAGGCACGTCACCGTGTGCAAAAGAAGAACAGAAAACGGACAATTTTCCCTGCAGGAAAAGGGCTCTTGGTTTCTCAAACGGAAAGACAAGCTGTCAGACGTAAGTCAGTATTGGAGAGTGGCAGAAGCCTGTACTTGGCAGAGGCTAGTGTAAGAGGTTCCTCAAAGCATCCTTCTCAAAGGGCATAGAAGCAGAGGCTTCTCCAGCGGCCTCTCCCCCAGAGTCTGTCCACAAAAGGAACACCTTGAAGCCGGCTGCGAATGCACAGCTTAGGAAGAAAGCAGTACCCGCATGCTACGAATGGGATCTCTTGATGGTGCCCCAGAAAGGAACTCTGGCACTTGTACTTCCCAAGTGAGCTTAGCTGCACAACGTTTGCCCCACAGTGGCGAGCAGAAACATGGCTAGTGGCCAGTGAGCCACCCCATACCCCGGGGCAGTAGCACCAGACACATCTCCCAGAGAACAGAGACTTCCCAATCCGTGGGTGTTCTCTTCGAATGGAGAGGGTAGTTTGCAGTCTGCGAAGCACAGTCATGGCCCACAGCGCTGCAGGAGTGCCATCTCCAAAGTGAATGGGAAGCTGCCCTCCCTCGAGTGGGTAAAGGCCTAACACTAGCCCTGATGGCACGTCACCGTGTGCAAAAGAGGAACAGAAAACGGACATTTTTCCCTGCAGGAAAAGGGCTCTTGTTTTCTCAAACGGAAAGACAAGCTGTCAGAAGTAAGTCAGTATTGGAGAGAGGCAGAAGGCTGTACTTGGCAGAGGCTAGGGTAAGAGGTTCCTCAAAGCAGCCTTCTCAAAGGGCATAGAAGCAGAGGCCTTCTCGAGTGGCCTCTCCACCAGAGTCTATCCACAAAAGGAACACCTTGAAGCTGGCTGCTAATGCACAGCTTAGGAGGAAAGCAGTACCCGCATGCTACGAATGTGATCTCTTGATGGTGCCCCAGAAAGGAACTCTGGCACTTGTACTTCCCAAGTGAGCTTAGCTGCACAACGTTTGCCCCACAGTGGCGAGCAGAAACATTGCTAGTGGCCACTGAGACACCCCATACACCGGGGCAGTAGCACCACACACATCTCCCAGAGAACAGAGACTTCCCAATCCGTGCGTGTTCTCTTCGAATGGAGATGGTAGTTTGCAGTCTGCGAAGCACAGTCATGGCCCACAGCGCTGCAGGAGTGCCATCTCCAAAGTGAATGGGAAGCTGCCCTCCCTCGAGTGGGTAAAGGCCTAACACCAGCCGTGAAGGCACGTCACCGTGTGAAAAGAAGAACAGAAAACGGACATTTTTCCCTGCAGGAAAAGGGCTCATGGTTTCTCAAACGGAAAGACAAGCTGTCAGAAGTAAGTCAGTATTGGAGAGAGGCAGAAGGCTGTACTTGGCAGAGGCTAGGGTAAGAGGTTCCTCAAAGCAGCCTTCTCAAAGGGCATAGAAGCAGAGGCCTTCTCCAGTGGCCTCTCCACCAGAGTCTATCCACAAAAGGAACACCTTGAAGCTGGCTGCGAATGCACAGCTTAGGAGGAGAGCAGTACCCGCATGCTACGAATGTGATCTCTTGATGGTGCCCCAGAAAGGAACTCTGGCACTTGTACTTCCCAAGTGAGCTTAGCTGCACAACGTTTGCCCCACAGTGGCGAGCAGAAACATTGCTAGTGGCCAGTGAGACACCCCATACACCGGGCCAGTAGCACCACACACATCTCCCAGAGAACAGAGACTTCCCAATCCGTGCGTGTTCTCTTCGAATGGAGAGGGTAGTTTGCAGTCTGCGAAGCACAGTCATGGCCCACAGCGCTGCAGGAGTGCCATCTCCAAAGTGAATGGGAAGCTGCCCTCCCTCGAGTGGGTAAAGGCCTAACACCAGCCCTGATGGCACGTCACCGTGTGCAAAAGAAGAACAGAAAACGGACATTTTTCCCTGCAGGAAAAGGGCTCTCGGTTTCTCAAACGGAAAGACAAGCTGTCAGAAGTAAGTCAGTATTGGAGAGAGGCAGAAGCCTGTACTTGGCAGAGGCTAGGGTAAGAGGTTCCTCAAAGCAGCCTTCTCAAAGGGCATAGAAGCAGAGGCCTTCTCCAGCGGCCTCTCCACCAGAGTTTATACACAAAAGGAACACCTTGAAGCTGGCTGCGAATGCACAGCTTAGGAGGAAAGCAGTACCCGCATGCTACGAATGTGATCTCTTGATGGTGCCCCAGAAAGGAACTCTGGCACTTGTACTTCCCAAGTGAGCTTAGCTAAACAGAGTTTGCCCCACAGTGGCGAGCAGAAACATTGCTAGTGGCCAGTGAGCCACCCGATACACCGGGGCAGTAGCACCACACACATCTCCCAGAGAACAGAGACTTCCCAATCCGTGCGTGTTCTCTTCGAATGGAGAGGGTAGTTTGCAGTCTGCGAAGCACAGTCATGGCCCACAGCGCTGCAGGAGTGCCATCTCCAAAGTGAATGGGAAGCTGCCCTCCCTCGAGTGGGTAAAGGCCTAACACCAGCCCTGATGGCACGTCACCGTGTGCAAAAGAAGAACAGAAAACGGACATTTTTCCCTGCAGTAAAAAGGCTCATGGTTTCTCAAACGGAAAGACAAGCTGTCAGAAATAAGTCAGTATTGGAGAGAGGCAGAAAGCTGTACTTGGCAGAGGCTAGGGTAAGAGTTTCCTCAAAGCAGCCTTCTCAAAGGGCATAGAAGCAGAGGCCTTCTCCAGCGGCCTCTCCACGAGAGTCTATACACAAAAGGAACACCTTGAAGCTGGCTGCGAATGCACAGCTTAGGAGGAGAGCAGTACCCGCATGCTACGAATGTGATCTCTTGATGGTGCCCCAGAAAGGAACTCTGGCACTTGTACTTCCCAAGTGAGCTTAGCTGCACAACGTTTGCCCCACAGTGGCGAGCAGAAACATTGCTAGTGGCCAGTGAGACACCCCATACACCGGGGCAGTAGCACCACACACATCTCCCAGAGAACAGAGACTTCCCAATCCGTGCGTGTTCTCTTCGAATGGAGAGGATAGTTTGCAGTCTGCGAAGCACAGTCATGGCCCACAGCGCTGCAGGAGTGCCATCTCCAAAGTGAATGGGAAGCTGCCCTCCCTCGACTGGGTAAAGGCCTAACACCAGCCCTGATGGCACGTCACCGTGTGCAAAAGAAGAACAGAAAACGAACAATTTTCCCTGCAGGAAAAGGGCTCTCGGTTTCTCAAACGGAATGACAAGCTGTCAGAAGTAAGTCAGTATTGGAGAGAGGCAGAAGGCTGTACTTGGCAGAGGCTAGGGTAAGAGGTTCCTCAAAGCAGCCTTCTCAAAGGGCATAGAAGCAGAGGCCTTCTCCAGCGGCCTCTCCAACAGAGTCTATCCACCAAAGGAACACCTTGAAGCTGGCTGCGAATGCACAGCTTAGGAGGAGAGCAGTACCCGCATGCTTCGAATGTGATCTCTTGATGGTGCCCCAGAAAGGAACTCTGGCACTTGTACTTCCCAAGTGAGCTTAGCTGCCCGACGTTTGCCGCACAGTGGCGAACAGAAACATTGCTAGTGCCCAGTGAGCCACCCCATCCACCGGGGCAGTAGCACCACACACATCTCCCAGAGAACAGAGACTTCCCAATCCGTGCGTGTTCTCTTCGAATGGAGATGGTAGTTTGCAGTCTGCGAAGCACAGTCATGGCCCACAGCGCTACAGGAGTGCCATCTCCAAAGTGAATGGGAAGCTGCCCTCCCTCGAGTGGGTAAAGGCCTAACACCAGCCGTGAGGGCACGTCACTGTGTGCAAAAGAAGAACAGAGAACGGACATTTTTCCCTGCAGGGAAAGGGCTCATGGTTTCTCAAACGGAAAGACAAGCTGTCAGAAGTAAGTCAGTATTGGAGAGAGGCAGAAGGCTGTACTTGGCAGAGGCTAGGGTAAGAGTTTCCTCAAAGCAGCCTTCTCAAAGGGCATAGAAGCAGAGGCCTTCTCCAGCGGCCTCTCCACGAGAGTCTATACACAAAAGGAACACCTTGAAGCTGGCTGCGAATGCACAGCTTAGGAGGAGAGCAGTACCCGCATGCTACGAATGTGATCTCTTGATGGTGCCCCAGAAAGGAACTCTGGCACTTGTACTTCCCAAGTGAGCTTAGCTGCACAAAGTTTGCCCCACAGTGGCGAGCAGAAACATTGCTAGTGGCCAGTGAGCCACCCGATACACCGGGGCAGTAGCACCACACACATCTCCCAGAGAACAGAGACTTCCCAATCCGTGCGTGTTCTCTTCGAATGGAGAGGGTAGTTTGCAGTCTGCGAAGCACAGTCATGGCCCACAGCGCTGCAGGAGTGCCATCTGCAAAGTGAATGGGAAGCTGCCCTCCCTCGAGTGGGTAAAGGCCTAACACCAGCCCTGATGGCACGTCACCGTGTGCAAAAGAAGAACAGAAAACGAACATTTTTCCCTGCAGGAAAAGGGCTCATGGTTTCTCAAACGGAAAGAAAAGCTGTCAGAAGTAAGTCAGTTTGGAGAGAGGCAGAAGGCTGTACTTGGCAGAGGCTAGGGTAAGAGGTTCCTCAAAGCAGCCTTCTCAAAGGGCATAGAAGCAGAGGCCTTCTCCAGCGGCCTCTCCACCAGAGTCTATACACAAAAGGAACACCTTGAAGCTGGCTGCGAATGCACAGCTTAGGAGGAAAGCAGTACCCGCATGCTACGAATGTGATCACTTGGTGGTGCCCCAGAAAGGAACTCTGGCACTTGTACTCCCAAGTGAGCTTAGCTAAACAGAGTTTGCCCCACAGTGTCGAGCAGAAACATTGCTAGTGGCCAGTGAGCCACCCCATACACCGGGGCAGTAGCACCACACACATCTCCCAGAGAACACAGACTTCCCAATCCGTGCGTGTTCTCTTCAAATGGAGAGGGTAGTTTGCAGTCTGCGAAGCACAGTCATGGCCCACAGCGCTGTAGGAGTGCCATCTCCAAAGTGAATGGGAAGCTGCCCTCCCTCGAGTGGGTAAAGGCCTAACACCAGCCCTGATGGCACGTCACCGTGTGCAAAAGAAGAACAGAAAACGGACATTTTTCCCTGCAGGAAAAGGGCTCTCGGTTTCTCAAACGGAAAGACAAGCTGTCAGAAGTAAGTCAGTATTGGAGAGAGGCAGAAGGCTGTACTTGGCAGAGGCTAGGGTAAGTGGTTCCTCTAATCAGCCTTCTCAAAGGGCATAGAAGCAGAGGCCTTCTCCAGCGGCCTCTCCACCAGAGTCTATCCACCAAAGGAACACTTTGAAGCTGGCTGCGAATGCACAGCTTAGGAGGAGAGCAGTACCCGCATGCTACGAATGTGATCTCTTGATGGTGCCCCAGAAAGGAACTCTGGCACTTGTACTTCCCAAGTGAGCTTAGCTGCACAAAGTTTGACATACAGTGGCGAGCAGAAACATTGCTAGTTGCCAGTGAGCCACCCCATACACTGGGGCAGTAGCACCACACACATCTCCCAGAGAACACAGACTTCCCAATCCGTGCGTGTTCTCTTCGAATGGAGAGGGTAGTTTGCAGTCTGCGAAGCACAGTCATGGCCCACAGCGCTGCAGGAGTGCCATCTCCAAAGTGAATGGGAAGCTGCCCTCCCTCGAGTGGGTAAAAGCCTAACACCAGCCCTGAAGGCACGTCACCGTGTGCAAAAGAAGAACAGAAAACGGACAATTTTCCCTGCAGGAAAAGGGCTCTTGGTTTCTCAAACGGAAAGACAAGCTGTCAGACGTAAGTCAGTATTGGAGAGTGGCAGAAGCCTGTACTTGGCAGAGGCTAGTGTAAGAGGTTCCTCAAAGCATCCTTCTCAAAGGGCATAGAAGCAGAGGCTTCTCCAGCGGCCTCTCCCCCAGAGTCTGTCCACAAAAGGAACACCTTGAAGCCGGCTGCGAATGCACAGCTTAGGAAGAAAGCAGTACCCGCATGCTACGAATGGGATCTCTTGATGGTGCCCCAGAAAGGAACTCTGGCACTTGTACTTCCCAAGTGAGCTTAGCTGCACAACGTTTGCCCCACAGTGGCGAGCAGAAACATGGCTAGTGGCCAGTGAGCCACCCCATACCCCGGGGCAGTAGCACCAGACACATCTCCCAGAGAACAGAGACTTCCCAATCCGTGGGTGTTCTCTTCGAATGGAGAGGGTAGTTTGCAGTCTGCGAAGCACAGTCATGGCCCACAGCGCTGCAGGAGTGCCATCTCCAAAGTGAATGGGAAGCTGCCCTCCCTCGAGTGGGTAAAGGCCTAACACTAGCCCTGATGGCACGTCACCGTGTGCAAAAGAGGAACAGAAAACGGACATTTTTCCCTGCAGGAAAAGGGCTCTTGTTTTCTCAAACGGAAAGACAAGCTGTCAGAAGTAAGTCAGTATTGGAGAGAGGCAGAAGGCTGTACTTGGCAGAGGCTAGGGTAAGAGGTTCCTCAAAGCAGCCTTCTCAAAGGGCATAGAAGCAGAGGCCTTCTCGAGTGGCCTCTCCACCAGAGTCTATCCACAAAAGGAACACCTTGAAGCTGGCTGCTAATGCACAGCTTAGGAGGAAAGCAGTACCCGCATGCTACGAATGTGATCTCTTTTTTTTTTTTTTTTTTTTTTCTTTTTTTTTTTTTTTTTTTAATTTTTTTACATCTTTATTGGAGTATAATTGTTTTACAATAGTGTGTTAGTTTTCCCTCTACAACAAACCAAATCAGTTATACATACACACATGCTCCCACATCTCCTCCCTCTTGCATCACCCTCTCTCCCACCCTCCCTATCCCACCCCCACAGGCGGTCACAAAGCACAGAGGTGATCTCCCTGTGCTATGCAGCAGCTTCCCACCAGCTATCTAATTTACATTTGATAGTGTATATATGTCCCTGCCACTCCCCCACTTCGTCACAGCCCACCCCTCCCCCTCCCCATATCCTCAAGTCCATGCTCGAGTAAGTCTGTGTTTTATTCCCGTCCTACCACTAACCTCTTCATGACATTTTTTTCCCTTAGAGTCCATATATATGTGTTAGCATACGGTATTTGTTTTTCTCCTTCTGACTTACTTCACTCTGTATGACAGACTCCAGGTCCATCCACCTCATTATAAATAACTCAGTTTCATTTCTTTTTATGGCTGAGTAATATTCCATTGTATATATGTGCCACATCTTCTTTATCCATTCATCTGTTGATGGACACTTAGGTTGCTTCCATGTCCTGGCTATTGTAAATAGAGCTGCAATGAACATTTTGGTACATGAGTCTTTCTGAATTATAGTTTTCTCAGGGTATATTCCCAGTAGTGGGATTGCAGGGTCGTATGGTAGTTCTATTTGTAGTTTTTTAAGGAACCTCCATACTGTTCTCCATAGCGGCTGTATCAATTTACATTCCCACCAGCAGTGCAAGAGGGTTCCCTTTTCTCCACACCCTCTCCAGCATTTATTGTTTCTAGAGTTTTTGATGATGGCCAATCTGACCGGTGTGAGATGATATCTCATTGTAGTTTTGATTTGCATTTCTCTAATGATTAATGAGGTTGAGCATTCTTTCATGTGTTTGTTAGCAATCTGTATATCTTCTTTGGAGAAATGTCTATTTAGTTCTTCTGCCCATTTTTGGATTGGGTTGTTTGTTTTTTTGTTATTGAGCTGCATGAGTTGCTTATAAATTTTGGAAATTAATCCTTTGTCAGTTGCTTCATTTGCAAATATTTTCTCCCATTCTGAGGGTTGTCTTTTGGTCTTGTTTATGGTATCCTTTGCTGTGCAAAAGCTTTTAAGTTTCATTAGGTCCCATTTGTTTATTTGTGTTTTTATTTCCATTTCTCTAGGAGATGGGTCAAAAAGGATCTTGCTGTGATTTATGTCGTATAGTGTTCTGCCTATGTTTTCCTCTAAGAGTTTGATAGTGTCTGGCCTTACATTTAGGTCTTTAACCCATTTTGAGTTTATTTTTGTGTGTGGTGTTAGGGATTGTTCTAATTTCATACTTTTACATGTAGCTGTCCAGTTTTCCCAGCACCACTTATTGAAGAGGCTGTCTTTTCTCCACTGTATATCCTTCCCTCCTTTATCAAAGATAAGGTGACCATATGTGTGTGGGTTTATCTCTGGGCTCTCTATCCTATTCCATTGATCTATATTTCTGTTTTTGTGCCAGTACCATATTGTCTTGATTACTGTAGCCTTGTAGTAGAGTCTGAAGTCAGGGAGCCTAATTCCTCCAGCTCCATTTCTCGTTCTCAAGATTGCTTTGGCTATTCGGGGTCTTTTGTGTTTCCATACAAATTGTGAAATTTTTTGTTCTAGTTCTGTGAAAAATGCCAGTGGTAATTTGATAGGGATTGCATTGAATCTGTAGATTGCTTTGGGTAACAGAGTCATTTTCACAATGTTGATTCTTCCAATCCAAGAACATGGTATATTTCTCCACCTATTTGTATCATCTTTAATTTCTTTCATCAGTGTCTTATAGTTTTCTGCATACAAGTCTTTTGTCTCCTTAGGTAGGTTTATTCCTAGATATTTTATTCTTTTTGTTGCAATGGTAAATGGGAGCGTTTTCTTAATTTCACTCTCAGATTTTTCATCATTAGTGTATAAGAATGCCAGAGATTTCTGTGCATTAATTTTGTATCCTGCAACTTTACTAAATTCATTGATTAGCTCTAGTAGTTTTCTGGTAGCATCCTTAGGATTCTCTATGTATAGTATCATGTCATCTGCAAACAGTGACAGCTTTACTTCTTCTTTTCCTATTTGGATTCCTTTTATTTCTTTTTCTTCTCTGATTGCTGTGGCTAGAACTTCCAAAACTATGTTGAATAAGAGTGGTGAGAGTGGGCAACCTTGTCTTGTTCCTGATCTTAGTGGAAATGGTTTCAGTTTTTCACCATTGAGAACGATGCTAGCTGTGGGTTTGTCATATATGGCCTTTATTATGTTGAGGAAAGTTCCCTCTATGCCCACTTTCTGCAAGGTTTTTATCATAAATGAGTGTTGAATTTTGTCAAAAGCTTTCTCTGCATCTATTGAGATGATCATATGGTTTTTCTCCTTCAGTTTGTTGATATGGTGTATCACATTGATTGATTTGCGTATATTGAAGAATCCTTGCATTCCTGGGATAAACCCCACTTGATCATGGTGTATGATCCTTTTAATGTGCTGTTGGATTCTGTTTGCTAATATTTTGTTGAGGATTTTTGCATCTATGTTCATCAGTGATATTGGCCTGTAGTTTTCTTTCTTTGTGACGTCTTTGTCTGGTTTTGGTATCAGGGTGATGTTGGCCTCATAGAATGAGTTTGGGAGTGTTCCTCCTTCTGCTATCTGTTGGAAGAGTTTGAGAAGGATAGGTGTTAGCTCTTCTCTAAATGTTTGATAGAATTCGCCTGTGAAGCCATCTGGTCCTGGACTTTTGTTTGCTGGAAGATTTTTAATCACAGTTTCAATTTCAGTGCTTGTGATTGGTCTGTTCATATTTTCTATTTCTTCTTGGTTCAGTCTCGGCAGGTTGTGCATTTCTAAGAATTTGTCCATTTCTTCCAGGTTGTCCATTTTATTGGCATACAGTTGCTTGTAGTAATCTCTAATAATCTTTTGTATTTCTGCAGTGTCAGTTGTTATATCTCCTTTTTCATTTCTAATTCTATTGATTTGAGTCTTCTCCCTTTTATTCTTGATGAGTCTGGCTAATGGTTTATCAATTTTATTTATCTTCTCAAAGAACCAGCTTTTAGTTTTATTGATCTTTGCTATTGTTTCCTTCACTTCTTTTTCATTTATTTCTGATCTGATCTTTATGATTTCTTTCCTTCTGCTAAATTTGGGGGTTTTTTGTTCTTCTTTCTCTAATTGCTTTAAGTGCAAAGTTAGGTTGTTTATTCGAGATGTTTCCTGTTTCTTAAGGTATGATTGTATTGCTATAAACTTGCCTCTTAGAACTGCTTTTGCTGTATCCCATAGGTTTTGGGTCGTTGTGTCTCCATTGTCATTTGTTTCTAAGTATTTTTTGATTTCCTCTTTGATTTCTTCAGTGATCACTTCGTTATTAAGTAGTGTATTGTTTAGCCTCCATGTGTTTGTATTTTTTACAGATCTTTTCCTATAATTGATATTTAGTCTCATAGCGTTGTGGTCGGAAAAGATACTTGATACGATTTCAATTTTCTTAAATTTGCCAAGGCTAGATTTGTGACCCAATATATGATCAATCCTGGAGAATGTTCCATGAGCACTTGAGAAAAATGTGTATTCTGTTGTTTTTGGATGGAATGTCCTATAAATATCAATTAAGTCCATCTTGTGTAATGTATCATTTAAAGCTTGTGTTTCCTTATTTATTTTCATTTTGGATGATCTGTCCATTGGTGAAAGTGGGGTGTTAAAGTCCCCTACTATGATTGTGTTACTGTCGATTTCCCCTTTTAAGGCTGTTAGTATTTGCCTTATGTATTGAGGTGCTCCTATGTTGGGTGCATAAATATTTACAATTGTTATATCTTCTTCATGGATCGATCCCTTGATCATTATGTAGTGTCCTTCTTTGTCTCTTGTAATAGTCTTTATTTTAAAGTCTATTTTGTCTGATATGAGAATTGCTACTCCAGCTTTCTTCTGATTTCCATTTGCATGGAATATCTTTTTCCATCCCCTTACTTTCAGTCTGTATGTGTCCCTAGGTCTGAAGTGGGTCTCTTGTAGACAGCATATATATGGGTCTTGTTTTTGTATCCATTCAGCCAGTCTGTGTCTTTTGGTGGGAGCATTTAATCCATTTACATTTAAAGTAATTATCGATATGTATGTTCCTATTACCATTTACTTGTTTCGGGTTGTTCTTGTAGGTCTTTTCCTTCTCTTGTGTTTCTTGCCTAGAGAAGTTCCTTTAGGATTTGTTGTAGAGCTGGTTTGGTGGTGCTGAACTCTCTCAGTTTTTGCTTGTCTGTAAAGGTTTTAATTTCTCCATCAAATCTGAATGAGATCCTTGCTGGGTAGAGTAATCTTGGTTGTAGGTTTTTTTCCTTCATCACTTTAAATATGTCCTGCCACTCCCTTCTGGCTTGTAGAGTTTCTGCTGAAAGATCAGATGTTAATCTTATGGGGATTCCCTTGTGTGTTATTTGTTGTTTTTCCCTTGCTGCTTTTAATATGTTTTCTTTGTATTTAATTTTTGACAGTTTGATTACTATGTGTCTTGGCGTGTTTCTCTTTGGGTTTATCCTGTATGGAACTCTCTGTGCTTCCTGGACTTGATTGACTATTTCCTTTCCTATATTAGGGAAGTTTTCAACTATAATCTCTTCAAATATTTTCTCAGTCCCTTTCTTTTTCTCTTCTTCTTCTGGGACCCCTATAATTCGAATGTTGGTGCGTTTAATGTTGTCCCAGAGGTCTCTGAGACTGTCCTCAGTTCTTTTCATTCTTTTTTCTTTCTTCTGCTCTGCAGTAGTTATTTCCACTATTTTATCTTCCAGGTCACTTATCCGTCCTTCTGCCTCAGTTATTCTGCTATTGATCCCATCTAGAGTATTTTTAATTTCATTTATTGTGTTGCTCATCGTTGCTTGCTTCCTCTTTATTTCTTCTAGGTCCCTGTTAACTGTTTCCTGCAAATTGTCTATTCTATTTCCAAGATTTTGCATCATCTTCACCATCATTATTCTAAATTCTCTTTCAGGTAGATTGGCTATTACCTCTTCATCTGTTAGGTCTGGTGTGTTTTTATCTTGCTCCTTCATCTGTTGTGTGTTTTTCTGTCTTCTCATTTCGCTTATCTTACTGTGTTTGAGGTCTCCTTTTTGCACGCTGCAGGTTCGTAGTTCCTGTTGTTTTTGGTGGCTGTCCCCAGTGGCTAAGGTTGGTTCAGTGGGTTGAGTAGATTCCCTGGCTGGGGGGACTAGTGCCTCTGTTCTGGTGGATGAGGCTGGATCTTGTCCTTCTGGTGGGCAGGTCCTCGTCTGGTGGTGTGTTTGGGGATGTTGGTTACCTTATTATGATTTTAGGCAGTCTCTCTGCTAATGGATGGGGCTGTAGACCTGTCTTGCTCTTTGTTGGGGATAGCGTGTCCAGGACTGTTCTTTGCTGGTCCTTGAGTGAAGCTGGGTCTTGGTGTTGAGATGGAGGTCTCTGGGAGATTTTCGCCGTCTGATATTACGTGGAGCTCGGAGGTCTCTTGTGGACTAGTGTCTTGAGGTTGGTTCTCCCACCTCAGGGACACCGCCCTGGTGCCTGGCTGGGGCGCCAAGAACCTTTAATCCACACGGCTCAAAATAAAAGGTAGAATAAATAGAGAGGAAAGAAAAGGAAGGAAGGAGGGAGGGAGGGAAGGAAGGAAGAAAGGAAGGAAGAAATGAAGGAAGGAAGCAAGAAAGCAAGGACGGAAGGTGCAGAGGAAGAAAGGGAGGAAGGAAGAGAGGAAGGGAGGAAAGAAGGGGGAAGGAAGGAAGAAAGGAGGGAAGGAGGGAAGAAAGGAAGAAAGAAAGGGAGAAGACAGAGTAGTATAAAGTATAGTTATTAAAATAAAAAATAATTATTAAGAAGAAAAATTTCCTTTTAAAAAACAAAAAAAAAAAAACAAAAAAACCCCAAACAAACAAACAAACAAACAAAAAACAGAAAAATGGGTCAGTCTAACCCTAGGACAAATGGTGCAAGCAAAGCTATACAGACAAAATCTCACACAGCAGCACACACATACACACCCACAAAAAGAAATAAAAGGGGAAAATAATAGTATATCTTGCTCCCAAAGTCCACCTCCTCAACTTGGGATGATTCGTTGTCTATTCAGGTTTTCAACAGATGCAGGGCACTTCAAGTTGATTGTGGAGCTTTAATCCGCCGCTTCTGAGGCTGTTGGGAGAGATCTCCCCCTCTCCTCTCTGTTCGCACAGCTCCTGGGGTTCAGCTTTGGACTTGGTCCCGCCTCTGCGTGTAGGTTGTCCGAGGGCGACTGCCCTTCGCTCAGACAGGACGGGGTTAAAGGAGCAGTTGATTCGGGGGCTCTGGCTCACTCAGGCTGGGGGGAGGGAGTGGCACGGGGGCGGGGCGAGTCCACGACGTCAGAGGCCGACGTGACGCTGCACAGGCCCAAGGCGCGCCGTACGTTCTCCCGGGGAAGCTGTCCCTGGATCCCGGGACCCCGGCAGTGGCGGACTGCACGGGCTCCCGGGAGGGCCGGTGTGGAGGGTGACCTGTGCTCACACACAGGCCTCTTGGTGGTGGCAGCAGCAACCTTAGCGTCCGACACCCGTCTCTACTGTCCGTGCCGACAGCCGCGGCTCGCGCCCGTTTCTGGAGCTCCTCTACGCGGTGCTCTTAATCCCCTCACCTCACACCCGAGGAAGCAAAGCGGCAAGAAAAAGTCTCTTGTCTCTTCGGCAGCTCCGCGCCCGGTTCTAGGGCTCCTTTAAGCGGCGCACTTAATCCCCTCTCCTCGCGCCCAGGCAGCAAAGAGGGAGGAAAAGGTCTCTTGCCTCTTCGGCAGCTCCAGACTTCTCCCGAACTCCCTCCCGGCCAGCCGTGGCGCACTAGCCCCCTTCAAGCTGTCTTCACTCTGCCAACTCCAGCCCTTTCCCCGGGATCCGACTGAAGCCCGAGCCTCAGCTCCCGGCCCCGCCCGCCCCGGCGGGCGAGCAGACAAGCCTCTCGGGCTGGTGAGCGCCGGTCGGCACCGATCCTCTGCGGGAATCTCTCCGCTTTGCCCTCCGCACCCCTGTGGCTGAGCTGTCCTCCGCGGCTCCGGAGCTTCCCCCTCCGGCGCCCGCAGTCTCCGCCCGCGAAGGGGCCTCTAGTGTGTGGGAGTCTTTCCTCCTTCTCGGCTCCCTCCCACTGGCGTAGGTCCCGTCCCTATTCTTTTGTCCCTGTTTATTCTTTTTTCTTTTGCCCTACCCAGATATGTGGGGAGTTTCTTGCCTTTTTGGAGGTCCGAGGTCCTCTGCCAGCGTTCGGTGGGTGCTCTACAGGAGAAGCTCCACGTGTAGATGTATTTCTGATGTCTCTGTGAGGAGGAAGGAGATCTCCGCGTCTTACTCTTCCGCCATCTTTAAGCCGTCTCCGAATGTGATCTCTTGATGGTGCCCCAGAAAGGAACTCTGGCACTTGTACTTCCCAAGTGAGCTTAGCTGCACAACGTTTGCCCCACAGTGGCGAGCAGAAACATTGCTAGTGGCCACTGAGACACCCCATACACCGGGGCAGTAGCACCACACACATCTCCCAGAGAACAGAGACTTCCCAATCCGTGCGTGTTCTCTTCGAATGGAGATGGTAGTTTGCAGTCTGCGAAGCACAGTCATGGCCCACAGCGCTGCAGGAGTGCCATCTCCAAAGTGAATGGGAAGCTGCCCTCCCTCGAGTGGGTAAAGGCCTAACACCAGCCGTGAAGGCACGTCACCGTGTGAAAAGAAGAACAGAAAACGGACATTTTTCCCTGCAGGAAAAGGGCTCATGGTTTCTCAAACGGAAAGACAAGCTGTCAGAAGTAAGTCAGTATTGGAGAGAGGCAGAAGGCTGTACTTGGCAGAGGCTAGGGTAAGAGGTTCCTCAAAGCAGCCTTCTCAAAGGGCATAGAAGCAGAGGCCTTCTCCAGTGGCCTCTCCACCAGAGTCTATCCACAAAAGGAACACCTTGAAGCTGGCTGCGAATGCACAGCTTAGGAGGAGAGCAGTACCCGCATGCTACGAATGTGATCTCTTGATGGTGCCCCAGAAAGGAACTCTGGCACTTGTACTTCCCAAGTGAGCTTAGCTGCACAACGTTTGCCCCACAGTGGCGAGCAGAAACATTGCTAGTGGCCAGTGAGACACCCCATACACCGGGCCAGTAGCACCACACACATCTCCCAGAGAACAGAGACTTCCCAATCCGTGCGTGTTCTCTTCGAATGGAGAGGGTAGTTTGCAGTCTGCGAAGCACAGTCATGGCCCACAGCGCTGCAGGAGTGCCATCTCCAAAGTGAATGGGAAGCTGCCCTCCCTCGAGTGGGTAAAGGCCTAACACCAGCCCTGATGGCACGTCACCGTGTGCAAAAGAAGAACAGAAAACGGACATTTTTCCCTGCAGGAAAAGGGCTCTCGGTTTCTCAAACGGAAAGACAAGCTGTCAGAAGTAAGTCAGTATTGGAGAGAGGCAGAAGCCTGTACTTGGCAGAGGCTAGGGTAAGAGGTTCCTCAAAGCAGCCTTCTCAAAGGGCATAGAAGCAGAGGCCTTCTCCAGCGGCCTCTCCACCAGAGTTTATACACAAAAGGAACACCTTGAAGCTGGCTGCGAATGCACAGCTTAGGAGGAAAGCAGTACCCGCATGCTACGAATGTGATCTCTTGATGGTGCCCCAGAAAGGAACTCTGGCACTTGTACTTCCCAAGTGAGCTTAGCTAAACAGAGTTTGCCCCACAGTGGCGAGCAGAAACATTGCTAGTGGCCAGTGAGCCACCCGATACACCGGGGCAGTAGCACCACACACATCTCCCAGAGAACAGAGACTTCCCAATCCGTGCGTGTTCTCTTCGAATGGAGAGGGTAGTTTGCAGTCTGCGAAGCACAGTCATGGCCCACAGCGCTGCAGGAGTGCCATCTCCAAAGTGAATGGGAAGCTGCCCTCCCTCGAGTGGGTAAAGGCCTAACACCAGCCGTGAAGGCACGTCACCGTGTGAAAAGAAGAACAGAAAACGGACATTTTTCCCTGCAGGAAAAGGGCTCATGGTTTCTCAAACGGAAAGACAAGCTGTCAGAAGTAAGTCAGTATTGGAGAGAGGCAGAAGGCTGTACTTGGCAGAGGCTAGGGTAAGAGGTTCCTCAAAGCAGCCTTCTCAAAGGGCATAGAGGCAGAGGCCTTCTCCAGTGGCCTCTCCACCAGAGTCTATCCACAAAAGGAACACCTTGAAGCTGGCTGCGAATGCACAGCTTAGGAGGAGAGCAGTACCCGCATGCTATGAATGTGATCTCTTGATGGTGCCCCAGAAAGGAACTCTGGCACTTGTACTTCCCAAGTGAGCTTAGCTGCACAACGTTTGTCCCACAGTGGCGAGCAGAAACATTGCTAGTGGCCAGTGAGACACCCCATACACCGGGCCAGTAGCACCACACACATCTCCCAGAGAACAGAGACTTCCCAATCCGTGCGTGTTCTCTTCGAATGGAGAGGGTAGTTTGCAGTCTGCGAAGCACAGTCATGGCCCACAGCGCTGCAGGAGTGCCATCTCCAAAGTGAATGGGAAGCTGCCCTCCCTCGAGTGGGTAAAGGCCTAACACCAGCCCTGATGGCACGTCACCGTGTGCAAAAGAAGAACAGAAAACGAACATTTTTCCCTGCAGGAAAAGGGCTCATGGTTTCTCAAACGGAAAGACAAGCTGTCAGAAGTAAGTCAGTATTGGAGAGAGGCAGAAGGCTGTACTTGGCAGAGGCTAGGGTAAGAGGTTCCTCAAAGCAGCCTTCTCAAAGGGCATAGAAGCAGAGGCCTTCTCCAGCGGCCTCTCCACCAGAGTTTATACACAAAAGGAACACCTTGAAGCTGGCTGCGAATGCACAGCTTAGGAGGAAAGCAGTACCCGCATGCTACGAATGTGATCTCTTGATGGTGCCCCAGAAAGGAACTCTGGCACTTGTACTTCCAAAGTGAGCTTAGCTAAACAGAGTTTGCCCCACAGTGGCGAGCAGAAACATTGCTAGTGGCCAGTGAGCCACCCCATACACCGGGGCAGTAGCACCACACACATCTCCCAGAGAACAGAGACTTCCCAATCCGTGCGTGTTCTCTTCAAATGGAGAGGGTAGTTTGCAGTCTGCGAAGCACAGTCATGGCCCACAGCGCTGCAGGAGTGCCATCTCCAAAGTGAATGGGAAGCTGCCCTCCCTCGAGTGGGTAAAGGCCTAACACCAGCCCTGATGGCACGTCACCGTTTGCAAAAGAAGAACAGAAAACGGACATTTTTCCCTGCAGGAAAAGGGCTCTTGTTTTCTCAAACGGAAAGACAAGCTGTCAGAAGTAAGTCAGTATTGGAGAGAGGCAGAAGGATGTACGTGGCAGAGGCTAGGGTAAGAGGTTACTCAAAGCAGCCTTCTCAAAGGGCATAGAAGCAGAGGCCTTCTCCAGCGGCCTCTCCACCAGAGTCTATCCACAAAAGAACACCTTGAAGCTCGCTGCGAATGCACAGCTTAGGAGGAAAGCAGTACCCGCATTCTACGAATGTGATCTCTTGATGGTGCCCCAGAAAGCAACTCTGGCACTTGTACTTCCAAAGTGAGCTTAGCAAAACAGAGTTTGCTCCACAGTGGCGAGCCGAAACATTGCTAGTGGTCAGTGAGCCACCCCATACACCGGGGCAGTAGCACCACACACATCGCCCAGAGAACAGAGACTTCCCAATCCGTGCGTGTTCTCTTCGAATGGAGAGGGTAGTTTGCAGTCTGCGAAGCACAGTCATGACCCACAGCGCTACAGGAGTGCCATCTCCAAAGTGAATGGGAAGCTGCCCTCCCTCGAGTGGGTAAAGGCCTAACACCAGCCCTGATGGCACGTCACCGTGTGCAAAAGAAGAACAGAAAACGGACATTTTTCCCTGCAGGAAAAGGGCTCTCGGTTTCTCAAACGGAAAGACAAGCTGTCAGATGTAAGTCAGTATTGGAGAGAGGCAGAAGGCTGTACTTGGCAGAGGCTAGGGTAAGAGGTTACTCAAAGCAGCCTTCTCAAAGGGCATAGAAGCAGAGGCCTTCTCCAGCGGCCTCTCCACCAGAGTCTATACACAAAAGGAACACCTTGAAGCTGGCTGCGAATGCACAGCTTAGGAGGAGAGCAGTACCCGCATGCTACGAATGTGATCTCTTGACGGTGCCCCAGAAAGGAACTCTGGCACTTGTACTTCCCAAGTGACCTTAGCTGCCCGACGTTTGCCACACAGTGGGGAACAGAAACATTGCTAGTGGCCAGGGAGCCACCCCATACACCGGGGCAGTAGCACCACACACATCTCCCAGAGAACAGAGACTTCCCATTCCGTGCGTGTTCTCTTCGAATGGAGAGGGTAGTTTGCAGTCTGCGAAGCACAGTCATGGCCCACAGCGCTGCAGGAGTGCCATCTCCAAAGTGAATGGGAAGCAACCCTCCCTCGAGTGGGTAAAGGCCTAACACCAGCCCTGATGGCACGTCACCGTGTGCAAAAGAAGAACAGAAAACGAACATTTTTCCCTGCAGGAAAAGGGCTCATGGTTTCTCAAACGGAAAGACAAGCTGTCAGAAGTAAGTCAGTATTGGAGAGAGGCAGAAGGCTGTACTTGGCAGAGGCTAGGGTAAGAGGTTCCTCAAAGCAGCCTTCTCAAAGGGCATAGAAGCAGAGGCCTTCTCCAGCGGCCTCTCCACCAGAGTCTATCCACAAAAGAACACCTTGAATCTGGCTGCGAATGCACAGGTTAGGAGGAAAGCAGTACCCGCATGCTACGAATGTGATCTCTTGATGGTGTCCCAGAAAGGAACTCTTGCACTTGTACTTCCCAAGTGAGCTTAGCTGCACAACGTTTGCCCACAGTGGGGAGCAAAAACATTGCTAGTGGCCAGTGAACCACCCAATACACCGGGGCAGTAGCACCACACACATCTCCCAGAGAACAGAGATTTCCCAATCCGTGCGTGTTCTCTTCGAATGGAGAGGGTAGTTTGCAGTCTGCGAAGCACAGTCATGGCCCACAGCGCTGCAGGAGTGCCATCTCCACAGAGAATCGGAAGCTGCCGTCCCTCGAGTGGGTAAAGGGCTAACACCAGCCCTGAAGGCACGTCACCGTGTGCCAATGAAGAACAGAAAACGGACATTTTTCCCTGCAGGATACGGGCTCTTGGTTTCTCAAACGGAAAGACAAGCTGTCAGAAGTAAGTCAGTATTCGAGAGCGGCAGAAGCCTGTACTTGGCAGAGGCTAGGGTAAGAGGTTCCTCAAAGCATCCTTCTCAAAGGGCATAGAAGCAGAGGCTTCTCCAGGGGCCTCTCCACCAGAGTCTATCCACAAAAGAACACCTTGAAGCTGGCTGCGAATGCACAGCTTAGGAGGAGAGCAGTACCCGCATGCTACGAATGTGATCTCTTGATGGTGCCCCAGAAAGGAACTCTGGCACTTGTACTTCCCAAGTGAGCTTACCTGCACAACGTTTGCCCTACAGTGGCAAGCAGAAACATTGTTAGTGGCCAGTGAGCCACCCCTTATACCGGGGCAGTAGCACAGACACATCTCCCAGAGAACAGAGAATTCCCAATCCGTGCGTGATCTCTTCAAATGGAGAGGGTAGTTTGCAGTCTGCGAAGCACAGTCATGGCCCACAGCGCTGCAGGAGTGCCATCTCCAAAGTGAATGGGAAGCTGCCCTCCCTCGAGTGGGTAAAGGCCTAACACCAGCCCTGATGGCACGTCACCGTGTGCAAAAGAAGAACAGAAAACGGACATTTTTCCCTGCAGGAAAAGGGCTCTCGGTTTCTCAAACGGAAAGACAAGCTGTCAGAAGTAAGTCAGTATTGGAGAGAGGCAGAAGCCTGTACTTGGCAGAGGCTAGGGTAAGAGGTTCCTCAAAGCAGCCTTCTCAAAGGGCATAGAAGCAGAGGCCTTCTCCAGCGGCCTCTCCACCAGAGTTTATACACAAAAGGAACACCTTGAAGCTGGCTGCGAATGCACAGCTTAGGAGGAAAGCAGTACCCGCATGCTACGAATGTGATCTCTTGATGGTGCCCCAGAAAGGAACTCTGGCACTTGTACTTCCCAAGTGAGCTTAGCTAAACAGAGTTTGCCCCACAGTGGCGAGCAGAAACATTGCTAGTGGCCAGTGAGCCACCCGATACACCGGGGCAGTAGCACCACACACATCTCCCAGAGAACAGAGACTTCCCAATCCGTGCGTGTTCTCTTCGAATGGAGAGGGTAGTTTGCAGTCTGCGAAGCACAGTCATGGCCCACAGCGCTGCAGGAGTGCCATCTCCAAAGTGAATGGGAAGCTGCCCTCCCTCGAGTGGGTAAAGGCCTAACACCAGCCGTGAAGGCACGTCACCGTGTGAAAAGAAGAACAGAAAACGGACATTTTTCCCTGCAGGAAAAGGGCTCATGGTTTCTCAAACGGAAAGACAAGCTGTCAGAAGTAAGTCAGTATTGGAGAGAGGCAGAAGGCTGTACTTGGCAGAGGCTAGGGTAAGAGGTTCCTCAAAGCAGCCTTCTCAAAGGGCATAGAGGCAGAGGCCTTCTCCAGTGGCCTCTCCACCAGAGTCTATCCACAAAAGGAACACCTTGAAGCTGGCTGCGAATGCACAGCTTAGGAGGAGAGCAGTACCCGCATGCTATGAATGTGATCTCTTGATGGTGCCCCAGAAAGGAACTCTGGCACTTGTACTTCCCAAGTGAGCTTAGCTGCACAACGTTTGTCCCACAGTGGCGAGCAGAAACATTGCTAGTGGCCAGTGAGACACCCCATACACCGGGCCAGTAGCACCACACACATCTCCCAGAGAACAGAGACTTCCCAATCCGTGCGTGTTCTCTTCGAATGGAGAGGGTAGTTTGCAGTCTGCGAAGCACAGTCATGGCCCACAGCGCTGCAGGAGTGCCATCTCCAAAGTGAATGGGAAGCTGCCCTCCCTCGAGTGGGTAAAGGCCTAACACCAGCCCTGATGGCACGTCACCGTGTGCAAAAGAAGAACAGAAAACGAACATTTTTCCCTGCAGGAAAAGGGCTCATGGTTTCTCAAACGGAAAGACAAGCTGTCAGAAGTAAGTCAGTATTGGAGAGAGGCAGAAGGCTGTACTTGGCAGAGGCTAGGGTAAGAGGTTCCTCAAAGCAGCCTTCTCAAAGGGCATAGAAGCAGAGGCCTTCTCCAGCGGCCTCTCCACCAGAGTTTATACACAAAAGGAACACCTTGAAGCTGGCTGCGAATGCACAGCTTAGGAGGAAAGCAGTACCCGCATGCTACGAATGTGATCTCTTGATGGTGCCCCAGAAAGGAACTCTGGCACTTGTACTTCCAAAGTGAGCTTAGCTAAACAGAGTTTGCCCCACAGTGGCGAGCAGAAACATTGCTAGTGGCCAGTGAGCCACCCCATACACCGGGGCAGTAGCACCACACACATCTCCCAGAGAACAGAGACTTCCCAATCCGTGCGTGTTCTCTTCAAATGGAGAGGGTAGTTTGCAGTCTGCGAAGCACAGTCATGGCCCACAGCGCTGCAGGAGTGCCATCTCCAAAGTGAATGGGAAGCTGCCCTCCCTCGAGTGGGTAAAGGCCTAACACCAGCCCTGATGGCACGTCACCGTTTGCAAAAGAAGAACAGAAAACGGACATTTTTCCCTGCAGGAAAAGGGCTCTTGTTTTCTCAAACGGAAAGACAAGCTGTCAGAAGTAAGTCAGTATTGGAGAGAGGCAGAAGGATGTACGTGGCAGAGGCTAGGGTAAGAGGTTACTCAAAGCAGCCTTCTCAAAGGGCATAGAAGCAGAGGCCTTCTCCAGCGGCCTCTCCACCAGAGTCTATCCACAAAAGAACACCTTGAAGCTGGCTGCGAATGCACAGCTTAGGAGGAAAGCAGTACCCGCATTCTACGAATGTGATCTCTTGATGGTGCCCCAGAAAGCAACTCTGGCACTTGTACTTCCAAAGTGAGCTTAGCAAAACAGAGTTTGCTCCACAGTGGCGAGCCGAAACATTGCTAGTGGTCAGTGAGCCACCCCATACACCGGGGCAGTAGCACCACACACATCGCCCAGAGAACAGAGACTTCCCAATCCGTGCGTGTTCTCTTCGAATGGAGAGGGTAGTTTGCAGTCTGCGAAGCACAGTCATGACCCACAGCGCTACAGGAGTGCCATCTCCAAAGTGAATGGGAAGCTGCCCTCCCTCGAGTGGGTAAAGGCCTAACACCAGCCCTGATGGCACGTCACCGTGTGCAAAAGAAGAACAGAAAACGGACATTTTTCCCTGCAGGAAAAGGGCTCTCGGTTTCTCAAACGGAAAGACAAGCTGTCAGATGTAAGTCAGTATTGGAGAGAGGCAGAAGGCTGTACTTGGCAGAGGCTAGGGTAAGAGGTTACTCAAAGCAGCCTTCTCAAAGGGCATAGAAGCAGAGGCCTTCTCCAGCGGCCTCTCCACCAGAGTCTATACACAAAAGGAACACCTTGAAGCTGGCTGCGAATGCACAGCTTAGGAGGAGAGCAGTACCCGCATGCTACGAATGTGATCTCTTGACGGTGCCCCAGAAAGGAACTCTGGCACTTGTACTTCCCAAGTGACCTTAGCTGCCCGACGTTTGCCACACAGTGGGGAACAGAAACATTGCTAGTGGCCAGGGAGCCACCCCATACACCGGGGCAGTAGCACCACACACATCTCCCAGAGAACAGAGACTTCCCATTCCGTGCGTGTTCTCTTCGAATGGAGAGGGTAGTTTGCAGTCTGCGAAGCACAGTCATAGCCCACAGCGCTGCAGGAGTGCCATCTCCAAAGTGAATGGGAAGCAACCCTCCCTCGAGTGGGTAAAGGCCTAACACCAGCCCTGATGGCACGTCACCGTGTGCAAAAGAAGAACAGAAAACGAACATTTTTCCCTGCAGGAAAAGGGCTCATGGTTTCTCAAACGGAAAGACAAGCTGTCAGAAGTAAGTCAGTATTGGAGAGAGGCAGAAGGCTGTACTTGGCAGAGGCTAGGGTAAGAGGTTCCTCAAAGCAGCCTTCTCAAAGGGCATAGAAGCAGAGGCCTTCTCCAGCGGCCTCTCCACCAGAGTCTATCCACAAAAGAACACCTTGAATCTGGCTGCGAATGCACAGGTTAGGAGGAAAGCAGTACCCGCATGCTACGAATGTGATCTCTTGATGGTGTCCCAGAAAGGAACTCTTGCACTTGTACTTCCCAAGTGAGCTTAGCTGCACAACGTTTGCCCACAGTGGGGAGCAAAAACATTGCTAGTGGCCAGTGAACCACCCAATACACCGGGGCAGTAGCACCACACACATCTCCCAGAGAACAGAGATTTCCCAATCCGTGCGTGTTCTCTTCGAATGGAGAGGGTAGTTTGCAGTCTGCGAAGCACAGTCATGGCCCACAGCGCTGCAGGAGTGCCATCTCCACAGAGAATCGGAAGCTGCCGTCCCTCGAGTGGGTAAAGGGCTAACACCAGCCCTGAAGGCACGTCACCGTGTGCCAATGAAGAACAGAAAACGGACATTTTTCCCTGCAGGATACGGGCTCTTGGTTTCTCAAACGGAAAGACAAGCTGTCAGAAGTAAGTCAGTATTCGAGAGCGGCAGAAGCCTGTACTTGGCAGAGGCTAGTGTAAGAGGTTCCTCAAAGCATCCTTCTCAAAGGGCATAGAAGCAGAGGCTTCTCCAGGGGCCTCTCCACCAGAGTCTATCCACAAAAGAACACCTTGAAGCTGGCTGCGAATGCACAGCTTAGGAGGAGAGCAGTACCCGCATGCTACGAATGTGATCTCTTGATGGTGCCCCAGAAAGGAACTCTGGCACTTGTACTTCCCAAGTGAGCTTACCTGCACAACGTTTGCCCTACAGTGGCAAGCAGAAACATTGTTAGTGGCCAGTGAGCCACCCCTTATACCGGGGCAGTAGCACAGACACATCTCCCAGAGAACAGAGAATTCCCAATCCGTGCGTGATCTCTTCAAATGGAGAGGGTAGTTTGCAGTCTGCGAAGCACAGTCATGACCCACAGCGCTGCAGGAGTGCCATCTCCAAAGTGAATGGGAAGCTGCCCTCCCTCGAGTGGGTAAAGGCCTAACACCAGCCCTGATGGCACGTCACCGTGTGCAAAAGAAGAACAGAAAACGGACATTTTTCCCTGCAGGAAAAGGGCTCATGGTTTCTCAAATAGAAAGAAAAGCTGTCAGAAGTAAGTCAGTATTGGAGAGAGGCAGAAGGCTGTATTTGGCAGAGTCTAGGGTAAGAGGTTCCTCAAAGCAGCCTTCTCAAAAGGCACAGAAGCAGAGGCCTTCTCCAGCAGCCTCTCCACGAGAGTCTATACACAAAAGGAACACCTTGAAGCTGGCTGCGAATGCACAGCTTAGGAGGAGAGCAGTACCCGCATGCTACGAATGTGATCTCTTGATGGTGCCCCAGAAAGGAACTCTGGCACTAGTACTTCCCAAGTGAGCTTAGCTGCCCGACTTTTGCCCCACAGTGGCGAACAGAAACATTGCTAGTGGCCAGTGAGCCACCCCATACACCGGGGCAGTAGCACCACACACATCTCCCAGAGAACAGAGACTTCCCAATCCGTGCGTGTTCTCTTCGAATGGAGATGGTAGTTTGCAGTCTGCGAAGCACAGTCATGGCCCACAGCGCTGCAGGAGTGCCATCACCAAAGTGAATGGGAAGCTGCCCTCCCTTGAGTGGGTAAAAGCCTAACACCAGCCCTGAAGTCACGTCACCGTGTGCAAAAGAAGAACAGAAAACGGACAATTTTCCCTGCAGGAAAAGGGCTCTTGGTTTCTGAAACGGAAAGACAAGCTGTCAGACGTAAGTCAGTATTGGAGAGTGGCAGAAGGCTGTACTTGGCAGAGGCTAGGGTAAGAGGTTCCTCAAAGCATCCTTCTCAAAGGGCATAGAAGCAGAGGCTTCTCCAGCGGCCTCTCCCCCAGAGTCTGTCCACAAAAGGAACACCTTGAAGCCGGCTGCGAATGCACAGCTTAGGAGGAAAGCAGTACCCGCATGCTACGAATGGGATCTCTTAATGGTGCCCCAGAAAGGAACTCTGGCACTTGTACTTCCCGAGTGAGCTTACCTGCACAACGTTTGCGCTACAGTGGCAAGCAGAAACATTGTAAGTGGCCAGTGAGCCACCCCTTATACCGGGGCAGTAGCACAGACACATCTCCCAGAGAACAGAGACTTCCCAATCCGTTCGTGATCTCTTCAAATGGAGAGGGTAGTTTGCAGTCTGCGAAGCACAGTCATGACCCACAGCGCTGCAGGGGTGCCATCTCCAAAGTGAATGGGAAGCTGCCCTCCCTCGAATGGGTAAAGGCCTAACACCAGCCCTGATGGCACGTCACCGTGTGCAAAAGAAGAATAGAAAATGGACATTTTTCCCTGCAGGAAAAGGTCTCATGGTTTCTCAAATGGAAAGAAAAGCTGTCAGAAGTAAGTCAGTATTGGAGAGAGGCAGAAGGCTGTACTTGGCAGAGGCTAGGGTAAGAGGTTCCTCAAAGCAGCCTTCTCAAAGGGCATAGAAGCAGAGGCCTTCTCCAGCGGCCTCTCCACCAGAGTCTATACACAAAAGGAACACCTTGAAGCTGGCTGCGAATGCACAGCTTAGGAGGAGAGCAGTACCCGCATGCTACGAATGTGATCTCTTGATGGTGCCCCAGAAAGGAACTCTGGCACTTGTACTTCCCAAGTGAGCTTAGCTGCACAACGTTTGCCCCACAGTGGCGAGCAGAAACATTGCTAGTGGCCAGTGAGACACCCCATACACCGGGCCAGTAGCACCGCACACATCTCCCAGAGAACAGAGACTTCCCAATCCGTGCGTGTTCTCTTCGAATGGAGAGGGTAGTTTGCAGTCTGCGAAGCACAGTCATGGCCCACAGCGCTGCAGGAGTGCCATCTCCAAAGTGAATGGGAAGCTGCCCTCCCTCGAGTGGGTAAAGGCCTAACACCAGCCCTGATGGCACGTCACCGTGTGCAAAAGAAGAACAGAAAACGAACATTTTTCCCTGCAGGAAAAGGGCTCATGGTTTCTCAAACGGAAAGACAACCTGTCAGAAGTAAGTCTGTATTGGAGAGAGGCAGAAGGCTGTACTTGGCAGAGGCTAGGGTAAGAGGTTCCTCAAAGCAGCCTTCTCAAAGGGCATAGAAGCAGAGGCCTTCTCCAGCGGCCTCTCCACCAGAGTTTATACACAAAAGGAACACCTTGAAGCTGGCTGCGAATGCACAGCTTAGGAGGAAAGCAGTACCCGCATGCTACGAATGTGATCTCTTGATGGTGCCCCAGAAAGGAACTCTGGCACTTGTACTTCCAAAGTGAGCTTAGCTAAACAGAGTTTCCCCACAGTGGCGAGCAGAAACATTGCTAGTGGCCAGTGAGCCACCCCATACACCGGGGCAGTAGCACCACACACATCTCCCAGAGAATAGAGACTTCCCAATCCGTACGTGATCTCTTCAAATGGAGAGGGTAGTTTGCAGTCTGCGAAGCACAGTCATGACCCACAGCGCTGCAGGAGTGCCATCTCCAAAGTGAATGGGAAGCTGCCCTCCCTCGAGTGGGTAAAGGCCTAACACCAGCCCTGATGGCATGTCACCGTGTGCAAAGGAAGAACAGAAAATGGACATTTTTCCCAGCAGGAAAAGGTCTCATGATTTCTCAAATGGAAAGAAAAGCTGTCAGAAGTAAGTCAGTATTGGAGAGAGGCAGAAGGCTGTACTTGGCAGAGGCTAGGGTAAGAGGTTCCTCAAAGCAGCCTTCTCAAAGGGCATAGAAGCAGAGGCCTTCTCCAGCGGCCTCTCCACCAGAGTCTATCCACCAAAGGAACACCTTGAAGCTGGCTGCGAATGCACAGCTTAGGAGGAGAGCAGTACCCGCATGCTACGAATGTGATCTCTTGATGGTGCCCCAGAAAGGAACTCTGGCACTAGTACTTCCAAAGTGAGCTTAGCTGCCCGACGTTTGCCGCACAGTGGCGAACAGAAACATTGCTAGTGGCTAGTGAGCCACCCCATACACCGGGGCAGTAGCAGCACACACATCTCCCAGAGAACAGAGACTTCCCAATACGTGCGTGTTCTCTTCGAATGGAGAGGGTAGTTTGCAGTCTGCGAAGCACAGTCATGGCCCACAGCGCTGCAGGAGTGCCATCTCCAAGGTGAATGGGAAGCTACCCTCCCTCGAGTGGATAAAGGCCTAACACCAGCCCTGATGTCACGTCACCGTGTGCAAAAGAAGAACAGAAAACGAACATTTTTCCCTGCAGGAAAAGGGCTCTCGGTTTCTCAAACGGAAAGACAAGCTGTCAGAAGTAAGTCAGTATTGGAGAGAGGCAGAAGGCTGTACTTGGCAGAGGCTAGGGTAAGTGGTTCCTCAAAGCAGCCTTCTCAAAGGGCATAGAAGCAGAGGCCTTCTCCAGCGGCCTCTCCACCAGAGTCTATCCACCAAAGGAACACCTTGAAGCTGGCTGCGAATGCACAGCTTTGGAGGAGAGCAGTACCCGCATGCTACGAATGTGATCTCTTGATGGTGCCCCAGAAAGGAACTCTGGCACTTGTACTTCCCAAGTGAGCTTAGCTGCACAAAGTTTGACCCACAGTGGCGAGCAGAAACATTGCTAGTGGCCAGTGAGCCACCCGATACACCGGGGCAGTAGCACCACACACATCTCCCAGAGAACACAGAGTTCCCAATCCGTGCGTGTTCTCTTCGAATGGAGAGGGTAGTTTGCAGTCTGCGAAGCACAGTCATGGCCCACAGCGCTGCAGGAGTGCCATCTCCAAAGTGAATGGGAAGCTGCCCTCCCTCGAGTGGGTAAAAGCCTAACACCAGCCCTGAAGGCACGTCACCGTGTACAAAAGAAGAACAGAAAACGGACAATTTTCCCTGCAGGAAAAGGGCTCTTGGTTTCTCAAACGGAAAGAAAAGCTGTCAGAAGTAAGTCAGTATTGGAGAGAGGCAGAAGGCTGTACTTGGCAGAGGCTAGGGTAAGAGGTTCGTCAAAGCATCCTTCTCAAAGGGCATAGAAGCAGAGGCTTCTCCAGCGGCCTCTCCCCCAGAGTCTGTCCACAAAATGAACACCTTGAAGCCGGCTGCCAATGCACAGCTTAGGAGGAAAGCAGTACCCGCATGCTACGAATGGGATCTCTTGATGGTGCCCCAGAAAGGAACTCTGGCACTTGTACTTCCCGAGTGAGCTTACCTGCACAACGTTTGCCCTACAGTGGCAAGCAGAAACATTGTTAGTGGCCAGTGAGCCACCCCTTATACCGGGGCAGTAGCACAGACACATCTCCCAGAGAACAGAGACTTCCCAATCCGTGCGTGATCTCTTCAAATGGAGAGGGTAGTTTGCAGTCTGCGAAGCACAGTCATGACCCACAGCGCTGCAGGAGTGCCATCTCCAAAGTGAATGGGAAGCTGCCCTCCCTCGAGTGGGTAAAGGCCTAACACCAGCCCTGATGGCACGTCACCGTGTGCAAAAGAAGAACAGAAAACGAACATTTTTCCCTGCAGGAAAAGGGCTCATGGTTTCTCAAACGGAAAGACAAGCTGTCAGAAGTAAGTCAGTATTGGAGAGAGGCAGAAGGCTGTACTTGGCAGAGGCTAGGGTAAGAGGTTCCTCAAAGCAGCCTTCTCAAAGGGCATAGAAGCAGAGGCCTTCTCCAGCGGCCTCTCCACCAGAGTCTATACACAAAAGGAACACCTTGAAGCTGGCTGCGAATGCACAGCTTAGGAGGAAAGCAGTACCCGCATGCTACGAATGTGATCTCTTGATGGTGCCCCAGAAAGGAACTCTGGCACTTGTACTTCCCAACTGAGCTTAGCTAAACAGAGTTTGCCCAACAGTGGCGAGCAGAAACATTGCTAGTGGCCAGTGAGCCACCCCATACACAGGGGCAGTAGCACCACACACATCTCCCAGAGAACAGAGACTTCCCAATCCATGCGTGTTCTCTTCAAATGGAGAGGGTAGTTTGCAGTCTGCGAAGCACAGTCATGGCCCACAGCGCGGCAGGAGTGCCATCTCCAAAGTGAATGGGAAGCTGCCCTCCCTCGAGTGGGTAAAGGACTAACACCAGCCGTGAAGGCACGTCACCGTGTGCAAAAGAAGAACAGAAAACGGACATTTTTCCCTGCAGGAAAAGGGCTCATGGTTTCTCAAACGGAAAGACAAGCTGTCAGAAGTAAGTCAGTATTGGAGAGAGGCAGAAAGCTGTACTTGGCAGAGGCTAGGGTAAGTGGTTCCTCAAATCAGCCTTATCAAAGGGGATAGAAGCAGAGGCCTTCTCCAGCGGACTCTCCACGAGAGTCTATCCACCAAAGGAAAACCTTGAAGCTGGCTGCGAATGCACAGCTTAGGAGGAGAGCAGTACCCGCATGCTACGAATGTGATCTCTTGATGGTGCCCCAGAAAGGAACTCTGGCAC
This sequence comes from Kogia breviceps, assembly GCF_026419965.1. Classification (NCBI taxonomy): domain Eukaryota; kingdom Metazoa; phylum Chordata; class Mammalia; order Artiodactyla; family Physeteridae; genus Kogia; species Kogia breviceps. The sequence continues at coordinate 24,019,843 of NC_081314.1, read as the reverse complement.
TTGTACTTCCCAAGTGAGCTTAGCTGCCCGACTTTTGCCGCACAGTGGCGAACAGAAACATTGCTAGTGGCCAGTGAGCCACCCCATACACCGGGGCAGTAGCACCACACACATCTCCCAGAGAACAGAGACTTCCCAATCCGTGCATGTTCTCTTCGAATGGAGATGGTTGTTTGCAGTCTGCGAAGCACAGTCATGGCCCACAGCGCTGCAGGAGTGTCATCTCCAAAGTGAATGGGAAGCTGCCCTCCCTCCAGTGGGTAAAGGCCTAACACCAGCCCTGATGGCACGTCACCGTGTGCAAAAGAAGAACAGAAAACGGACATTTTTCCCTGCAGTAAAAAGGCTCATGGTTTCTCAAACGGAAAGACAAGCTGTCAGAAATAAGTCAGTATTGGAGAGAGGCAGAAAGCTGTACTTGGCAGAGGCTAGGGTAAGAGTTTCCTCAAAGCAGCCTTCTCAAAGGGCATAGAAGCAGAGGCCTTCTCCAGCGGCCTCTCCACGAGAGTCTATACACAAAAGGAACACCTTGAAGCTGGCTGCGAATGCACAGCTTAGGAGGAGAGCAGTACCCGCATGCTACGAATGTGATCTCTTGATGGTGCCCCAGAAAGGAACTCTGGCACTTGTACTTCCCAAGTGAGCTTAGCTGCACAACGTTTGCCCCACAGTGGCGAGCAGAAACATTGCTAGTGGCCAGTGAGACACCCCATACACCGGGGCAGTAGCACCACACACATCTCCCAGAGAACAGAGACTTCCCAATCCGTGCGTGTTCTCTTCGAATGGAGAGGATAGTTTGCAGTCTGCGAAGCACAGTCATGGCCCACAGCGCTGCAGGAGTGCCATCTCCAAAGTGAATGGGAAGCTGCCCTCCCTCGACTGGGTAAAGGCCTAACACCAGCCCTGATGGCACGTCACCGTGTGCAAAAGAAGAACAGAAAACGAACAATTTTCCATGCAGGAAAAGGGCTCTCGGTTTCTCAAACGGAATGACAAGCTGTCAGAAGTAAGTCAGTATTGGAGAGAGGCAGAAGGCTGTACTTGGCAGAGGCTAGGGTAAGAGGTTCCTCAAAGCAGCCTTCTCAAAGGGCATAGAAGCAGAGGCCTTCTCCAGCGGCCTCTCCAACAGAGTCTATCCACCAAAGGAACACCTTGAAGCTGGCTGCGAATGCACAGCTTAGGAGGAGAGCAGTACCCGCATGCTTCGAATGTGATCTCTTGATGGTGCCCCAGAAAGGAACTCTGGCACTTGTACTTCCCAAGTGAGCTTAGCTGCCCGACGTTTGCCGCACAGTGGCGAACAGAAACATTGCTAGTGCCCAGTGAGCCACCCCATCCACCGGGGCAGTAGCACCACACACATCTCCCAGAGAACAGAGACTTCCCAATCCGTGCGTGTTCTCTTCGAATGGAGATGGTAGTTTGCAGTCTGCGAAGCACAGTCATGGCCCACAGCGCTACAGGAGTGCCATCTCCAAAGTGAATGGGAAGCTGCCCTCCCTCGAGTGGGTAAAGGCCTAACACCAGCCGTGAGGGCACGTCACCGTGTGCAAAAGAAGAACAGAGAACGGACATTTTTCCCTGCAGGGAAAGGGCTCATGGTTTCTCAAACGGAAAGACAAGCTGTCAGAAGTAAGTCAGTATTGGAGAGAGGCAGAAGGCTGTACTTGGCAGAGGCTAGGGTAAGAGTTTCCTCAAAGCAGCCTTCTCAAAGGGCATAGAAGCAGAGGCCTTCTCCAGCGGCCTCTCCACGAGAGTCTATACACAAAAGGAACACCTTGAAGCTGGCTGCGAATGCACAGCTTAGGAGGAGAGCAGTACCCGCATGCTACGAATGTGATCTCTTGATGGTGCCCCAGAAAGGAACTCTGGCACTTGTACTTCCCAAGTGAGCTTAGCTGCACAAAGTTTGCCCCACAGTGGCGAGCAGAAACATTGCTAGTGGCCAGTGAGCCACCCGATACACCGGGGCAGTAGCACCACACACATCTCCCAGAGAACAGAGACTTCCCAATCCGTGCGTGTTCTCTTCGAATGGAGAGGGTAGTTTGCAGTCTGCGAAGCACAGTCATGGCCCACAGCGCTGCAGGAGTGCCATCTGCAAAGTGAATGGGAAGCTGCCCTCCCTCGAGTGGGTAAAGGCCTAACACCAGCCCTGATGGCACGTCACCGTGTGCAAAAGAAGAACAGAAAACGAACATTTTTCCCTGCAGGAAAAGGGCTCATGGTTTCTCAAACGGAAAGAAAAGCTGTCAGAAGTAAGTCAGTTTGGAGAGAGGCAGAAGGCTGTACTTGGCAGAGGCTAGGGTAAGAGGTTCCTCAAAGCAGCCTTCTCAAAGGGCATAGAAGCAGAGGCCTTCTCCAGCGGCCTCTCCACCAGAGTCTATACACAAAAGGAACACCTTGAAGCTGGCTGCGAATGCACAGCTTAGGAGGAAAGCAGTACCCGCATGCTACGAATGTGATCACTTGATGGTGCCCCAGAAAGGAACTCTGGCACTTGTACTCCCAAGTGAGCTTAGCTAAACAGAGTTTGCCCCACAGTGTCGAGCAGAAACATTGCTAGTGGCCAGTGAGCCACCCCATACACCGGGGCAGTAGCACCACACACATCTCCCAGAGAACACAGACTTCCCAATCCGTGCGTGTTCTCTTCAAATGGAGAGGGTAGTTTGCAGTCTGCGAAGCACAGTCATGGCCCACAGCGCTGTAGGAGTGCCATCTCCAAAGTGAATGGGAAGCTGCCCTCCCTCGAGTGGGTAAAGGCCTAACACCAGCCGTGAAGGCACGTCACCGTGTGCAAAAGAAGAACAGAAAACGAACAATTTTCCCTGCAGGAAAAGGGCTCTCGGTTTCTCAAACGGAAAGACAAGCTGTCAGAAGTAAGTCAGTATTGGAGAGAGGCAGAAGGCTGTACTTGGCAGAGGCTAGGGTAAGTGGTTCCTCTAATCAGCCTTCTCAAAGGGCATAGAAGCAGAGGCCTTCTCCAGCGGCCTCTCCACCAGAGTCTATCCACCAAAGGAACACTTTGAAGCTGGCTGCGAATGCACAGCTTAGGAGGAGAGCAGTACCCGCATGCTACGAATGTGATCTCTTGATGGTGCCCCAGAAAGGAACTCTGGCACTTGTACTTCCCAAGTGAGCTTAGCTGCACAAAGTTTGACATACAGTGGCGAGCAGAAACATTGCTAGTGGCCAGTGAGCCACCCCATACACTGGGGCAGTAGCACCACACACATCTCCCAGAGAACACAGACTTCCCAATCCGTGCGTGTTCTCTTCGAATGGAGAGGGTAGTTTGCAGTCTGCGAAGCACAGTCATGGCCCACAGCGCTGCAGGAGTGCCATCTCCAAAGTGAATGGGAAGCTGCCCTCCCTCGAGTGGGTAAAAGCCTAACACCAGCCCTGAAGGCACGTCACCGTGTGCAAAAGAAGAACAGAAAACGGACAATTTTCCCTGCAGGAAAAGGGCTCTTGGTTTCTCAAACGGAAAGACAAGCTGTCAGACGTAAGTCAGTATTGGAGAGTGGCAGAAGCCTGTACTTGGCAGAGGCTAGTGTAAGAGGTTCCTCAAAGCATCCTTCTCAAAGGGCATAGAAGCAGAGGCTTCTCCAGCGGCCTCTCCCCCAGAGTCTGTCCACAAAAGGAACACCTTGAAGCCGGCTGCGAATGCACAGCTTAGGAAGAAAGCAGTACCCGCATGCTACGAATGGGATCTCTTGATGGTGCCCCAGAAAGGAACTCTGGCACTTGTACTTCCCAAGTGAGCTTAGCTGCACAACGTTTGCCCCACAGTGGCGAGCAGAAACATGGCTAGTGGCCAGTGAGCCACCCCATACCCCGGGGCAGTAGCACCAGACACATCTCCCAGAGAACAGAGACTTCCCAATCCGTGGGTGTTCTCTTCGAATGGAGAGGGTAGTTTGCAGTCTGCGAAGCACAGTCATGGCCCACAGCGCTGCAGGAGTGCCATCTCCAAAGTGAATGGGAAGCTGCCCTCCCTCGAGTGGGTAAAGGCCTAACACTAGCCCTGATGGCACGTCACCGTGTGCAAAAGAGGAACAGAAAACGGACATTTTTCCCTGCAGGAAAAGGGCTCTTGTTTTCTCAAACGGAAAGACAAGCTGTCAGAAGTAAGTCAGTATTGGAGAGAGGCAGAAGGCTGTACTTGGCAGAGGCTAGGGAAAGAGGTTCCTCAAAGCAGCCTTCTCAAAGGGCATAGAAGCAGAGGCCTTCTCGAGTGGCCTCTCCACCAGAGTCTATCCACAAAAGGAACACCTTGAAGCTGGCTGCAAATGCACAGCTTAGGAGGAAAGCAGTACCCGCATGCTACGAATGTGATCTCTTGATGGTGCCCCAGAAAGGAACTCTGGCACTTGTACTTCCCAAGTGAGCTTAGCTGCACAACGTTTGCCCCACAGTGGCGAGCAGAAACATTGCTAGTGGCCACTGAGACACCCCATACACCGGGGCAGTAGCACCACACACATCTCCCAGAGAACAGAGACTTCCCAATCCGTGCGTGTTCTCTTCGAATGGAGATGGTAGTTTGCAGTCTGCGAAGCACAGTCATGGCCCACAGCGCTGCAGGAGTGCCATCTCCAAAGTGAATGGGAAGCTGCCCTCCCTCGAGTGGGTAAAGGCCTAACACCAGCCGTGAAGGCACGTCACCGTGTGAAAAGAAGAACAGAAAACGGACATTTTTCCCTGCAGGAAAAGGGCTCATGGTTTCTCAAACGGAAAGACAAGCTGTCAGAAGTAAGTCAGTATTGGAGAGAGGCAGAAGGCTGTACTTGGCAGAGGCTAGGGTAAGAGGTTCCTCAAAGCAGCCTTCTCAAAGGGCATAGAAGCAGAGGCCTTCTCCAGTGGCCTCTCCACCAGAGTCTATCCACAAAAGGAACACCTTGAAGCTGGCTGCGAATGCACAGCTTAGGAGGAGAGCAGTACCCGCATTCTACGAATGTGATCTCTTGATGGTGCCCCAGAAAGGAACTCTGGCACTTGTACTTCCCAAGTGAGCTTAGCTGCACAACGTTTGCCCCACAGTGGCGAGCAGAAACATTGCTAGTGGCCAGTGAGACACCCCATACACCGGGCCAGTAGCACCACACACATCTCCCAGAGAACAGAGACTTCCCAATCCGTGCGTGTTCTCTTCGAATGGAGAGGGTAGTTTGCAGTCTGCGAAGCACAGTCATGGCCCACAGCGCTGCAGGAGTGCCATCTCCAAAGTGAATGGGAAGCTGCCCTCCCTCGAGTGGGTAAAGGCCTAACACCAGCCCTGATGGCACGTCACCGTGTGCAAAAGAAGAACAGAAAACGAACATTTTTCCCTGCAGGAAAAGGGCTCATGGTTTCTCAAACGGAAAGACAAGCTGTCAGAAGTAAGTCAGTATTGGAGAGAGGCAGAAGGCTGTACTTGGCAGAGGCTAGGGTAAGAGGTTCCTCAAAGCAGCCTTCTCAAAGGGCATAGAAGCAGAGGCCTTCTCCAGCGGCCTCTCCACCAGAGTTTATACACAAAAGGAACACCTTGAAGCTGGCTGCGAATGCACAGCTTAGGAGGAAAGCAGTACCCGCATGCTACGAATGTGATCTCTTGATGGTGCCCCAGAAAGGAACTCTGGCACTTGTACTTCCCAAGTGAGCTTAGCTAAACAGAGTTTGCCCCACAGTGGCGAGCAGAAACATTGCTAGTGGCCAGTGAGCCACCCCATACACCGGGGCAGTAGCACCACACACATCTCCCAGAGAACAGAGACTTCCCAATCCGTGCGTGTTCTCTTCAAATGGAGAGGGTAGTTTGCAGTCTGCGAAGCACAGTCATGGCCCACAGCGCTGCAGGAGTGCCATCTCCAAAGTGAATGGGAAGCTGCCCTCCCTCGAGTGGGTAAAGGCCTAACACCAGCCCTGATGGCACGTCACCGTTTGCAAAAGAAGAACAGAAAACGGACATTTTTCCCTGCAGGAAAAGGGCTCTTGTTTTCTCAAACGGAAAGACAAGCTGTCAGAAGTAAGTCAGTATTGGAGAGAGGCAGAAGGATGTACGTGGCAGAGGCTAGGGTAAGAGGTTACTCAAAGCAGCCTTCTCAAAGGGCATAGAAGCAGAGGCCTTCTCCAGCGGCCTCTCCACCAGAGTCTATCCACAAAAGAACACCTTGAAGCTGGCTGCGAATGCACAGCTTAGGAGGAAAGCAGTACCCGCATTCTACGAATGTGATCTCTTGATGGTGCCCCAGAAAGCAACTCTGGCACTTGTACTTCCAAAGTGAGCTTAGCTAAACAGAGTTTGCTCCACAGTGGCGAGCCGAAACATTGCTAGTGGTCAGTGAGCCACCCCATACACCGGGGCAGTAGCACCACACACATCGCCCAGAGAACAGAGACTTCCCAATCCGTGCGTGTTCTCTTCGAATGGAGAGGGTAGTTTGCAGTCTGCGAAGCACAGTCATGACCCACAGCGCTACAGGAGTGCCATCTCCAAAGTGAATGGGAAGCTGACCTCCCTCGAGTGGGTAAAGGCCTAACACCAGCCCTGATGGCACGTCACCGTGTGCAAAAGAAGAACAGAAAACGGACATTTTTCCCTGCAGGAAAAGGGCTCTCGGTTTCTCAAACGGAAAGACAAGCTGTCAGATGTAAGTCAGTATTGGAGAGAGGCAGAAGGCTGTACTTGGCAGAGGCTAGGGTAAGAGGTTACTCAAAGCAGCCTTCTCAAAGGGCATAGAAGCAGAGGCCTTCTCCAGCGGCCTCTCCACCAGAGTCTATACACAAAAGGAACACCTTGAAGCTGGCTGCGAATGCACAGCTTAGGAGGAGAGCAGTACCCGCATGCTACGAATGTGATCTCTTGACGGTGCCCCAGAAAGGAACTCTGGCACTTGTACTTCCCAAGTGACCTTAGCTGCCCGACGTTTGCCACACAGTGGGGAACAGAAACATTGCTAGTGGCCAGGGAGCCACCCCATACACCGGGGCAGTAGCACCACACACATCTCCCAGAGAACAGAGACTTCCCATTCCGTGCGTGTTCTCTTCGAATGGAGAGGGTAGTTTGCAGTCTGCGAAGCACAGTCATGGCCCACAGCGCTGCAGGAGTGCCATCTCCAAAGTGAATGGGAAGCAACCCTCCCTCGAGTGGGTAAAGGCCTAACACCAGCCCTGATGGCACGTCACCGTGTGCAAAAGAAGAACATAAAACGAACATTTTTCCCTGCAGGAAAAGGGCTCATGGTTTCTCAAACGGAAAGACAAGCTGTCAGAAGTAAGTCAGTATTGGAGAGAGGCAGAAGGCTGTACTTGGCAGAGGCTAGGGTAAGAGGTTCCTCAAAGCAGCCTTCTCAAAGGGCATAGAAGCAGAGGCCTTCTCCAGCGGCCTCTCCACCAGAGTCTATCCACAAAAGAACACCTTGAATCTGGCTGCGAATGCACAGGTTAGGAGGAAAGCAGTACCCGCATGCTACGAATGTGATCTCTTGATGGTGTCCCAGAAAGGAACTCTGGCACTTGTACTTCCCAAGTGAGCTTAGCTGCACAACGTTTGCCCACAGTGGGGAGCAAAAACATTGCTAGTGGCCAGTGAACCACCCAATACACCGGGGCAGTAGCACCACACACATCTCCCAGAGAACAGAGACTTCCCAATCCGTGCGTGTTCTCTTCGAATGGAGAGGGTAGTTTGCAGTCTGCGAAGCACAGTCATGGCCCACAGCGCTGCAGGAGTGCCATCTCCACAGAGAATCGGAAGCTGCCGTCCCTCGAGTGGGTAAAGGGCTAACACCAGCCCTGAAGGCACGTCACCGTGTGCCAATGAAGAACAGAAAACGGACATTTTTCCCTGCAGGATACGGGCTCTTGGTTTCTCAAACGGAAAGACAAGCTGTCAGAAGTAAGTCAGTATTCGAGAGCGGCAAAAGCCTGTACTTGGCAGAGGCTAGGGTAAGAGGTTCCTCAAAGCATCCTTCTCAAAGGGCATAGAAGCAGAGGCTTCTCCAGGGGCCTCTCCACCAGAGTCTATCCACAAAAGAACACCTTGAAGCTGGCTGCGAATGCACAGCTTAGGAGGAGAGCAGTACCCGCATGCTACGAATGTGATCTCTTGATGGTGCCCCAGAAAGGAACTCTGGCACTTGTACTTCCCAAGTGAGCTTACCTGCACAACGTTTGCCCTACAGTGGCAAGCAGAAACATTGTTAGTGGCCAGTGAGCCACCCCTTATACCGGGGCAGTAGCACAGACACATCTCCCAGAGAACAGAGAATTCCCAATCCGTGCGTGATCTCTTCAAATGGAGAGGGTAGTTTGCAGTCTGCGAAGCACAGTCATGACCCACAGCGCTGCAGGAGTGCCATCTCCAAAGTGAATGGGAAGCTGCACTCCCTCGAATGGGTAAAGGCCTAACACCAGCCCTGATGGCACGTCACCGTGTGCAAAAGAAGAACAGAAAATGGACATTTTTCCCTGCAGGAAAAGGTCTCATGGTTTCTCAAATGGAAAGAAAAGCTGTCAGAAGTAAGTCAGTGTTGGAGAGAGGCAGAAGGCTGTACTTGGCAGAGGCTAGGGTAAGAGGTTCCTCAAAGCAGCCTTCTCAAAGGGCATAGAAGCAGAGGCCTTCTCCAGCGGCCTCTCCACCAGAGTCTATACACAAAAGGAACACCTTGAAGCTGGCTGCGAATGCACAGCTTAGGAGGAGAGCAGTACCCGCATGCTACGAATGTGATCTCTTGATGGTGCCCCAGAAAGTAACTCTGGCACTTGTACTTCCCAAGTGAGCTTAGCTGCCCGACGTTTGCCGCACAGTGGCGAACAGAAACATTGCTAGTGGCCAGTGAGCCACCCCATACACCGGGGCAGTAGCACCACACACATCTCCCAGAGAACAGAGACTTCCCAATCCGTGCGTGTTCTCTTCGAATGGAGATGGTAGTTTGCAGTCTGCGAAGCACAGTCATGGCCCACAGCGCTGCAGGAGTGCCATCTCCAAGGTGAATGGGAAGCTACCCTCCCTCGAGTGGGTAAAGGCCTAACACCAGCCCTGATGTCACGTCACCGTGTGCAAAAGAAGAACAGAAAACGAACATTTTTCCCAGCAGGAAAAGGGCTCTCGGTTTCTCAAACGGAAAGACAAGCTGTCAGAAGTAAGTCAGTATTGGAGAGAGGCAGAAGGCTGTACTTGGCAGAGGCTAGGGTAAGAGGTTCCTCAAAGCAGCCTTCTCAAAGGGCATAGAAGCAGAGGCCTTCTCGAGCGGCCTCTCCACCAGAGTCTATCCACAAAAGGAACACCTTGAATCTGGCTGCGAATGCACATCTTAGGAGGAGAGCAGTACCCGCATGCTACGAATGTGATCTCTTGATGGTGCCCCAGAAAGTAACTCTGGCACTTGTACTTCCCAAGTGAGCTTAGCTGCCCGACGTTTGCCGCACAGTGGCGAACAGAAACATTGCTAGTGGCCAGTGAGCCACCCCATACACCGGGGCAGTAGCACCACACACATCTCCCAGAGAACAGAGACTTCCCAATCCGTGCGTGTTCTCTTCGAATGGAGATGGTAGTTTGCAGTCTGCGAAGCACAGTCATGGCCCACAGCGCTGCAGGAGTGCCATCTCCAAAGTGAATGGGAAGCTGCCCTCCCTCGAGTGGGTAAAGGTCTAACACCAGCCGTGAAGGCACGTCACCGTGTGCAAAAGAAGAACAGAGAACAGACATTTTTCCCTGCAGGAAAAGGGCTCTCGGTTTCTCAAACGGAAAGACAAGCTGTCAGAAGTAAGTCAGTATTGGAGAGAGGCAGAAGGCTGTACTTGGCAGAGGCTAGGGTAAGTGGTTCCTCAAATCAGCCTTCTCAAAGGGCATAGAAGCAGAGGCCTTCTCCAGCGGCCTCTCCACCAGAGTCTATCCACCAAAGGAACACCTTGAAGCTGGCTGCGAATGCACAGCTTAGGAGGAGAGCAGTAAGCGCATGCTACGAATGTGATCTCTTGATGGTGCCCCAGAAAGGAACTCTGGCACTTGTACTTCCCAAGTGAGCTTAGCTGCACAAAGTTTGACACACAGTGGCGAGCAGAAACATTGCTAGTGGCCAGTGAGCCACCCCATACACTGGGGCAGTAGCACCACACACATCTCCCAGAGAACACAGACTTCCCAATCCGTGCGTGTTCTCTTCGAATGGAGAGGGTAGTTTGCAGTCTGCGAAGCACAGTCATGGCCCACAGCGCTGCAGGAGTGCCATCTCCAAAGTGAATGGGAAGCTGCCCTCCCTCGAGTGGGTAAAAGCCTAACACCAGCCCTGAAGGCACGTCACCGTGTGCAAAAGAAGAACAGAAAACGGACAATTTTCCCTGCAGGAAAAGGGCTCTTGGTTTCTCAAACGGAAAGACAAGCTGTCAGACGTAAGTCAGTATTGGAGAGTGGCAGAAGCCTGTACTTTGCAGAGGCTAGTGTAAGAGGTTCCTCAAAGCATCCTTCTCAAAGGGCATAGAAGCAGAGGCTTCTCCAGCGGCCTCTCCCCCAGAGTCTGTCCACAAAAGGAACACCTTGAAGCTGGCTGCGAATGCACAGCTTAGGAGGAAAGCAGTACCCGCATGCTACGAATGGGATCTCTTGATGGTGCCCCAGAAAGGAACTCTGGCACTTGTACTTCCCGAGTGAGCTTACCTGCACAACGTTTGCCCTACAGTGGCAAGCAGAAACATTGTTAGTGGCCAGTGAGCCACCCCTTACACCGGGGCAGTAGCACACACACATCTCCCAGGGAACAGAGACTTCCCAATCAGTGCGTGTTCTCTTCGAATGGAGAGGGTAGTTTACAGTCTGCGAAGCACAGTCATGGCCCACAGCGCTGCAGGAGGGCCATCTCAAAAGTGAATGGGAAGCAGCCCTCCCTCGAGTGGGTAAAGGCCTAACACCAGCCCTGATGGCACGTCACCGTGTGCAAAAGAAGAACAGAAAACGGACATTTTTCCCTGCAGGAAAGGGCTTTTGTTTTCTCAAAAGGAAAGACAACCTGTCAGAAGTAAGTCAGTATTGGAGAGAGGCAGAAGGCTGTACTTGGCAGAGGCTAGGGTAAGAGGTTCCTCAAAGCAGCCTTCTCAAAGGGCATAGAAGCAGAGGCCTTCTCCAGCTGCCTCTCCACCAGAGTCTATACACAAAAGCAAAACCTTGAAGCCGGCTGCGAATGCACAGCTTAGGAGGAAAGCAGTACCCGCATGCTACGAATGTGATCTCTTGATGGTGCCCCAGAAAGGAACTCTGGCACTTGTACTTCCCAAGTGAGCTTAGCTGCCCGACGTTTGCCCCACAGTGGCGAGCAGAAACATGGCTAGTGGCCAGTGAGCCACCCCATACACCGGGGCAGTAGCACCAGACACATCTCCCAGAGAACAGAGACTTCCCAATCCGTGGGTGTTCTCTTCGAATGGAGAGGGTAGTTTGCAGTCTGCGAAGCACTGTCATGGCCCACAGCGCTGCAGGAGTGCCATCTCCAAAGTGAATGGGAAGCTGCCCTCCCTCGAGTGGGTAAAGGCCTAACACTAGCCCTGATGGCACGTCACCGTGTGCAAAAGAGGAACAGAAAACGGACATTTTTCCCTGCAGGAAAAGGGCTCTTGTTTTCTCAAACGGAAAGACAAGCTCTCAGAAGTAAGTCAGTATTGGAGAGAGGCAGAAGGCTGTACTTGGCAGAGGCTAGGGTAAGAGGTTCCTCAAAGCAGCCTTCTCAAAGGGCATAGAAGCAGAGGCCTTCTCCAGTGGCCTCTCCACCAGAGTCTATCCACAAAAGGAACACCTTGAAGCTGGCTGCTAATGCACAGCTTAGGAGGAAAGCAGTACCCGCATGCTACGAATGTGATCTCTTGATGGTGCCCCAGAAAGGAACTCTGGCACTTGTACTTCCCAAGTGAGCTTAGCTGCACAACGTTTGCCCCACAGTGGCGAGCAGAAACATTGCTAGTGGCCAGTGAGACACCCCATACACCGGGGCAGTAGCACCACACACATCTCCCAGAGAACAGAGACTTCCCAATCCGTGTGTATTCTCTTCGAATGGAGAGGATAGTTTGCAGTCTGCGAAGCACAGTCATGGCCCACAGCGCTGCAGGAGAGCCATCTCCAAAGTGAATGGGAAGCTGCCCTCCCTCGAGTGGGTAAAGGCCTAACACCAGCCCTGATGGCACGTCACCGTGTGCAAAAGAAAACAGAAAACGAACAATTTTCCCTGCAGGAAAAGGGCTCTCGGTTTCTCAAACGGAAAGACAAGCTGTCAGAAGTAAGTCACTATTGGAGAGAGGCAGAAGGCTGTACTTGGCAGAGGCTAGGGTAAGAGGTTCCTCAAATCAGCCTTCTCAAAGGGCATAGAAGCAGAGGCCTTCTCCAGCGGCCTCTCCACCAGAGTCTATCCACCAAAGGAACACCTTGAAGCTGGCTGCGAATGCACAGCTTTGGAGGAGAGCAGTACCCTCATGCTACGAATGTGATCTCTTGATGGTGCCCCAGAAAGGAACTCTGGCACTTGTACTTCCCAAGTGAGCTTAGCTGCCCGACGTTTGCCGCACAGTGGCGAACAGAAACCTTGCTAGTGGCCAGTGAGCCACCCCATACACCGGGGCAGTAGCACCACACACATCTCCCAGAGAACAGAGACTTCCCAATCCGTGCGTGTTCTCTTCGAATGGAGATGGTAGTTTGCAGTCTGCGAAGCACAGTCATGGCCCACAGCGCTGCAGGAGTGCCATCTCCAAAGTGAATGGGAAGCTGCCCTCCCTCGAGTGGGTAAAGGCCTAACACCAGACGTGAAGGCACGTCACCGTGTGAAAAGAAGAACAGAAAACGGACATTTTTCCCTGCAGGAAAAGGGCTCATGGTTTCTAAAACGGAAAGACAAGCTGTCAGAAGTAAGTCAGTATTGGAGAGAGGCAGAAGGCTGTACTTGGCAGAGGCTAGGGTAAGAGGTTCCTCAAAGCAGCCTTCTCAAAGGGCATAGAAGCAGAGGCCTTCTCCAGTGGCCTCTCCACCAGAGTCTATCCACAAAAGGAACACCTTGAAGCTGGCTGCGAATGCACAGCTTAGGAGGAGAGCAGTACCCGCATGCTACGAATGTGATCTCTTGATGGTGCCCCAGAAAGGATCTCTGGCACTTGTACTTCCCAAGTGAGCTTAGCTGCACAACGTTTGCCCCACAGTGGCGAGCAGAAACATTGCTAGTGGCCAGTGAGACACCCCATACACCGGACCAGTAGCACCACACACATCTCCCAGAGAACAGAGACTTCCCAATCCGTGCGTGTTCTCTTCGAATGGAGAGGGTAGTTTGCAGTCTGCGAAGCACAGTCATGGCCCACAGCGCTGCAGGAGTGCCATCTCCAAAGTGAATGGGAAGCTGCCCTCCCTCGAGTGGGTAAAGGCCTAACACCAGCCCTGATGGCACGTCACCGTGTGCAAAAAAAGAACAGAAAACGGACATTTTTCCCTGCAGGAAAAGGGCTCTTGTTTTCTCAAACGGAAAGACAAGCTGTCAGAAGTAAGTCAGTATTGGAGATAGGCAGAAGGATGTAGCTGGCAGAGGCTAGGGTAAGAGGTTCCTCAAAGCAGCCTTCTCAAAGGGCATAGAAGCAGAGGCCTTCTCCAGCGGCCTCTCCACCAGAGTCTATCCACAAAAGGAACACCTTGAAGCTGGCTGCGAATGCACAGCTTAGGAGGAAAGCAGTACCCGCATGCTACGAATGTGATCTCTTGATGGTGCCCCAGAAAGGAACTCTGGCACTTGTACTTCCCAAGTGAGCTTAGCTGCACAACGTTTGCCCCACAGTGGCGAGCAGAAACATTGCTAGTGGCCAGTGAGCCACCCCATACACCGGGGCAGTAGCACCACACACATCGCCCAGAGAACAGAGACTTCCCAATCCGAGCGTGTTCTCTTCGAATGGAGAAGGTAGTTTGCAGTCTGCGAAGCACAGTCATGGCCCACAGCGCTGCAGGAGTGCCATCTCCAAAGTGAATGGGAAGCTGCCCTCCCTCGAGTGGGTAAAGGCCTAACACCAGCCCTGATGGCACGTCACCGTGTGCAAAAGAAGAACAGAAAACGAACATTTTTCCCTGCAGGAAAAGGGCTCTCGGTTTCTCAAACGGAAAGACAAGCTGTCAGAAGTAAGTCAGTATTGGAGAGAGGCAGAATGCTATACTTGGCAGAGGCTAGGGTAAGAGGTTCCTCAAATCAGCCTTGTCAAAGGCATAGAGGCAGAGGCCTTCTCCAGCGGCCTCTCCACCAGAGTCTATCCACAAAAGGAACACCTTGAAGCTGGCTGCGAATGCACAGCTTAGGAGGAAAGCAGTACCCGCATGCTACGAATGTGATCTCTTGATGGTGCCCCAGAAAGGAACTCTGGCACTTGTACTTCCCAAGTGAGCTTAGCTAAACAGAGTTTGCCCCACAGTGGTGAGCAGAAACATTGCTAGTGGTCAGTGAGCCACCCCATACACCGGGGCACTAGCACCACACACATCACCCAGAGAACAGAGACTTCCCAATCCGTGCGTGTTCTCTTCGAATGGAGAGGGTAGTTTGCAGTCTGCGAAGCACAGTCATGGCCCACAGCGCTGCAGGAGTGCCATCTCCAAAGTGAATGGGAAGCTGCCCTCCCTCGAGTGGGTAAAGGCCTAACACCAGCCCTGATGGCACGTCACCATGTGCAAAAGAAGAACAGAAAACGAACATTTTTCCCTGCAGGAAAAGGGCTCATGGTTTCTCAAACGGAAAGACAAGCTGTCAGAAGTAAGTCAGTATTGGAGAGAGGCAGAAGGATGTACTTGGCAGAGGCTAGGGTAAGAGGTTACTCAAAGCAGCCTTCTCAAAGGGCATAGAAGCAGAGGCCTTCTCCAGCGGCCTCTCCACCAGAGTCTATCCACAAAAGGAACACCTTGAAGCTGGCTGCGAATGCACAGCTTAGGAGGAAAGCAGTACCCGCATGCTACGAATGTGATCTCTTGATGGTGCCCCAGAAAGGAACTCTGGCACTTGTACTTCCCAAGTGAGCTTAGCTGCACAAAGTTTGACACACAGTGGCGAGCAGAAACATTGCTAGTGGCCAGTGAGCCACCCCATACACTGGGGCAGTAGCACCACACACATCTCCCAGAGAACACAGACTTCCCAATCCGTGCGTGTTCTCTTCGAATGGAGAGGGTAGTTTGCAGTCTGCGAAGCACAGTCATGGCCCACAGCGCTGCAGGAGTGCCATCTCCAAAGTGAATGGGAAGCTGCCCTCCCTCGAGTGGGTAAAAGCCTAACACCAGCCCTGAAGGCACGTCACCGTGTGCAAAAGAAGAACAGAAAACGGACAATTTTCCCTGCAGGAAAAGGGCTCTTGGTTTCTCAAACGGAAAGACAAGCTGTCAGACGTAAGTCAGTATTGGAGAGTGGCAGAAGCCTGTACTTGGCAGAGGCTAGTGTAAGAGGTTCCTCAAAGCATCCTTATCAAAGGGCATAGAAGCAGAGGCTTCTCCAGCGGCCTCTCCCCCAGAGTCTGTCCACAAAAGGAACACCTTGAAGCCGGCTGCGAATGCACAGCTTAGGAGGAAAGCAGTACCCGCATGCTACGAATGGGATCTCTTGATGGTGCCCCAGAAAGGAACTCTGGCACTTGTACTTCCCGAGTGAGCTTACCTGCACAACGTTTGCCCTACAGTGGCAAGCAGAAACATTGTTAGTGGCCAGTGAGCCACCCCTTACACCGGGGCAGTAGCACACACACATCTCCCAGAGAACAGAGACTTCCCAATCAGTGCGTGTTCTCTTCGAATGGAGAGGGTAGTTTACAGTCTGGGAAGCACAGTCATGGCCCACAGCGCTGCAGGAGGGCCATCTCAAAAGTGATTGGGAAGCAGCCCTCCCTCGAGTGGGTAAAGGCCTAACAGCAGCCCTGATGGCACGTCACCGTGTGCAAAAGAAGAACAGAAAACGGACATTTTTCCCTGCAGGAAAGGGCTTTTGTTTTCTCAAAAGGAAAGACAACCTGTCAGAAGTAAGTCAGTATTGGAGAGAGGCAGAAGGCTGTACTTGGCAGAGGCTAGGGTAAGAGGTTCCTCAAAGCAGCCTTCTCAAAGGGCATAGAAGCAGAGGCCTTCTCCAGCGGCCTCTCCACCAGAGTATATACACAAAAGCAAAACCTTGAAGCCGGCTGCGAATGCACAGCTTAGGAGGAAAGCAGTACCCGCATGCTACGAATGTGATCTCTTGATGGTGCCCCAGAAAGGAACTCTGGCACTTGTACTTCCCAAGTGAGCTTAGCTGCACAACGTTTGCCCCACAGTGGCGAGCAGAAACATGGCTAGTGGCCAGTGAGCCACCCCATACACCGGGGCAGTAGCACCAGACACATCTCCCAGAGAACAGAGACTTCCCAATCCGTGGGTGTTCTCTTCGAATGGAGAGGGTAGTTTGCAGTCTGCGAAGCACAGTCATTGCCCACAGCGCTGCAGGAGTGCCATCTCCAAAGTGAATGGGAAGCTGCCCTCCCTCGAGTGGGTAAAGGCCTAACACTAGCCCTGATGGCACGTCACCGTGTGCAAAAGAGGAACAGAAAACGGACATTTTTCCCTGCAGGAAAAGG
This sequence comes from Kogia breviceps, assembly GCF_026419965.1. NCBI lineage: Eukaryota > Metazoa > Chordata > Mammalia > Artiodactyla > Physeteridae > Kogia > Kogia breviceps. The sequence continues at coordinate 24,003,241 of NC_081314.1, read as the reverse complement.
GCTCTTGTTTTCTCAAACGGAAAGACAAGCTCTCAGAAGTAAGTCAGTATTGGAGAGAGGCAGAAGGCTGTACTTGGCAGAGGCTAGGGTAAGAGGTTCCTCAAAGCAGCCTTCTCAAAGGGCATAGAAGCAGAGGCCTTCTCCAGTGGCCTCTCCACCAGAGTCTATCCACAAAAGGAACACCTTGAAGCTGGCTGCTAATGCACAGCTTAGGAGGAAAGCAGTACCCGCATGCTACGAATGTGATCTCTTGATGGTGCCCCAGAAAGGAACTCTGGCACTTGTACTTCCCAAGTGAGCTTAGCTGCACAACGTTTGCCCCACAGTGGCGAGCAGAAACATTGCTAGTGGCCAGTGAGACACCCCATACACCGGGGCAGTAGCACCACACACATCTCCCAGAGAACAGAGACTTCCCAATCCGTGTGTATTCTCTTCGAATGGAGAGGATAGTTTGCAGTCTGCGAAGCACAGTCATGGCCCACAGCGCTGCAGGAGAGCCATCTCCAAAGTGAATGGGAAGCTGCCCTCCCTCGAGTGGGTAAAGGCCTAACACCAGCCCTGATGGCACGTCACCGTGTGCAAAAGAAGAACAGAAAACGAACAATTTTCCCTGCAGGAAAAGGGCTCTCGGTTTCTCAAACGGAAAGACAAGCTGTCAGAAGTAAGTCACTATTGGAGAGAGGCAGAAGGCTGTACTTGGCAGAGGCTAGGGTAAGAGGTTCCTCAAATCAGCCTTCTCAAAGGGCATAGAAGCAGAGGCCTTCTCCAGCGGCCTCTCCACCAGAGTCTATCCACCAAAGGAACACCTTGAAGCTGGCTGCGAATGCACAGCTTTGGAGGAGAGCAGTAAGCGCATGCTACGAATGTGATCTCTTGATGGTGCCCCAGAAAGGAACTCTGGCACTTGTACTTCCCAAGTGAGCTTGGCTGCCCGACGTTTGCCGCACAGTGGCGAACAGAAACATTGCTAGTGGCCAGTGAGCCACCCCATACACCGGTGCAGTAGCACCACACACATCTCCCAGAGAACAGAGACTTCCCAATCCGTGCGTGTTCTCTTCTAATGGAGATGGTAGTTTGCAGTCTGCGAAGCACAGTCATGGCCCACAGCGCTGCAGGAGTGCCATCTCCAAAGTGAATGGGAAGCTGCCCTCCCTCGAGTGGGTAAAGGCCTAACACCAGCCGTGAAGGCACGTCACCATGTGAAAAGAAGAACAGAAAACGGACATTTTTCCCTGCAGGAAAAGGGCTCATGGTTTCTCAAACGGAAAGACAAGCTGTCAGAAGTAAGTCAGTATTGGAGAGAGGCAGAAAGCTGTACTTGGCAGAGGCTAGGGTAAGAGGTTCCTCAAAGCAGCCTTCTCAAAGGGCATAGAAGCAGAGGCCTTCTCCAGTGGCCTCTCCACCAGAGTCTATCCACAAAAGGAACACCTTGAAGCTGGCTGCGAATGCACAGCTTGGGAGGAGAGCAGTACCCGCATGCTACGAATGTGATCTCTTGATGGTGCCCCAGAAAGGAACTCTGGCACTTGTACTTCCCAAGTGAGCTTAGCTGCACAACGTTTGCCCCACAGTGGCGAGCAGAAACATTGCTAGTGGCCAGTGAGACACCCCATACACCGGGCCAGTAGCACCAGACACATCTCCCAGAGAACAGAGACTTCCCAATCCGTGCGTGTTCTCTTCGAATGGAGAGGGTAGATTGCAGTCTGCGAAGCACAGTCATGGCCCACAGCGCTGCAGGAGTGCCATCTCCAAAGTGAATGGGAAGCTGCCCTCCCTCGAGTGGGTAAAGGCCTAACACCAGCCCTGATGGCACGTCACCGTGTGCAAAAGAAGAACAGAAAACGGACATTTTTCCCTGCAGGAAAAGGGCTCTTGTTTTCTCTAACGGAAAAACAAGCTGTCAGAAGCAAGTCAGTATTGGAGAGCGGCAGAAGGATGTAGCTGGCAGAGGCTAGGGTAAGAGGTTCCTCAAAGCAGCCTTCTCAAAGGCATAGAAGCAGAGGCCTTCTCCAGCGGCCTCTCCACCCGAGTCTATACACAAAAGGAACACCTTGAAGCTGGCTGCGAATGCACAGCTTAGGAGGAAAGCAGTACCCGCATGCTACGAATGTGATCTCTTGATGGTGCCCCAGAAAGGAACTCTGGCACTTGTACTTCCCAAGTGAGCTTAGCTGCCCGACGTTTGCCCCACAGTGCCGAGCAGAAACATTGCTAGTGGCCAGTGAGCCACCCCATACACCGGGGCAGTAGCACCACACACATCTCCCAGAGAACAGAGACTTCCCAATCCGAGCGTGTTCTCTTCGAATGGAGAAGGTAGTTTGCAGTCTGCGAAGCACAGTCATGGCCCACAGCGCTGCAGGAGTGCCATCTCCAAAGTGAATGGGAAGCTGCCCTCCCTCGAGTGGGTAAAGGCCTAACACCAGCCCTGATGGCACGTCACCGTGTGCAAAAGAAGAACAGAAAACGAACATTTTTCCCTGCAGGAAAAGGGCTCTCGGTTTCTCAAACGGAAAGACAAGCTGTCAGAAGTAACTCAGTATTGGAGAGAGGCAGAAGGATGTACCAGGCAGAGGCTAGGGTAAGAGGTTCCTCAAATCAGCCTTCTCAAAGGCAAAGAAGCAGAGGCCTTCTCCAGCGGCCTCTCCACCAGAGTCTATCCACAAAAGGAACACCTTGAAGCTGGCTGCGAATGGACAGCTTAGGAGGAAAGCAGTACCCGCATGCTACGAATGTGATCTCTTGATGGTGCCCCAGAAAGGAACTCTGGCACTTGTACTTCCCAAGTGAGCTTAGCTGCAAAACGTTTGCCCCACAGTGGCGAGCAGAAACATTGCTAGTGGCCAGTGAGCCACCCCATACACCGGGGCAGTAGCACCACACACATCTCCCAGAGAACAGAGACTTCCCAATCCGAGCGTGTTCTCTTCGAATGGAGAAGGTAGTTTGCAGTCTGCGAAGCACAGTCATGGCCCACAGCGATGCAGGAGTGCCATCTCCAAAGTGAATGGGAAGCTGCCCTCCCTCGAGTGGGTAAAGGCCTAACACCAGCCCTGATGGCACGTCACCGTGTGCAAAAGAAGAACAGAAAACGAACATTTTTCCCTGCAGGAAAAGGGCTCTCGGTTTCTCAAACGGAAAGACAAGCTGTCAGAAGTAAGTCAGTATTGGAGAGAGGCAGAATGCTATACTTGGCAGAGGCTAGGGTAAGAGGTTACTCAAAGCAGCCTTCTCAAAGGGCATAGAAGCAGAGGCCTTCTCCAGCGGCCTCTCCACCCGAGTCTATCCACAAAAGGAACACCTTGAAGCTGGCTGCACATGCACAGCTTAGGAGGAAAGCAGTACCCGCATGCTACGAATGTGATCTCTTGATGGTGCCCCAGAAAGGAACTCTGGCACTTGTACTTCCCAAGTGAGCTTAGCTAAACAGAGTTTGCCCCACAGTGGCGAGCCGAAACATTGCTAGTGGTCAGTGAGCCACCCCATAAACCGGGGCAGTAGCACCACACACATCGCCCAGAGAACAGAGAATTCCCAATCCGTGCGTGTTCTCTTCAAATGGAGATGGTAGTTTGCAGTCTGCGAAGCACAGTCATCGCCCACAGCGCTGCAGGAGTGCCATCTCCAAAGTGAATGGGAAGCTGCCCTCCCTCGAGTGGGTAAAGGCCTAACAGCAGCCCTGATGGCACGTCACCGTGTGCAAAAGAAGAACAGAAAACGAACAATTTTCCCTGCAGGAAAAGCGCTCTCGGTTTCTCAAACGGAAAGACAAGCTGTCAGAAGTAAGTCAGTATTGGAGAGAGGCAGAAGGCTGTACTTGGCAGAGGCTAGGGTAAGAGTTTCCTCAAAGCAGCCTTCTCAAAGGGCATAGAAGCAGAGGCCTTCTCCAGAGGCCTCTCCACGAGAGTCTATACACAAAAGGAACACCTTGAAGCTGGCTGCGAATGCACAGCTTAGGAGGAAAGCAGTACCCGCATGCTACGAATGCGATCTCTTGATGGTGCCCCAGAAAGGAACTCTGGCACTTGTACTTCCCAAGTGAGCTTAGCTGCACAAAGTTTGCCCCACAGTGGCGAGCAGAAACATTGCTAGTGGCCAGTGAGCCACGCCATACACCGGGGCAGTAGCACCACACACATCTCCCAGAGAACAGAGACTTCCCAATCCGTGCGTGTTCTCTTCGAATGGAGAGGGTAGTTTGCAGTCTGCGAAGCACAGTCATGACCCACAGCGCTGCAGGAGTGCCATCCTCAAAGTGAATGGGAAGCTGACCTCCCTCGAGTGGGTAAAGGCCTAACACCAGCCCTGATGGCACGTCACCGTGTGCAAAAGAAGAACAGAAAACGGACATTTTTCCCTGCAGGAAAAGGGCTCTCGGTTTCTCAAACGGAAAGACAAGCTGTCAGATGTAAGTCAGTATTGGAGAGAGGCAGAAGGCTGTACTTGGCAGAGGCTAGGGTAAGAGGTTCCTCAAAGCAGCCTTCTCAAAGGGCATAGAAGCAGAGGCCTTCTCCAGCGGCCTCTCCACCAGAGTCTATACACAAAAGGAACACCTTGAAGCTGGCTGCGAATGCACAGCTTAGGAGGAGAGCAGTACCCGCATGCTACGAATGTGATCTCTTGACGGTGCCCCAGAAAGGAACTCTGGCACTTGTACTTCCCAAGTGAGCTTAGCTGCCCGACGTTTGCCACAGGGTGGGGAACAGAAACATTGCTAGTGGCCAGTGAGCCACCCCATACACCGGGGCAGTAGCACCACACACATCTCCCAGAGAACAGAGACTTCCCATTCCGTGCGTGTTCTCTTCGAATGGAGAGGGTAGTTTGCAGTCTGCGAAGCACAGTCATGGCCCACAGCGCTGCAGGAGTGCCATCTCCAAAGTGAATGGGAAGCTACCCTCCCTCGAGTGGGTAAAGGCCTAACACCAGCCCTGATGGCACGTCACCGTGTGCAAAAGAAGAACAGAAAACGATCATTTTTCCCTGCAGGAAAAGGGCTCTCGGTTTCTCAAACGGAAAGACAAGCTGTCAGAAGTAAGTCAGTATTGGAGAGAGGCAGAAGGCTGTACTTGGCAGAGGCTAGGGTAAGAGGTTCCTCAAAGCAGCCTTCTCAAAGGGCATAGAAGCAGAGGCCTTCTCCAGCGGCCTCTCCACCAGAGTCTATCCACAAAAGAACACCTTGAATCTGGCTGCGAATGCACAGGTTAGGAGGAAAGCAGTACCCGCATGCTACGAATGTGATCTCTTGATGGTGCCCCAGAAAGGAACTCTGGCACTTGTACTTCCCAAGTGAGCTTAGCTGCACAACGTTTGCCCACAGTGGGGAGCAAAAACATTGCTAGTGGCCAGTGAACCACCCAATACACCGGGGCAGTAGCACCACACACATCTCCCAGAGAACAGAGATTTCCCAATCCGTGCGTGTTCTCTTCGAATGGAGAGGGTAGTTTGCAGTCTGCGAAGCACAGTCATGGCCCACAGCGCTGCAGGAGTGCCATCTCCACAGAGAATCGGAAGCTGCCCTCCCTCGAGTGGGTAAAGGGCTAACACCAGCCCTGAAGGCACGTCACCGTGTGCCAATGAAGAACAGAAAACGGACATTTTTCCCTGCAGGATACGGGCTCTTGGTTTCTCAAACGGAAAGACAAGCTGTCAGAAGTAAGTCAGTATTCGAGAGCGGCAGAAGCCTGTACTTGGCAGAGGCTAGGGTAAGAGGTTCCTCAAAGCATCCTTCTCAAAGGGCATAGAAGCAGAGGCTTCTCCAGGGGCCTCTCCGCCAGAGTCTGTCCACAAAAGGAACACCTTGAAGCCGGCTGCGAATGCACAGCTTAGGAGGAAAGCAGTACCCGCATGCTACGAATGTGATCTCTTGATGGTGCCCCAGAAAGGAACTCTGGCACTTGTACTTCCCGAGTGAGCTTACCTGCACAACGTTTGCCCTACAGTGGCAAGCAGAAACATTGTTAGTGGCCAGTGAGCCACCCCTTACACCGGGGAAGTAGCACACACACATCTCCCAGAGAACAGAGACTTCCCAATCCGTGCGTGTTCTCTTCGAATGGAGAGGGTAGTTTACAGTCTGTGAAGCACAGTCATGGCCCACAGTGCTGCAGGAGGGCCATCTCCAAAGTGAATGGGAAGCTGGCCTCCCTCGTGTGGGTAAAAGCCTAACACCAGCCCTGAAGGCACGTCACCGTGTGCAAAAGAAGAACAGAAAACGGACAATTTTCCCTGCAGGAAAAGGGCTCTTGGTTTCTCAAACGGAAAGACAAGCTGTCAGACGTAAGTCAGTATTGGAGAGTGGCAGAAGCCTGTACTTGGCAGAGGCTAGGGTAAGAGGTTCCTCAAAGCATCCTTCTCAAAGGGCATAGAAGCAGAGGCTTCTCCAGCGGCCTCTCCCCCAGAGTCTGTCCACAAAATGAACACCTTGAAGCCGGCTGCGAATGCACAGCTTAGGAGGAAAGCAGACCCGCATGCTACGAATGGGATCTCTTAATGGTGCCCCAGAAAGGAACTCTGGCACTTGTACTTCCCGAGTGAGCTTACCTGCACAACGTTCGCCCTACAGTGGCAAGCAGAAACATTGTTAGTGGCCAGTGAGCCACCCCTTATACCGGGGCAGTAGCACAGACACATCTCCCAGAGAAAAGAGACTTCCCAATCCGTGCGTGATCTCTTCAAATGGAGAGGGTAGTTTGCAGTCTGCGAAGCACAGTCATGACCCACAGCGCTGCAGGAGTGCCATCTCCAAAGTGAATGGGAAGCTGCCCTCCCTCGAGTGGGTAAAGGCCTAACACCAGCCCTGATGGCACGTCACCGTGTGCAAAAGAAGAACAGAATACGAACATTTTTCCCTGCAGGAAAAGGGCTCTCGGTTTCTCAAACGGAAAGACAAGCTGTCAGATGTAAGTCAGTATTGGAGAGAGGCAGAAGGCTGTACTTGGCAGAGGCTAGGGTAAGAGTTTCCTCAAAGCAGCCTTCTCAAAGGGCATAGAAGCAGAGGCCTTCTCCAGCGGCCTCTCCACCAGAGTCTATACACAAAAGGAACACCTTGAAGCTGGCTGAGAATGCACAGCTTAGGAGGAAAGCAGTACCCGCATGCTACGAATGTGATCTCTTGATGGTGCCCCAGAAAGGAACTCTGGCACTTGTACTTCCCAAGTGAGCTTAGCTGCCCGACGTTTGCCACAGGGTGGGGAACAGAAACATTGCTAGTGGCCAGTGAGCCACCCCATACAACGGGGCAGTAGCACCACACACATCTCCCAGAGAACAGAGACTTCGCATTCCGTGCGTGTTCTCTTCGAATGGAGAGGGTAGTTTGCAGTCTGCGAAGCACAGTCATGGCCCACAGCGCTGCAGGAGTGCCATCTCCAAAGTGAATGGGAAGCTACCCTCCCTCGAGTGGGTAACGGCCTAACACCAGCCCTGATGGCACGTCACCGTGTGCAAAAGAAGAACAGAAAACGAACATTTTTCCCTGCAGGAAAAGGGCTCTCGGTTTCTCAAACGGAAAGACAAGCTGTCAGAAGTAAGTCAGTATTGGAGAGAGGCAGAAGGCTGTACTTGGCAGAGGCTAGGGTAAGAGGTTCCTCAAAGCAGCCTTCTCAAAGGGCATAGAAGCAGAGGCCTTCTCCAGCGGCCTCTCCACCAGAGTCTATCCACAAAAGAACACCTTGAATCTGGCTGCGAATGCACAGGTTAGGAGGAAAGCAGTACCCGCATGCTACGAATGTGATCTCTTGATGGTGCCCCAGAAAGGAACTCTGGCACTTGTACTTCCCAAGTGAGCTTAGCAGCACAACGTTTGCCCACAGTGGGGAGCAAAAACATTGCTAGTGGCCAGTGAACCACCCAATACACCGGGGCAGTAGCACCACACACATCTCCCAGAGAACAGAGATTTCCCAATCCGTGCGTGTTCTCTTCGAATGGAGAGGATAGTTTGCAGTCTGCGAAGCACAGTCATGGCCCACAGCGCTGCAGGAGTGCCATCTCCACAGAGAATCGGAAGCTGCCCTCCCTCGAGTGGGTAAAGGGCTAACACCAGCCCTGAAGGCACGTCACCGTGTGCCAATGAAGAACAGAAAACGGACATTTTTCCCTGCAGGATACGGGCTCTTGGTTTCTCAAACGGAAAGACAAGCTGTCAGAAGTAAGTCAGTATTCGAGAGCGGCAGAAGCCTGTACTTGGCAGAGGCTAGGGTAAGAGGTTCCTCAAAGCATCCTTCTCAAAGGGCATAGAAGCAGAGGCTTCTCCAGGGGCCTCTCCGCCAGAGTCTGTCCACAAAAGGAACACCTTGAAGCTGGCTGCGAATGCACAGCTTAGGAGGAAAGCAGTACCCGCATGCTACGAATGTGATCTCTTGATGGTGCCCCAGAAAGGAACTCTGGCACTTGTACTTCCCGAGTGAGCTTACCTGCACAACGTTTGCCCTACAGTGGCAAGCAGAAACATTGTTAGTGGCCAGTGAGCCACCCCTTACACCGGGGAAGTAGCACAAACACATCTCCCAGAGAACAGAGACTTCCCAATCCGTGCGTGTTCTCTTCGAATGGAGAGGGTAGTTTGCAGTCTGCGAAGCACAGTCATGACCCACAGCGCTGCAGGAGTGCCATCTCCAAAGTGAATGGGAAGCTGCCCTCCCTCGAGTGGGTAAAGGCCTAACACCAGCCCTGATGGCACGTCACCGTGTGCAAAAGAAGAACAGAAAACGAACATTTTTCCCTGCAGGAAAAGGGCTCTCGGTTTCTCAAACGGAAAGACAAGCTGTCAGATGTAAGTCAGTATTGGAGAGAGGCAGAAGGCTGTACTTGGCAGAGGATAGGGTAAGAGGTTCCTCAAAGCAGACTTCTCAAAAGGCATAGAAGCAGAGGCCTTCTCCAGCGGCCTATCCCCCAGAGTCTGTCCACAAAAGGAACACCTTGAAGCCGGCTGCGAATGCACAGCTTAGGAGGAAAGCAGTACCCGCATGCTACGAATGGGATCTCTTGATGGTGCCCCAGAAAGGAACTCTGGCACTTGTACTTTCCGAGTGAGCTTACCTGCACAACGTTTGCGCTACAGTGGCAAGCAGAAACATTGTTAGTGGCCAGTGAGCCACCCCTTATACCGGGGCAGTAGCACAGACACATCTCCCAGAGAACAGAGACTTCCCAATCCGTTCGTGATCTCTTCAAATGGAGAGGGTAGTTTGCAGTCTGCGAAGCACAGTCATGACCCACAGCGCTGCAGGAGTGCCATCTCCAAAGTGAATGGGAAGCTGCCCTCCCTCGAATGGGTAAAGGCCTAACACCAGCCCTGATGGCACGTCACAGTGTGCAAAAGAAGAACAGAAAATGGACATTTTTCCCTGCAGGAAAAGGTCTCATGGTTTCTCAAATGGAAAGAAAAGCTGTCAGAAGTAAGTCAGTATTGGAGAGAGGCAGAAGGCTGTACTTGGCAGAGGCTAGGGTAAGAGGTTCCTCAAAGCAGCCTTCTCAAAGGGCATAGAAGCAGAGGCCTTCTCCAGCGGCCTCTCCACCAGAGTCTATACACAAAAGGAACACCTTGAAGCTGGCTGCGAATGCACAGCTTAGGAGGAGAGCAGTACCCGCATGCTACGAATGTGATCTCTTGATGGTGCCCCAGAAAGGAACTCTGGCACTAGTACTTCCCAAGTGAGCTTAGCTGCACAAAGTTTGCCCCACAGTGGCGAACAGAAACATTGCTAGTGGCCAGTGAGCCACCCCATACACCGGGGCAGTAGCAGCACACACATCTCCCAGAGAACAGAGACTTCCCAATACGTGCGTGTTCTCTTCGAATGGAGAGGGTAGTTTGCAGTCTGCGAAGCACAGTCATGGCCCACAGCGCTGCAGGAATGCCATCTCCAAGGTGAATGGGAAGCTACCCTCCCTCGAGTGGGTAAAGGCCTAACACCAGCCCTGATGTCACGTCACCATGTGCAAAAGAAGGACAGAAAACGAACATTTTTCCCTGCAGGAAAAGGGCTCTCGGTTTCTCAAACGGAAAGACAAGCTGTCAGAAGTAAGTCAGTATTGGAGAGAGGCAGAAGGCTGTACTTGGCAGAGGCTAGGGTAAGAGGTTCCGCAAAGCAGCCTTCTCAAAGGGCATAGAAGCAGAGGCCTTCTCCAGCGGCCTCTCCACCAGAGTCTATCCACAAAAGGAACACCTTGAATCTGGCTGCGAATGCACATCTTAGGAGGAGAGCAGTACCCGCATGCTACGAATGTGATCTCTTGATGGTGCCCCAGAAAGGAACTCTGGCACTTGTACTTCCCAAGTGAGCTTAGCTGCCCGACGTTTGCCGCACAGTGGCGAACAGAAACATTGCTAGTGGCCAGTGAGCCACCCCATACACCGGGGCAGTAGCACCACACACATCTCCCAGAGAACAGAGACTTCCCAATCCGTGCGTGTTCTCTTCGAATGGAGATGGTAGTTTGCAGTCTGCGAAGCACAGTCATGGCCCACAGCGCTGCAGGAGTGCCATCTCCAAAGTGAATGGGAAGCTGCCCTCCCTCGAGTGGGTAAAGGCCTAACACCAGCCGTGAAGGCACGTCACCGTGTGCAAAAGAAGAACAGAAAACGGACATTTTTCCCTGCAGGAAAAGGGCTCATGGTTTCTCAAACGGAAAGACAAGCTGTCAGAAGTAAGTCAGTATTGGAGAGAGGCAGAAGGCTGTACTTGGCAGAGGCTAGGGTAAGAGTTTCCTCAAAGCAGCCTTCTCAAAGGGCATAGAAGCAGAGTCTTTCTCCAGCGGCCTCTCCACGAGAGTCTATACACAAAAGGAACACCTTGAAGCTGGCTGCGAATGCACAGCTTAGGAGGAGAGCAGTACCCGCATGCTACGAATGTGATCTCTTGATGGTGCCCCAGAAAGGAACTCTGGCACTTGTACTTCCCAAGTGAGCTTAGCTGCACAACGTTTGCCCCACAGTGGCGAGCAGAAACATTGCTAGTGGCCAGTGAGCCACCCGATACACCGGGGCAGTAGCACCACACACATCTCCCAGAGAACAGAGACTTCCCAATACGTGCGGGTTCTCTTCGAATGGAGAGGGTAGTTTGCAGTGTGCGAAGAACAGTCATGACCCACAGCGCTGCAGGAGTGCCATCTCCAAAGTGAATGGGAAGCTGCCCTCCCTCGAGTGGGTAAAGGCCTAACACCAGCCCTGATGGCACGTCACCGTGTGCAAAAGAAGAACAGAAAACGGACATTTTTCCCTGCAGGAAAAGGGCTCTTGTTTTCTCAAACGGAAAGACAAGCTGTCAGAAGTAAGTCAGTATTGGAGAGAGGCAGAAGGCTGTACTTGGCAGAGGGTAGGGTAAGAGGTTCCTCAAAGCAGCCTTCTCAAAGGGCATAGAAGCAGAGGCCTTCTCCAGTGGCCTCTCCACCAGAGTCTATCCAGAAAAGGAAAACCTTGAACCTGGCTGCGAATGCACAGCTTAGGAGGAAAGCAGTACCCGCATGCTACAAATGCGATCTCTTGATGGTGCCCCAGAAAGGAACTCTGGCACTTGTACTTCCCAAGTGAGCTTAGCTGCACAACGTTTGCCCCACAGTGGCGAGCAGAAACATTGCTAGTGGCCAGTGAGACACCCCATACACCGGGGCAGTAGCACCACACACATCTCCCAGAGAACACAGACTTCCCAATCCGTGCGTGTTCTCTTCGAATGGAGAGGCTTGTTTGCAGTCTGCGAAGCACAGTCATGGCCCACAGCGCTGCAGGAGTGCCATCTCCAAAGTGAATGGGAAGCTGCCCTCCCTCGAGTGGGTAAAAGCCTAACACCAGCCCTGAAGGCACGTCACCGTGTGCAAAAGAAGAACAGAAAACGGACAATTTTCCCTGCAGGAAAAGGGCTCTTGTTTTCTCAAACGGAAAGACAAGCTGTCAGACGTAAGTCAGTATTGGAGAGTGGCAGAAGCCTGTACTTGGCAGAGGCTAGGGTAAGAGGTTCCTCAAAGCATCCTTCTCAAAGGGCATAGAAGCAGAGGCTTCTCCAGCGGCCTCTCCCCAAGAGTCTGTCCACAAAATGAACACCTTGAAGCCGGCTGCGAATGCACAGCTTAGGAGGAAAGCAGTACCCGCATGCTACGAATGGGATCTCTTGATGGTGCCCCAGAAAGGAACTCTGGCACTTGTACTTCCCAAGTGAGCTTAGCTAAACAGAGTTTGCCCCACAGTGGCGAGCAGAAACATTGCTAGTGGCCAGTGAGCCACCCCATACACCGGGGCAGTAGCACCACACACATCTCCCAGAGAACAGAGACTTCCCAATCCGTGCGTGTTCTCTTCAAATGGAGAGGGTAGTTTGCAGTCTGCGAAGCACAGTCATGGCCCACAGCGCTGCAGGAGTGCCATCTCCAAAGTGAATGGGAAGCTGCCCTCCCTCGAGTGGTTAAAGGCCTAACACCAGCCCTGATGGCACGTCACCGTGTGCAAAAGAAGAACAGAAAACGAACAATTTTCCCTGCAGGAAAAGGGCTCTCGGTTTCTCAAACGGAAAGACAAGCTGTCAGAAGTAAGTCAGTATTGGAGAGAGGCAGAAGGCTGTACTTGGCAGAGGCTAGGGTAAGAGGTTCCTCAAAGCAGCCTTCTCAAAGGGCATAGAAGCAGAGGCCTTCTCCAGCGGCCTCTCCACCAGAGTCTATCCACAAAAGGAACACCTTGAAGCTAGCTGCGAATGCACAGCTTAGGAGGAGAGCAGTACCCGCATGCTACGAATGTGATCTCTTGATGGTGCCCCAGAAAGGAACTCTGGCACTTGTACTTCCCAAGTGAGCTTAGCTGCCCGACGTTTGCCGCACAGTGGCGAACAGAAACATTGCTAGTGGCCAGTGAGCCACCCCGTACACCGGGGCAGTAGCACCACACACATCTCCCAGAGAACAGAGACTTCCCAATCCGTGCGTGTTCTCTTCGAATGGAGATGGTAGTTTGCAGTCTGCGAAGCACAGTCATGGCCCACAGCGCTGCAGGAGTGCCATCTCCAAAGTGAATGGGAAGCTGCCCTCCCTCGAGTGGGTAAAAGCCTAACACCAGCCCTGAAGGCACGTCACCGTGTACAAAAGAAGAACAGAAAACGGACAATTTTCCCTGCAGGAAAAGGGCTCTTGGTTTCTCAAACGGAAAGACAAGCTGTCAGACGTAAGTCAGTATTGGAGAGTGGCAGAAGCCTGTACTTGGCAGAGGCTAGGGTAAGAGGTTCCTCAAAGCATCCTTCTCAAAGGGCATAGAAGCAGAGGCTTCTCCAGCGGCCTCTCCCCCAGAGTCTGTCCACAAAAGGAACACCTTGAAGCCGGCTGCGAATGCACAGCTTAGGAGGAAAGCAGTACCCGCATGCTACGAATGGGATCTCTTGATGTTGCCCCAGAAAGGAACTCTGACACTTGTACTTCAAGAGTGAGCTTACCTGCACAACGTTTGCCCTACAGTGGCAAGCAGAAACATTGTTAGTGGCCAGTGAACCACCCCTTACACCGGGGCAGTAGCACACACACATCTCCCAGAGAACAGAGACTTCCCAATCCGTGCGTGTTCTCTTCGAATGGATAGGGTAGTATACAGTCTGCGAAGCACAGTCATGGCCCACAGCGCTGCAGGAGGGCCATCTCAAAAGTGAATGGGAAGCAGCCCTCCCTCGAGTGGGTAAAGGCCTAACACCAGCCCTGATGGCACGTCACCGTGTGCAAAAGAAGAACAGAAAACGGACATTTTTCCTTGCAGGAAAAGGGCTCTTGTTTTCTCAAACGGAAAGACAAGCTGTCAGAAGTAAGTCAGTATTGGAGAGAGGCAGAAGGCTGTACTTGGCAGAGGCTAGGGTAAGAGGTTCCTCAAAGCAGCCTTCTCAAAGGGCATAGAAGCAGAGGCCTTCTCCAGCGGCCTCGCCACCCGAGTCTATACACAAAGGGAACACCTTGAAGCTGGCGGCGAATGCACAGCTTAGTAGGAGAGCAGTACCCGCATGCTACGAATGTGATCTCTTGATGGTGCCCCAGAAAGGAACTCTGGCACTTGTACTTCCCAAGTGAGCTTAGCTGCACAACGTTTGCCCCACAGTGGCGAGCAGAAACATTGCTAGTGGCCAGTGAGCCACCCCATACACCGGGGCAGTAGCACCACACACATCTCCCAGAGAACAGAGACTTCCCAATCCGTGCGTGTTCTCTTCGAATGGAGAGGGTAGTTTGCAGTCTGCGAAGCACAGTCATGGCCCACAGCGCTGCAGGAGTGCCATCTCCAAAGTGAATGGGAAGCTGCCCTCCCTCGAGTGGGTAAAGGCCTAACACTAGCCCTGATGGCACGTCACCGTGTGCAAAAGAGGAACAGAAAACGGACACTTTTCCCTGCAGGAAAAGGGCTCTTGTTTTCTCAAACGGAAAGACAAGCTGTCAGAAGTAAGTCAGTATTGGAGAGAGGCAGAAGGATGTACTTGGCAGAGGCTAGGGTAAGAGGTTCCTCAAAGCAGCCTTCTCAAAGGGCATAGAAGCAGAGGCCTTCTCCAGTGGCCTCTCCACCAGAGTCTATCCACAAAAGGAACACCTTGAAGCTGGCTGTGAATGCACAGCTTAGGAGGAAAGCAGTATCCGCATGCTACGAATGTGATCTCTTGATGGTGCCCCAGAAAGGAACTCTGGCACTTGTACTTCCCAAGTGAGCTTAGCTAAACAGAGTTTGCCCCACAGTGGCGAGCAGAAACATTGCTAGTGGCCAGTGAGCCACCCCATACACCGGGGCAGTAGCACCACACACATCTCCCAGAGAACAGAGACTTCCCAATCCGTGCGTGTTCTCTTCAAATGGAGAGGGTAGTTTGCAGTCTGCGAAGCACAGTCATGGCCCACAGCGCTGCAGGAGTGCCATCTCCAAAGTGAATGGGAAGCTGCCCTCCCTCGAGTGGGTAAAGGCCTAACACCAGCCCTGATGGCACGTCACCGTGTGCAAAAGAAGAACAGAAAACGAACAATTTTCCCTGCAGGAAAAGGGCTCTCGGTTTCTCAAACGGAAAGACAAGCTGTCAGAAGTAAGTCAGTATTGGAGAGCGGCAGAAGGCTGTACTTGGCAGAGGCTAGGGTAAGAGGTTCCTCAAAGCAGCCTTCTCAAAGGGCATAGAAGCAGAGGCCTTCTCCAGCGGCCTCTCCACCAGAGTCTATACACAAAAGGAACACCTTGAAGCTGGCTGCAAATGCACAGCTTAGGAGGAGAGCAGTACCCGCATGCTACGAATGTGATCTCTTGATGGTGCCCCAGAAAGGAACTCTGGCACTTGTACTTCCCAAGTGAGCTTAGCTGCACAAAGTTTGCCCCACAGTGGTGAGCAGAAACATTGCTAGTGGCCAGTGAGCCATCCGATACACCGGGGCAGAAGCACCACACACATCTCCCAGAGAACAGAGACTTCCCAATCCGTGTGTGTTCTCTTCAAATGGAGAGGGTAGTTTGCAGTCTGCGAAGCACAGTCATGACCCACAGCGCTGCAGGAGTGCCATCTCCAAAGTGAATGGGAAGCTGCCCTCCCTCGAGTGGGTAAAGGCCTAACACCAGCCCTGATGGCACGTCACCGTGTGCAAAAGAAGAACAGAAAACGGACATTTTTCCCTGCAGGAAAAGGGCTCATGGTTTCTCAAATGGAAAGAAAAGCTGTCAGAAGTAAGTCAGTATTGGAGAGAGGCAGAAGGCTGTACTTGGCAGAGGCTAGGGTAAGAGGTTCCTCAAAGCAGCCTTCTCAAAGGGAATAGAAGCAGAGGCCTTTTCCAGCGGCCTCTCCACCAGAGTCTATACACAAAAGGAACACCTTGAAGCTGGCTGCGAATGCACAGCTTAGGAGGAGAGCAGTACCCTCATGCTACGAATGTGATCTCTTGATGCTGCCCCAGAAAGGAACTCTGGCACTAGTACTTCCCAAGTGAGCTTAGCTGCCCGACGTTTGCCCCACAGTGGCGAACAGAAAGATTGCTAGTGGCCAGTGAGCCACCCCATACACCGGTGCAGTAGCAGCACACACATCTCCCAGAGAACAGAGACTTCCCATTCCGTGCGTGTTCTCTTCGAATGGAGAGGGTAGTTTGCAGTCTGCGAAGCACAGTCATGGCCCACAGCGCTGCAGGAGTGCCATCTCCAAAGTGAATGGGAAGCTACCCTCCCTCGAGTGGGTAAAGGCCTAACACCAGCCCTGATGGCAAGACACCGTTTGCAAAAGAAGAATAGAAAACGACAATTTTTCCCTGCAGGAAAAGGGCTCTCGGTTTCTCAAACGGAAAGACAAGATGTCAGAAGTAAGTCAGTATTGGAGAGAGGCAGAAGGCTGTACTTGGCAGAGGCTAGGGTAAGAGGTTCCTCAAAGCAGCCTTCTCAAAGGGCATAGAAGCAGAGGCCTTCTCCAGCGGCCTCTCCACTAGAGTCTATCCAGCAAAGGAACACCTTGAATCTGGCTGCGAATGCACAGCTTAGGAGGAGAGCAGTACCTGCATGCTACGAATGTGATCTCTTGATGGTGCCCCAGAAAGGAACTCTGGCACTTGTACTTCCCAAGTGAGCTTAGCTCCCCGACGTTTGCCGCACAGTGGCGAACAGAAACATTGCTAGTGGCCAGTGAGCCACCCCATACACCGGGGCAGTAGCACCACACACATCTCCCAGAGAACAGAGACTTCGCAATCCGTGCGTGTTTTCTTCGAATGGAGATGGTAGTTTGCAGTCTGCGAAGCACAGTCATGGCCACAGCGCTGCAGGAGTGCCATCTCCAAAGTGAATGGGAAGCTGCCCTCCCTCGAGTGGGTAAAGGCCTAACACCAGCCCTGATGGCACGTCACCGTGTGCAAAAGAAGAACAGAAAACGAATATTTTTCCCTGCAGGAAAAGGGCTCATGGTTTCTCAAACGGAAAGACAAGCTGTCAGAAGTAAGTCAGTATTGGAGAGAGGCAGAAGGCTGTACTTGGCAGAGGCTAGGGTAAGAGTTTCCTCAAAGCAGCCTTCTCAAAGGGCATAGAAGCAGAGGCCTTCTCCAGCGGCCTCTCCACGAGAGTCTATACACAAAAGGAACACCTTGAAGCTGGCTGCGAATGCACAGCTTAGGAAGAGAGCATTACCCGCATGCTACGAATGTGATCTCTTGATGGGGACCCAGAAAGGAACTCTGGCACTTGTACTTCCCAAGTGAGCTTAGCTGCACAAAGTTTGCCCCACAGTGGCGAGCAGAAACATTGCTAGTGGCCATTGAGCCACCCCATACACCAGGGCAGTAGCACCACACACATCTCCCAGAGAACAGAGACTTCCCATTCCGTGCGTGTTCTCTTCGAATGGAGAGGGTAGTTTGCAGTCTGCGAAGCACAGTCATGGCCCACAGCGCTGCAGGATTGCCATCTCCAAAGTGAATGGGAAGTTGCCCTCCCTCGAGTGGGTAAAGGCCTAACACCAGCCCTGATGGCACGTCACCGTGTGCAAAAGAAGAACAGAAAACGAATATTTTTCCCTGCAGGAAAAGGGCTCATGGTTTCTCAAACGGAAAGACAAGCTGTCAGATGTAAGTCAGTATTGGAGAGACGCAGAAGGCTGTACTTGGCAGAGGCTAGGGTAAGAGGTTCCTCAAAGCAGCCTTCTCAAAGGGCATAGAAGCAGAGGCCTTCTCCAGCGGCCTCTCCACCAGAGTCTATCCAGCAAAGGAACACCTTGAAGCTGGCTGCGAATGCACAGCTTAGGAGGAGAGCAGTACCTGCATGCTACGAATGTGATCTCTTGATGGTGCCCCAGAAAGGAACTCTGCCACTTGTACTTCCCAAGTGAGCTTAGCTCCCCGACGTTTGCCGCACAGTGGCGAACAGAAACATTGCTAGTGGCCAGTGAGCCACCCCATACACCGGGGCAGTAGCACCACACACATCTCCCAGAGAACAGAGACTTCCCAATCCGTGCGTGTTCTCTTCGAATGGAGATGGTAGTTTGCAGTCTGCGAAGCAGAGTCATGGCCCACAGCGCTGCAGGAGTGCCATCTCCAAAGTGAATGGGAAGCTGCCCTCCCTCGAGTGGGTAAAGGCCTAACACCAGACGTGAAGGCACGTCACCGTGTGCAAAAGAAGAACAGAAGACGGACATTTTTCCCTGCAGGAAAAGGGCTCTTGTTTTCTCAAACGGAAAGACAAGCTGTCAGAAGTAAGTCAGTATTGGAGAGAGGCAGAAGGATGTACTTGGCAGAGGCTAGGGTAAGAGGTTCCTCCAAGCAGCCTTCTCAATGGGCATAGAAGCAGAGGCCTTCTCCAGCGGCCTCTCCACCAGAGTCTATACACAAAAGTAACACCTTGAAGCTGGCGGCGAATGCACAGCTTAGGAGGAAAGCAGTACCCGCATGCTACGAATGTGATCTCTTGATGGTGCCCCAGAAAGGAACTCTGGCACTTGTACTTCCCAAGTGAGCTTAGCTAAACAGAGTTTGCCCCACAGTGGCGAGCAGAAACATTGCTAGTGGCCAGTGAGCCACCCCATACACCGGGGCAGTAGCACCACACACATCTCCCAGTGAACAGAGACTTCCCAATCCGTGCGTGTTCTCTTCGAATGGAGAGGGTAGTTTACAGTCTGCGAAGCACAGTCATGGCCCACAGCGCTGCAGGAGTGCCATCTCCAAAGTGAATGGGAAGCTGCCCTCCCTCGAGTGGGTAAAGGCCTAACACCAGCCCTGATGGCACGTCACCGTGTGCAAAAGAAGAACAGAAAACGAACAATTTTCCCTGCAGGAAAAGGGCTCTCGGTTTCTCAAACGGAAAGACAAGCTGTCAGAAGTAAGTCAGTATTGGAGAGAGGCAGAAAGCTGTACTTGGCAGAGGCTAGGGTAAGAGTTTCCTCAAAGCAGCCTTCTCAAAGGGCATAGAAGCAGAGGACTTCTCCAGCGGCCTCTCCACGAGAGTCTATCCACCAAAGTAACACCTTGAAGCTGGCTGCGAATGCACAGCTTAGGAGGAGAGCAGTACCCGCATGCTACGAATGTGATCTCTTGATGGTGCCCCAGAAAGGAACTCTGGCACTTGTACTTCCCAAGTGAGCTTAGCTGCACAAAGTTTGCCCCACAGTGGCGAGCAGAAACATTGCTAGTGGCCAGTGAGCCACCCCATACACCGGGGCAGTAGCACCACACACATCTCCCAGAGAACAGAGACTTCCCAATCCGTGCGTGTTCTCTTCGAATGGAGATGGTAGTTTGCAGTCTGCGAAGCAGAGTCATGGCCCACAGCGCTGCAGGAGTGCCATCTCCAAAGTGAATGGGAAGCTGCCCTCCCTCGAGTGGGTAAAGGCCTAACACCAGCCGTGAATGCACGTCACCGTGTGCAAAACAAGAACAGAAAACGGACATTTTTCCCTGCAGGAAAAGGGCTCATGGTTTCTCAAACGGAAAGACAAGCTGTCAGAAGTAAGTCAGTATTGGAGAGAGGCAGAAGGCTGTACTTGGCAGAGGCTAGGGTAAGAGTTTCCTCAAAGCAGCCTTCTCAAAGGGCATAGAAGCAGAGGCCTTCTCCAGCGGCCTCTCCACGAGAGTATATACACAAAAGGAACATCTTGAAGCTGGCTGCGAATGCACAGCTTAGGAGGAGAGCAGTACCCGCATGCTACGAATGTGATCTCTTGATGGTGCCCCAGAAAGGAACTCTGGCACTTGTACTTCCCAAGTGAGCTTAGCTGCACAAAGTTTGCCCCACAGTGGCGAGCAGAAACATTGCTAGTGGCCAGTGAGCCACCCCATACACCGGGGCAGTAGCACCACACACATCTCCCAGAGAACAGAGACTTCCCAATCCGTGCGTGTTCTCTTCGAATGGAGAGGGTAGTTTGCAGTCTGCGAAGCACAGTCATGACCCACAGCGCTGCAGGAGTGCCATCTCCAAAGTGAATGGGAAGCTGCCCTCCCTCGAGTGGGTAAAGGCCTAACACCAGCCCTGATGGCACGTCACCGTGTGCAAAAGAAGAACAGAAAACGGACATTTTTCCCTGCAGGAAAAGGGCTCTTGTTTTCTCAAACGGAAAGACAAGCTGTCAGAAGTAAGTCAGTATTGGAGAGAGGCAGAAAGATGTACTTGGCAGAGGCTAGGGTAAGAGGTTCCTCAAAGCAGCCTTCTCAAAGGGCATAGAAGCAGAGGCCTTCTCCAGTGGCCTCTCCACCAGAGTCTATCCACAAAAGGAAAACCTTGAAGCTGGCTGCGAATGCACAGCTTAGGAGGAAAGCAGTACCCGCATGCTACGAATGTGATCTCTTGATGGTGCCCCAGAAAGGAACTCTGGCACTTGTACTTCCCAAGTGAGCTTAGCTGCACAACGTTTGCCCCACAGTGGCGAGCAGAAACATTGCTAGTGGCCAGTGAGACACCCCATACACCGGGGCAGTAGCACCAAACACATCTCCCAGAGAACAGAGACTTCCCAATCCGTGCGTGTTCTCTTCGAATGGAGAGGGTAGTTTGCAGTCTGCGAAGCACAGTCATGGCCCACAGCGCTGCAGGAGTGCCATCTCCAAAGTGAATGGGAAGCTGCCCTCCCTCGAGTGGGTAAAGGCCTAACACCAGCCCTGATGGCACGTCACCGTGTGCAAAAGAAGAACAGAAAACGAACATTTTTCCCTGCAGGAAAAGGGCTCATGGTTTCTCAAACGGAAAGACAAGCTGTCAGAAGTAAGTCAGTATTGGAGAGAGGCAGAAGGCTGTACTTGGCAGAGGCCAGGGTAAGAGGTTCCTCAAAGCAGCCTTCTCAAAGGGCATAGAAGCAGAGGCCTTCTCCAGCGGCCTCTCCACCAGAGTCTATACAGAAAAGGAACACCTTGAAGCTGGCTGCGAATGCACAGCTTAGGAGGAAAGCAGTACCCGCATGCTACGAATGTGATCTCTTGATGGTGCCCCAGAAAGGAACTCTGGCACTTGTACTTCCCAAGTGAGCTTAGCTAAACAGAGTTTGCCCCACAGTGGCGAGCAGAAACATTGCTAGTGGCCAGTGAGCCACCCCATACACCGGCGCAGTAGCACCACACACATCTCCCAGAGAACAGAGACTTCCCAATCCGTGCGTGTTCTCTTCAAATGGAGAGGGTAGTTTGCAGTCTGCGAAGCACAGTCATGGCCCACAGCGCTGCAGGAGTGCCATCTCCAAAGTGAATGGGAAGCTGCCCTCCGTCGAGTGGGTAAAGGCCTAACACCAGCCCTGATGGCACGTCACCGTGTGCAAAAGAAGAACAGAAAACGAACATTTTTCCCTGCAGGAAAAGGGCTCATGGTTTCTCAAACGGAAAGACAAGCTGTCAGAAGTAAGTCAGTATTGGAGAGAGGCAGAAGGCTGTACTTGGCAGAGGCTAGGGTAAGTGGTTTCTCAAAGCAGCCTTCTCAAAGGGCATAGAAGCAGAGGCCTTCTCCAGCGGCCTCTCCACCAGAATCTATCAACAAAAGGAACACCTTGAAGCTGGCTGCGAATGCACAGCTTTGGAGGAGAGCAGTACCCGCATGCTACGAATGTGATCTCTTGGTGGTGCCCCAGAAAGGAACTCTGGCACTTGTACTTCCCAAGTGAGCTTAGCTGCCCGACGTTTGCCGCACAATGGCGAACAGAAACATTGTTAGTGGCCAGTGAGCCACCCCATACACCGGGGCAGTAGCACCACACACATCTCCCAGAGAACAGAGACTTCCCAATCCGTGCGTGTTCTCTTCGAATGGAGATGGTAGTTTGCAGTCTGCGAAGCAGAGTCATGGCCCACAGCGCTGCAGGAGTGCCATCTCCAAAGTGAATGGGAAGCTGCCCTCCCTCGAGTGGGTAAAGGCCTAACACCAGCCGTGTAGGCACGTCACCGTGTGCAAAAGAAGAACAGAAAACTGACATTTTTCCCTGCAGGAAAAGGGCTCATGGTTTCTCAAACGGAAAGACAAGCTGTCAGAAGTAAGTCAGTATTGGAGAGAGGCAGAAGGCTGTACTTGGCAGAGGCTAGGGTAAGAGTTTCCTCAAAGCAGCCTTCTCAAAGGGCATAGAAGCAGAGGCCTTCTCCAGCGGCCTCTCCACGAGAGTCTATACACAAAAGGAAAACCTTGAAGCTGGCTGCGATAGCACAGCTTAGGAAGAGAGCAGTACCCGCATGCTACGAATGTGATCTCTTGATGGTGCCCCAGAAAGGAACTCTGGCACTTGTACTTCCCAAGTGAGCTTAGCTAAACAGAGTTTGCCCTACAGTGGCGAGCAGAAACATTGCTAGTGGCCAGTGAGCCACCCCATACACCGGGGCAGTAGCACCAGACACATCTCCCAGAGAACAGAGACTTCCCAATCCGTGGGTGTTCTCTTCGAATGGAGAGGGTAGTTTGCAGTCTGCGAAGCACAGTCATGGCCCACAGCGCTGCAGGAGTGCCATCTCCAAAGTGAATGGGAAGTTGCCCTCCCTCGAGTGGGTAAAGGCCTAACACCAGCCCTGATGGCACGTCACCGTGTGCAAAAGAAGAACAGAAAACGAACATTTTTCCCTGCAGGAAAAGGGCTCATGGTTTCTCAAACGGAAAGACAAGCTGTCAGATGTAAGTCAGTATTGGAGAGAGGCAGAAGGCTGTACTTGGCAGAGGCTAGGGTAAGAGGTTCCTCAAAGCAGCCTTCTCAAAGGGCATAGAAGCAGAGGCCTTCTCCAGCGGCCTCTCCACGAGAGTCTATCCACCAAAGTAACACCTTGAAGCTGGCGGCGAATGCACAGCTTAGGAGGAGAGCAGTACCCGCATGCTACGAATGTGATCTCTTGATGGTGCCCCAGAAAGGAACTCTGGCACTTGTACTTCCCAAGTGAGCTTAGCTGCACAAAGTTTGCCCCACAGTGGCGAGCAGAAACATTGCTAGTGGCCAGTGAGCCACCCCATACACCGGGGCAGTAGCACCACACACATCTCCCAGAGAACAGAGACTTCCCAATCCGTGCGTGTTCTCTTCGAATGGAGATGGTAGTTTGCAGTCTGCGAAGCAGAGTCATGGCCCACAGCGCTGCAGGAGTGCCATCTCCAAAGTGAATGGGAAGCTGCCCTCCCTCGAGTGGGTAAAGGCCTAACACCAGCCGTGAATGCACGTCACCGTGTGCAAAAGAAGAACAGAAAACGGACATTTTTCCCTGCAGGAAAAGGGCTCATGGTTTCTCAAACGGAAAGACAAGCTGTCAGAAGTAAGTCAGTATTGGAGAGAGGCAGAAGGCTGTACTTGGCAGAGGCTAGGGTAAGAGTTTCCTCAAAGCAGCCTTCTCAAAGGGCATAGAAGCAGAGGCCTTCGCCAGCGGCCTCTCCACGAGAGTATATACACAAAAGGAACATCTTGAAGCTGGCTGCGAATGCACAGCTTAGGAGGAGAGCAGTACCCGCATGCTACGAATGTGATCTCTTGATGGTGCCCCAGAAAGGAACTCTGAAACTTGTACTTCCCAAGTGAGCTTAGCTGCACAAAGTTTGCCCCACAGTGGCGAGCAGAAACATTGCTAGTGGCCAGTGAGCCACCCCATACACCGGGGCAGTAGCACCACACACATCTCTCAGAGAACAGAGACTTCCCAATCCGTGCGTGTTCTCTTCGAATGGAGAGGGTAGTTTGCAGTCTGCGAAGCACAGTCATGACCCACAGCGCTGCAGGAGTGCCATCTCCAAAGTGAATGGGAAGCTGCCCTCCCTCGAGTGGGTAAAGGCCTAACACCAGCCCTGATGGCACGTCACCGTGTGCAAAAGAAGAACAGAAAACGGACATTTTTCCCTGCAGGAAAAGGGCTCTTGTTTTCTCAAACGGAAAGACAAGCTGTCAGAAGTAAGTCAGTATTGGAGAGAGGCAGAAAGATGTACTTGGCAGAGGCTAGGGTAAGAGGTTCCTCAAAGCAGCCTTCTCAAAGGGCATAGAAGCAGAGGCCTTCTCCAGTGGCCTCTCCACCAGAGTCTATCCACAAAAGGAAAACCTTGAAGCTGGCTGCGAATGCACAGCTTAGGAGGAAAGCAGTACCCGCATGCTACGAATGTGATCTCTTGATGGTGCCCCAGAAAGGAACTCTGGCACTTGTACTTCCCAAGTGAGCTTAGCTGCACAACGTTTGCCCCACAGTGGCGAGCAGAAACATTGCTAGTGGCCAGTGAGACACCCCATACACCGGGGCAGTAGCACCAAACACATCTCCCAGAGAACAGAGATTTCCCAATCCGTGCGTGTTCTCTTCGAATGGAGAGGGTAGTTTGCAGTCTGCGAAGCACAGTCATGGCCCACAGCGCTGCAGGAGTGCCATCTCCAAAGTGAATGGGAAGCTGCCCTCCCTCGAGTGGGTAAAGGCCTAACACCAGCCCTGATGGCACGTCACCGTGTGCAAAAGAAGAACAGAAAACGAACATTTTTCCCTGCAGGAAAAGGGCTCATGGTTTCTCAAACGGAAAGACAAGCTGTCAGAAGTAAGTCAGTATTGGAGAGAGGCAGAAGGCTGTACTTGGCAGAGGCCAGGGTAAGAGGTTCCTCAAAGCAGCCTTCTCAAAGGGCATAGAAGCAGAGGCCTTCTCCAGGGGCCTCTCCACCAGAGTCTATACAGAAAAGGAACACCTTGAAGCTGGCTGCGAATGCACAGCTTAGGAGGAAAGCAGTACCCGCATGCTACGAATGTGATCTCTTGATGGTGCCCCAGAAAGGAACTCTGGCACTTGTACTTCCCAAGTGAGCTTAGCTAAACAGAGTTTGCCCCACAGTGGCGAGCAGAAACATTGCTAGTGGCCAGTGAGCCACCCCATACACCGGCGCAGTAGCACCACACACATCTCCCAGAGAACAGAGACTTCCCAATCCGTGCGTGTTCTCTTCAAATGGAGAGGGTAGTTTGCAGTCTGCGAAGCACAGTCATGGCCCACAGCGCTGCAGGAGTGCCATCTCCAAAGTGAATGGGAAGCTGCCCTCCGTCGAGTGGGTAAAGGCCTAACACCAGCCCTGATGGCACGTCACCGTGTGCAAAAGAAGAACAGAAAACGAACATTTTTCCCTGCAGGAAAAGGGCTCATGGTTTCTCAAACGGAAAGACAAGCTGTCAGAAGTAAGTCAGTATTGGAGAGAGGCAGAAGGCTGTACTTGGCAGAGGCTAGGGTAAGTGGTTTCTCAAAGCAGCCTTCTCAAAGGGCATAGAAGCAGAGGCCTTCTCCAGCGGCCTCTCCACCAGAATCTATCAACAAAAGGAACACCTTGAAGCTGGCTACGAATGCACAGCTTTGGAGGAGAGCAGTACCCGCATGCTACGAATGTGATCTCTTGATGGTGCCCCAGAAAGGAACTCTGGCACTTGTACTTCCCAAGTGAGCTTAGCTAAACAGAGTTTGCCCTACAGTGGCGAGCAGAAACATTGCTAGTGGCCAGTGAGCCACCCCATACACCGGGGCAGTAGCACCAGACACATCTCCCAGAGAACAGAGACTTCCCAATCCGTGGGTGTTCTCTTCGAATGGAGAGGGTAGTTTGCAGTCTGCGAAGCACAGTCATGGCCCACAGCGCTGCAGGAGTGCCATCTCCAAAGTGAATGGGAAGTTGCCCTCCCTCGAGTGGGTAAAGGCCTAACACCAGCCCTGATGGCACGTCACCGTGTGCAAAAGAAGAACAGAAAACGAACATTTTTCCCTGCAGGAAAAGGGCTCATGGTTTCTCAAACGGAAAGACAAGCTGTCAGATGTAAGTCAGTATTGGAGAGAGGCAGAAGGCTGTACTTGGCAGAGGCTAGGGTAAGAGGTTCCTCAAAGCAGCCTTCTCAAAGGGCATAGAAGCAGAGGCCTTCTCCAGCGGCCTCTCCACGAGAGTCTATCCACCAAAGTAACACCTTGAAGCTGGCGGCGAATGCATAGCTTAGGAGGAGAGCAGTACCCGCATGCTACGAATGTGATCTCTTGATGGTGCCCCAGAAAGGAACTCTGGCACTTGTACTTCCCAAGTGAGCTTAGCTGCACAAAGTTTGCCCCACAGTGGCGAGCAGAAACATTGCTAGTGGCCAGTGAGCCACCCCATACACCGGGGCAGTAGCACCACACACATCTCCCAGAGAACAGAGACTTCCCAATCCGTGCGTGTTCTCTTCGAATGGAGATGGTAGTTTGCAGTCTGCGAAGCAGAGTCATGGCCCACAGCGCTGCAGGAGTGCCATCTCCAAAGTGAATGGGAAGCTGCCCTCCCTCGAGTGGGTAAAGGCCTAACACCAGCCGTGAATGCACGTCACCGTGTGCAAAAGAAGAACAGAAAACGGACATTTTTCCCTGCAGGAAAAGGGCTCATGGTTTCTCAAACGGAAAGACAAGCTGTCAGAAGTAAGTCAGTATTGGAGAGAGGCAGAAGGCTGTACTTGGCAGAGGCTAGGGTAAGAGTTTCCTCAAAGCAGCCTTCTCAAAGGGCATAGAAGCAGAGGCCTTCGCCAGCGGCCTCTCCACGAGAGTATATACACAAAAGGAACATCTTGAAGCTGGCTGCGAATGCACAGCTTAGGAGGAGAGCAGTACCCGCATGCTACGAATGTGATCTCTTGATGGTGCCCCAGAAAGGAACTCTGGCACTTGTACTTCCCAAGTGAGCTTAGCTGCACAAAGTTTGCCCCACAGTGGCGAGCAGAAACATTGCTAGTGGCCAGTGAGCCACCCCATACACCGGGGCAGTAGCACCACACACATCTCTCAGAGAACAGAGACTTCCCAATCCGTGCGTGTTCTCTTCGAATGGAGAGGGTAGTTGGCAGTCTGCGAAGCACAGTCATGACCCACAGCGCTGCAGGAGTGCCATCTCCAAAGTGAATGGGAAGCTGCCCTCCCTCGAGTGGGTAAAGGCCTAACACCAGCCCTGATGGCACGTCACCGTGTGCAAAAGAAGAACAGAAAACGGACATTTTTCCCTGCAGGAAAAGGGCTCTTGTTTTCTCAAACGGAAAGACAAGCTGTCAGAAGTAAGTCAGTATTGGAGAGAGGCAGAAAGATGTACTTGGCAGAGGCTAGGGTAAGAGGTTCCTCAAAGCAGCCTTCTCAAAGGGCATAGAAGCAGAGGCCTTCTCCAGTGGCCTCTCCACCAGAGTCTATCCACAAAAGGAAAACCTTGAAGCTGGCTGCGAATGCACAGCTTAGGAGGAAAGCAGTACCCGCATGCTACGAATGTGATCTGTTGATGGTGCCCCAGAAAGGAACTCTGGCACTTGTACTTCCCAAGTGAGCTTAGCTGCACAACGTTTGCCCCACAGTGGCGAGCAGAAACATTGCCAGTGGCCAGTGAGACACCCCATACACCGGGGCAGTAGCACCACACACATCTCCCAGAGAACAGAGACTTCCCAATCCGTGCGTGTTCTCTTCGAATGGAGAGGGTAGTTTGCAGTCTGCGAAGCACAGTCATGGCCCACAGCGCTGCAGGAGTGCCATCTCCAAAGTGAATGGGAAGCTGCCCTCCCTCGAGTGGGTAAAGGTCTAACACCAGCCCTGATGGCACGTCACCGTGTGCAAAAGAAGAACAGAAAACGAACATTTTTCCCTGCAGGAAAAGGGCTCATGGTTTCTCAAACGGAAAGACAAGCTGTCAGAAGTAAGTCAGTATTGGAGAGAGGCAGAAGGCTGTACTTGGCAGAGGCTAGGGTAAGAGGTTCCTCAAAGCAGCCTTCTCAAAGGGCATAGAAGCAGAGGCCTTCTCCAGCGGCCTCTCCACCAGAGTCTATACAGAAAAGGAACACCTTGAAGCTGGCTGCGAATGCACAGCTTAGGAGGAAAGCAGTACCCGCATGCTACGAATGTGATCTCTTGATGGTGCCCCAGAAAGGAACTCTGGCACTTGTACTTCCCAAGTGAGCTTAGCTAAACAGAGTTTGCCCCACAGTGTCGAGCAGAAACATTGCTAGTGGCCAGTGAGCCACCCCATACACCGGCGCAGTAGCACCACACACATCTCCCAGAGAACAGAGACTTCCCAATCCGTGCGTGTTCTCTTCAAATGGAGAGGGTAGTTTGCAGTCTGCGAAGCACAGTCATGGCCCACAGCGCTGCAGGAGTGCCATCTCCAAAGTGAATGGGAAGCTGCCCTCCCTCGAGTGGGTAAAGGCCTAACACCAGCCCTGATGGCACGTCACCGTGTGCAAAAGAAGAACAGAAAACGAACATTTTTCCCTGCAGGAAAAGGGCTCATGGTTTCTCAAACGGAAAGACAAGCTGTCAGAAGTAAGTCAGTATTGGAGAGAGGCAGAAGGCTGTACTTGGCAGAGGCTAGGGTAAGTGGTTTCTCAAAGCAGCCTTCTCAAAGGGCATAGAAGCAGAGGCCTTCTACAGCGGCCTCTCCACCAGAATCTATCAACAAAAGGAACACCTTGAAGCTGGCTGCGAATGCACAGCTTAGGAGGAGAGCAGTACCCGCATGCTACGAATGTGATCTCTTGATGGTGCCCCAGAAAGGAACTCTGGCACTTGTACTTCCCAAGTGAGCTTAGCTGCCCGACGTTTGCCGCACAGTGGCGAACAGAAACATTGCTAGTGGCTAGTGAGCCACCCCATACACCGGGGCAGTAGCACCACACACATCTCCCAGAGAACAGAGACTTCCCAATCCGTGCGTGTTCTCTTCGAATGGAGAGGGTAGTTTGCAGTCTGCGAAGCACAGTCATGGCCCACAGCGCTGCAGGAGTGCCATCTCCAAAGTGAATGGGAAGTTGCCCTCCCTCGAGTGGGTAAAGGCCTAACACCAGCCCTGATGGCACGTCACCGTGCGCAAAAGAAGAACAGAAAACGAACATTTTTCCCTGCAGGAAAAGGGCTCATGGTTTCTCAAACGGAAAGACAAGCTGTCAGAAGTAAGTCAGTATTGGAGAGAGGCAGAAGGCTGTACTTGGCAGAGGCTAGGGTAAGTGGTTTCTCAAAGCAGCCTTCTCAAAGGGCATAGAAGCAGAGGCCTTCTCCAGCGGCCTCTCCACCAGAATCTATCAACAAAAGGAACACCTTGAAGCTGGCTGCGAATGCACAGCTTAGGAGGAGAGCAGTACCCGCATGCTACGAATGTGATCTCTTGATGGTGCCCCAGAAAGGAACTCTGGCACTTGTACTTCCCAAGTGAGCTTAGCTGCCCGACGTTTGCCGCACAGTGGCGAACAGAAACATTGCTAGTGGCTAGTGAGCCACCCCATACACCGGGGCAGTAGCACCACACACATCTCCCAGAGAACAGAGACTTCCCAATCCGTGCGTGTTCTCTTCGAATGGAGAGGGTAGTTTGCAGTCTGCGAAGCACAGTCATGGCCCACAGCGCTGCAGGAGTGCCATCTCCAAAGTGAATGGGAAGTTGCCCTCCCTCGAGTGGGTAAAGGCCTAACACCAGCCCTGATGGCACGTCACCGTGTGCAAAAGAAGAACAGAAAACGAACATTTTTCCCTGCAGGAAAAGGGCTCATGGTTTCTCAAACGGAAAGACAAGCTGTCAGATGTAAGTCAGTATTGGAGAGAGGCAGAAGGCTGTACTTGGCAGAGGCTAGGGTAAGAGGTTCCTCAAAGCAGCCTTCTCAAAGGGCATAGAAGCAGAGGCCTTCTCCAGCGGCCTCTCCACCAGAGTCTATACACAAAAGGAACACCTTGAAGCTGGCTGCGAATGCACAGCTTTGGAGGAGAGCAGTACCCGCATGCTACGAATGTGATCACTTGATGGTGCCCCAGAAAGGAACTCTGGCACTTGTACTTCCCAAGTGAGCTTAGCTAAACAGAGTTTGCCCCACAGTGGCGAGCAGAAACATTGCTAGTGGCCAGTGAGCCACCCCATACACCGGGGCAGTAGCACCACACACATCTCCCAGAGAACAGAGACTTCCCAATCCGTGCGTGTTCTCTTCGAATGGAGAGGGTAGTTTGCAGTCTGCGAAGCACAGTCATGACCCACAGCGCTGCAGGAGTGCCATCTCCAAAGTGAATGGGAAGCTGCCCTCCCTCGAGTGGGTAAAGGCCTAACACCAGCCCTGATGGCACGTCACCGTGTGCAAAAGAAGAACAGAAAACGGACATTTTTCCCTGCAGGAAAAGGGCTCTTGTTTTCTCAAACGGAAAGACAAGCTGTCAGAAGTAAGTCAGTATTGGAGAGAGGCAGAAAGATGTACTTGGCAGAGGCTAGGGTAAGAGGTTCCTCAAAGCAGCCTTCTCAAAGGGCATAGAAGCAGAGGCCTTCTCCAGTGGCCTCTCCACCAGAGTCTATCCACAAAAGGAAAACCTTGAAGCTGGCTGCGAATGCACAGCTTAGGAGGAAAGCAGTACCCGCATGCTACGAATGTGATCTGTTGATGGTGCCCCAGAAAGGAACTCTGGCACTTGTACTTCCCAAGTGAGCTTAGCTGCACAACGTTTGCCCCACAGTGGCGAGCAGAAACATTGCCAGTGGCCAGTGAGACACCCCATACACCGGGGCAGTAGCACCACACACATCTCCCAGAGAACAGAGACTTCCCAATCCGTGCGTGTTCTCTTCGAATGGAGAGGGTAGTTTGCAGTCTGCGAAGCACAGTCATGGCCCACAGCGCTGCAGGAGTGCCATCTCCAAAGTGAATGGGAAGCTGCCCTCCCTCGAGTGGGTAAAGGCCTAACACCAGCCCTGATGGCACGTCACCGTGTGCAA
Organism: Kogia breviceps; assembly: GCF_026419965.1. Lineage (NCBI taxonomy): Eukaryota > Metazoa > Chordata > Mammalia > Artiodactyla > Physeteridae > Kogia > Kogia breviceps. The sequence goes on along the minus strand of NC_081314.1, from coordinate 23,972,627 downwards.
AAGAAGAACAGAAAACGAACATTTTTCCCTGCAGGAAAAGGGCTCATGGTTTCTCAAACGGAAAGACAAGCTGTCAGAAGTAAGTCAGTATTGGAGAGAGGCAGAAGGCTGTACTTGGCAGAGGCTAGGGTAAGAGGTTCCTCAAAGCAGCCTTCTCAAAGGGCATAGAAGCAGAGGCCTTCTCCAGCGGCCTCTCCACCAGAGTCTATACAGAAAAGGAACACCTTGAAGCTGGCTGCGAATGCACAGCTTAGGAGGAAAGCAGTACCCGCATGCTACGAATGTGATCTCTTGATGGTGCCCCAGAAAGGAACTCTGGCACTTGTACTTCCCAAGTGAGCTCAGCTAAACAGAGTTTGCCCCACAGTGTCGAGCAGAAACATTGCTAGTGGCCAGTGAGCCACCCCATACACCGGCGCAGTAGCACCACACACATCTCCCAGAGAACAGAGACTTCCCAATCCGTGCGTGTTCTCTTCAAATGGAGAGGGTAGTTTGCAGTCTGCGAAGCACAGTCATGGCCCACAGCGCTGCAGGAGTGCCATCTCCAAAGTGAATGGGAAGCTGCCCTCCCTCGAGTGGGTAAAGGCCTAACACCAGCCCTGATGGCACGTCACCGTGTGCAAAAGAAGAACAGAAAACGAACATTTTTCCCTGCAGGAAAAGGGCTCATGGTTTCTCAAACGGAAAGACAAGCTGTCAGAAGTAAGTCAGTATTGGAGAGAGGCAGAAGGCTGTACTTGGCAGAGGCTAGGGTAAGTGGTTTCTCAAAGCAGCCTTCTCAAAGGGCATAGAAGCAGAGGCCTTCTACAGCGGCCTCTCCACCAGAATCTATCAACAAAAGGAACACCTTGAAGCTGGCTGCGAATGCACAGCTTAGGAGGAGAGCAGTACCCGCATGCTACGAATGTGATCTCTTGATGGTGCCCCAGAAAGGAATTCTGGCACTTGTACTTCCCAAGTGAGCTTAGCTGCCCGACGTTTGCCGCACAGTGGCGAACAGAAACATTGCTAGTGGCTAGTGAGCCACCCCATACACCGGGGCAGTAGCACCACACACATCTCCCAGAGAACAGAGACTTCCCAATCCGTGCGTGTTCTCTTCGAATGGAGAGGGTAGTTTGCAGTCTGCGAAGCACAGTCATGGCCCACAGCGCTGCAGGAGTGCCATCTCCAAAGTGAATGGGAAGTTGCCCTCCCTCGAGTGGGTAAAGGCCTAACACCAGCCCTGATGGCACGTCACCGTGTGCAAAAGAAGAACAGAAAACGAACATTTTTCCCTGCAGGAAAAGGGCTCATGGTTTCTCAAACGGAAAGACAAGCTGTCAGAAGTAAGTCAGTATTGGAGAGAGGCAGAAGGCTGTACTTGGCAGAGGCTAGGGTAAGTGGTTTCTCAAAGCAGCCTTCTCAAAGGGCATAGAAGCAGAGGCCTTCTCCAGCGGCCTCTCCACCAGAATCTATCAACAAAAGGAACACCTTGAAGCTGGCTGCGAATGCACAGCTTAGGAGGAGAGCAGTACCCGCATGCTACGAATGTGATCTCTTGATGGTGCCCCAGAAAGGAACTCTGGCACTTGTACTTCCCAAGTGAGCTTAGCTGCCCGACGTTTGCCGCACAGTGGCGAACAGAAACATTGCTAGTGGCTAGTGAGCCACCCCATACACCGGGGCAGTAGCACCACACACATCTCCCAGAGAACAGAGACTTCCCAATCCGTGCGTGTTCTCTTCGAATGGAGAGGGTAGTTTGCAGTCTGCGAAGCACAGTCATGGCCCACAGCGCTGCAGGAGTGCCATCTCCAAAGTGAATGGGAAGTTGCCCTCCCTCGAGTGGGTAAAGGCCTAACACCAGCCCTGATGGCACGTCACCGTGTGCAAAAGAAGAACAGAAAACGAACATTTTTCCCTGCAGGAAAAGGGCTCATGGTTTCTCAAACGGAAAGACAAGCTGTCAGATGTAAGTCAGTATTGGAGAGAGGCAGAAGGCTGTACTTGGCAGAGGCTAGGGTAAGAGGTTCCTCAAAGCAGCCTTCTCAAAGGGCATAGAAGCAGAGGCCTTCTCCAGCGGCCTCTCCACCAGAGTCTATACACAAAAGGAACACCTTGAAGCTGGCTGCGAATGCACAGCTTTGGAGGAGAGCAGTACCCGCATGCTACGAATGTGATCACTTGATGGTGCCCCAGAAAGGAACTCTGGCACTTGTACTTCCCAAGTGAGCTTAGCTAAACAGAGTTTGCCCCACAGTGGCGAGCAGAAACATTGCTAGTGGCCAGTGAGCCACCCCATACACCGGGGCAGTAGCACCACACACATCTCCCAGAGAACAGAGACTTCCCAATCCGTGCGTGTTCTCTTCGAATGGAGAGGGTAGTTTGCAGTCTGCGAAGCACAGTCATGGCCCACAGCGCTGCAGGAGTGCCATCTCCAAAGTGAATGGGAAGCTGCCCTCCCTCGAGTGGGTAAAGGCCTAACACCAGCCCTGATGGCACGTCACCGTGTGCAAAAGAAGAACAGAAAACGAACAATTTTCCCTGCAGGAAAAGGGCTCTCGGTTTCTCAAACGGAAAGACAAGCTGTCAGAAGTAAGTCAGTATTGGAGAGAGGCAGAAAGCTGTACTTGGCAGAGGCTAGGGTAAGAGTTTCCTCAAAGCAGCCTTCTCAAAGGGCATAGAAGCAGAGGCCTTCTCCAGCGGCCTCTCCACCAGAGTCTATCCACCAAAGGAACACCTTGAAGCTGGCTGCGAATGCACAGCTTAGGAGGAAAGCAGTACCCGCATGCTACGAATGTGATCTCTTGATGGTGCCCCAGAAAGGAACTCTGGCACTTGTACTTCCCAAGTGAGCTTAGCTGCACAAAGTTTGCCCCACAGTGGCGAGCAGAAACATTGCTAGTGGCCAGTGAGCCACCCCATACACCGGGGCAGTAGCACCACACACATCTCCCAGAGAACAGAGACTTCCCAATCCGTGCGTGTTCTCTTCGAATGGAGATGGTAGTTTGCAGTCTGCGAAGCACAGTCATGGCCCACAGCGCTGCAGGAGTGCCATCTCCAAAGTGAATGGGAAGCTGCCCTCCCTCGAGTGGGTAAAGGCCTAACACCAGCCGTGAAGGCACGTCACCGTGTGGAAAAGAAGAACAGAAAACGGACATTTTTCCCTGCAGGAAAAGGGCTCATGGTTTCTCAAACGGAAAGACAAGCTGTCAGAAGTAAGTCAGTATTGGAGAGAGGCAGAAGGCTGTACTTGTCAGAGGCTAGGGTAAGAGTTTCCTCAAAGCAGCCTTCTCAAAGGGCATAGAAGCAGAGGCCTTCTCCAGCGGCCTCTCCACGAGAGTCTATACACAAAAGGAACACCTTGAAGCTGGCTGCGAATGCACAGCTTAGGAGGAGAGCAGTACCCGCATGCTACGAATGTGATCTCTTGATGGTGCCCCAGAAAGGAACTCTGGCACTTGTACTTCCCAAGTGAGCTTAGATGCACAAAGTTTGCCCCACAGTGGCGAGCAGAAACATTGCTAGTGGCCAGTGAGCCACCCCATACACCGGGGCAGTAGCACCACACACATCTCCCAGAGAACAGAGACTTCCCAATCCGTGCGTGTTCTCTTCGAATGGAGAGGGTAGTTTGCAGTCTGCGAAGCACAGTCATGACCCACAGCGCTGCAGGAGTGCCATCTCCAAAGTGAATGGGAAGCTGCCCTCCCTCGAGTGGGTAAAGGCCTAACACCAGCCCTGATGGCACGTCACCGTGTGCAAAAGAAGAACAGAAAACGGACATTTTTCCCTGCAGGAAAAGGGCTCATGGTTTCTCAAACGGAAAGACAAGCTGTCAGAAGTAAGTCAGTATTGGAGAGAGGCAGAAAGATGTACTTGGCAGAGGCTAGGGTAAGAGGTTCCTCAAAGCAGCCTTCTCAAAGGGCATAGAAGCAGAGGCCTTCTCCAGCGGCCTCTCCACCAGAGTCTATCCACAAAAGGAAAACCTTGAAGCTGGCTGCGAATGCACAGCTTAGGAGGAAAGCAGTACCCGCATGCTACGAATGTGATCTCTTGATGGTGCCCCAGAAAGGAACTCTGGCACTTGTACTTCCCAAGTGAGCTTAGCTAAACAGAGTTTGCCCCACAGTGGCGAGCAGAAACATTGCTAGTGGCCAGTGAGCCACCCGATACACCGGGGCAATAGCACCACACACATCGCCCAGAGAACAGAGACTTCCCAATCCGTGCGTGTTCTCTTCAAATGGAGAGGGTAGTTTGCAGTCTGCGAAGCACAGTCATGGCCCACAGCGCTGCAGGAGTGCCATCTCCAAAGTGAATGGGAAGCTGCCCTCCCTCGAGTGGGTAAAGGCCTAACACCAGCCCTGATGGCACGTCACCGTGTGCAAAAGAAGAACAGAAAACGAACATTTTTCCCTGCAGGAAAAGGGCTCATGATTTCTCAAACGGAAAGACAAGCTGTCAGAAGTAAGTCAGTATTGGAGAGAGGCAGAAGGATGTACTTGGCAGAGGCTAGGGTAAGTGGTTTCTCAAAGCAGCCTTCTCAAAGGGCATAGAAGCAGAGGCCTTCTCCAGTGGCCAATCCACCAGAGTCTATCCACAAAAGGAACACCTTGAAGCTGGCTGCGAATGCACAGCTTTGGAGGAGAGCAGTACCCGCATGCTACGAATGTGATCTCTTGATGGTGCCCCAGAAAGGAACTCTGGCACTTGTACTTCCCAAGTGAGCTTAGCTGCCCGACGTTTGCCGCACAGTGGCGAAAAGAAACATTGTTAGTGGCCAGTGAGCCACCCCATACACCGGGGCAGTAGCACCACACACATCTCCCAGAGAACAGAGACTTCCCAATCCGTGCGTGTTCTCTTCGAATGGAGATGGTAGTTTGCAGTCTGCGAAGCAGAGTCATGGCCCACAGCGCTGCAGGAGTGCCATCTCCAAAGTGAATGGGAAGCTGCCCTCCCTCGAGTGGGTAAAGGCCTAACACCAGCCGTGAAGGCACGTCACCGTGTGCAAAAGAGGAACAGAAAAGGGACATTTTTCCCTGCAGGAAAAGGGCTCTTGTTTTCTCAAACGGAAAGACAAGCTGTCAGAAGTAAGTCAGTATTGGAGAGAGGCAGAAGGATGTACTTGGCAGAGGCTAGGGTAAGAGGTTCCTCAAAGCAGCCTTCTCAAAGTGCATAGAAGCAGAGGCCTTCTCCAGCGGCCGCTCCACGAGTGTCTATACACAAAAGGAACACCTTGAAGCTGGCTGCGAATGCACAGCTTAGGAGGAAAGCAGTACCCGCATGCTACGAATGTGATCCCTTGATGGTGCCCCAGAAAGGAACTCTGGCACGTGTACTTCCCAAGTGAGCTTAGCTGCACAAAGTTTGACACACAGTGGCGAGCAGAAACATTGCTAGTGGCCAGTGAGCCACCCCATACACCGGGGCAGTAGCACCACACACATCTCCCAGAGAACACAGACTTCCGAATCCGTGCGTGTTCTCTTCGAATGGAGAGGGTAGTTTGCAGTCTGCGAAGCAAAGTCATGGCCCACAGCGCTGCAGGAGTGCCATCTCCAAAGTGAATGGGAAGCTGCCCTCCCTCGAGTGGTAAAAGCCTAACACCAGCCCTGATGGCACGTCACCGTGTCCAAAAGAAGAACAGAAAACGGACAATTTTCCCTGCAGGAAAAGGGCTCTTGGTTTCTCAAACGGAAAGACAAGCTGTCAGACGTAAGTCAGAATTGGAGAGTGGCAGAAGCCTGTACTTGGCAGAGGCTAGTGTAAGAGGTTCCTCAAAGCATCCTTCTCAAAGGGCATAGAAGCAGAGGCTTCTACAGCGGCCTCTCCCCCAGAGTCTGTCCCCAAAAGTAACACCTTGAAGCCGGCTGCGAATGCACAGCTTAGGAGGAAAGCAGTACCCGCATGCTACGAATGGGATCTCTTGATGGTGCCCCAGAAAGGAACTCTGGCACTTGTACTTCCCGAGTGAGCTTACCTGCACAACGTTTGCCCTACAGTGGCAAGCAGAAACATTGTTAGTGGGCAGTGAGCCACCCCTTACACCGGGGCAGTAGCACACACACATCTCCCAGAGAACAGAGACTTCCCAATCCTTGCGTGTTCTCTTCGAATGGAGAGGGTAGTTTACAGTCTGCGAAGCACAGTCATGGCCCACAGCGCTGCAGGAGGGCCATCTCAAAAGTGAATGAGAAGCAGCCCTCCCTCGAGTGGGTAAAGGCCTAACACCAGCCCTGATGGCACGTCACCGTGTGCTAAAGAAGAACAGAAAACGGACATTTTTCCCTGCAGGAAAAGGGCTCTTGTTTTCTCAAACGGAAAGACAAGCTGTCAGAAGTAAGTCAGTATTGGAGAGAGGCAGAAGGATGTACTTGGCAGAGGCTAGGGTAAGAGGTTCCTCAAAGCAGCCTTCTCAAAGGGCATAGAAGCAGAGGCCTTCTCCAGCGGCCTCTCCACCAGAGTCTATACACAAAAGGAACACCTTGAAGCTGGCTGCGAATGCACAGCTTAGGAGGAGAGCAGTACCCGCATGCTACGAATATGATCTCTTGATGGTGCCCCAGCAAGGAACTCTGGCACTTGTACTTCCCAAGTGAGCTTAGCTGCACAACGTTTGCCCCACCGTGGCGAGCAGAAACATTGCTAGTGGCCAGTGAGCCACCCGATACACCGGGGCAGTAGCACCACACACATCTCCCAGAGAACAGAGACTTCCCAATCCGTGCGTGTTCTCTTCGAATGGAGAGGGTAGTTTGCAGTCTGCGAAGCACAGTCATGGCCCACAGCGCTGCAGGAGTGCCATCTCCAAAGTGAATGGGAAGCTGCCCTCCCTCGAGTGGGTAAAGGCCTAACACCAGCCCTGATGGCACGTCACCGTGTGCAAAAGAAGAACAGAAAACGGACATTTTTCCCTGCAGGAAAAGGGCTCATGGTTTCTCAAAAGGAAAGAAAAGCTGTCAGAAGTAAGTCAGTATTGGAGAGAGGCAGAAGGCTGTACTTGGCAGAGGCTAGGGTAAGAGGTTCCTCAAAGCAGCCTTCTCAAAGGGCATAGAAGCAGAGGCCTTCTCCAGCGGCCTCTCCACCAGAGTCTATACACAAAAGGAACACCTTGAAGCTGGCTGCGAATGCACAGCTTAGGAGGAAAGCAGTACCCGCATGCTACGAATGTGATCTCTTGATGGTGCCCTAGAAAGGAACTCTGGCGCTTGTACTTCCCAAGTGAGCTTAGCTAAACAGAGTTTGCCCCAAAGTGGCGAGCAGAAACATTGCTAGTAGCCAGTGAGCCACCCGATACACCGGGGCAGTAGCACCACACACATCTCCCAGAGAACAGAGACTTCCCAATCCGTGCGTGTTCTCTTCAAATGGAGAGGGTAGTTTGCAGTCTGCGAAGCACAGTCATGGCCCACAGCGCTGCAGGAGTGCCATCTCCAAAGTGAATGGGAAGCTGCCCTCCCTCGAGTGGGTAAAAGCCTAACACCAGCCCTGATGGCACGTCACCGTGTGCAAAAGAAGAACAGAAAACGGACAATTTTCTGTGCCGGAAAAGGGCTCTTGGTTTCTCAAACGGAAAGACAAGCTGTCAGTCGTAAGTCAGTATTGGAGAGTGGCAGAAGCCTGTACTTGGCAGAGGCTAGCGTAAGACGTTCCTCAAAGCATCCTTCTCAAAGGGCATAGAAGCAGAGGCTTCTCCAGCGGCCTCTCCCCCAGAGTCTGTCCACAAAAGGAACACCTTGAAGCCGGCTGCGAATGCACAGCTTAGGAGGAAAGCAGTACCCGCATGCTACGAATGGGATCTCTTGATGATGCCCCAGAAAGGAACTCTGGCACTTGTACTTCCCGAGTGAGCTTACCTGCACAACGTTTGCCCTACAGTGGCAAGCAGAAACATTGTTAGTGGGCAGTGAGCCACCCCTTACACCGGAGGAGTAGCACACACACATGTCCCAGAGAACAGAGACTTCCCAATCCGTGCGTGTTCTCTTCGAATGGATAGGGTAGTTTACAGTCTGCGAAGCACAGTCATGGCCCACAGCGCTGCAGGAGGGCCATCTCAAAAGTGAATGAGAAGCAGCCCTCCCTCGAGTGGGTAAAGGCCTAACACCAGCCCTGATGGCACGTCACCGTGTGCAAAAGAAGAACAGAAAACGGACATTTTTCCCTGCAGGAAAGGGCTCTTGTTTTCTCAAACGGAAAGACATCCTGCCAGAAGTAAGTCAGTATTGGAGAGAGGCAGAAGGCTGTACTTGGCAGAGGCTAGGGTAAGAGGTTCCTCAAAACAGCCTTCTCAATGGGCATAGAAGCAGAGGCCTTCTCCAGCGGCCTCTCCACCAGAGTCTATACACAAAAGGAACACCTTGAAGCTGGCTGCGAATGCACAGATTAGGAGGAAAGCAGTACCCACATGCTACGAACGTGATCTCTTGATGGTGCCCCAGAAAGGAACTCTGGCACTTGTACATCCCAAGTGAGCTTAGCTAAACAGTGTTTGCCCCACAGTGGCGAGCAGAAACATTGCTAGTGGCCAGTGAGCCACCCCATACACCGGGGCAGTAGCACCGCACACATCTCCCAGAGAACAGAGACTTCCCAATCCGTGCGTGTACTCTTCAAATGGAGAGGGTAGTTTGCAGTCTGCGAAGCACAGTCATTGCCCACAGCGCTGCAGGAGTGCCATCTCCAAAGTGAATGGGGAGCTGCCCTCCCTCGAGTGGGTAAAGGCCTAACACCAGCCCTGATGGCACGTCACCGTGTGCAAAAGAAGAACAGAAAACGAGCAATTTTCCCTGCAGGAAAAGGGCTCTCGGTTTCTCAAACGGAGAGACAAGCTGTCAGAAGTAAGTCAGTATTGGAGAGAGGCAGAAGGCTGTACTTGGCAGAGGCTAGGGTAAGAGGTTCCTCAAATCAGCCTTCTCAAAGGGCATAGAAGCAGAGGCCTTCTCCAGCGGCCTCTCCACCAGAGTTTATCCACCAAAGGAACACCTTGAAGCTGGCTGGGAATGCACAGCTTAGGAGGAGAGCAGTACCTGCATGCTACGAATGTGATCTCTTGATGTTGCCCCAGAAAGGAACTCTGGCACTTGTACTTCCCAAGTGAGCTTAGCTGCCCGACGTTTGCCGCACAGTGGGGAACAGAAACATTGCTAGTGGCCAGTGAGCCACCCCATACACCGGGGCAGTAGCACCACACACATCTCCCAGAGAACAGAGACTTCCCAATCCGTGCGTGTTCTCTTCGAATGGAGATGGTAGTTTGCAGTCTGCGAAGCACAGTCATGGCCCACAGCGCTGCAGGAGTGCCATCTCCAAAGTGAATGGGAAGCTGCCCTCCCTCGAGTGGGTAAAGGCCTAACACCAGCCGTGAAGGCACGTCACCGTGTGCAAAAGAAGAACAGAAAACGGACATTTTTCCCTGCAGGAAAAGGGCTCATGGTTTCTCAAACGGAAAGACAAGCTGTCAGAAGTAAGTCAGTATTGGAGAGAGGCAGAAGGCTGTACTTGTCAGAGGCTAGGGTAAGAATTTCCTCAAAGCAGCCTTCTCAAAGTGCATAGAAGCAGAGGCCTTCTCCAGCGGCCTCTCCACGAGAGTCTATACACAAAAGGAACACCTTGAAGCTGGCTGCGAATGCACAGCTTAGGAGGAGAGCAGTACCCGCATGCTACGAATGTGATCTCTTGATGGTGCCCCAGAAAGGAACTCTGGCACTTGTACTTCCAAGTGAGCTTAGCTGCACAAAGTTTGCCCCACAGTGGCGAGCAGAAACATTGCTAGTGGCCAGTGAGCCACCCGATACACCGGTCAGTAGCACCACACACATCTCCCAGAGAACAGAGACTTCCCAATCCGTGCGTGTTCTCTTCAAATGGAGAGGGTAGTTTGCAGTCTGCGAAGCACAGTCATGACCCACAGCGCTGCAGGAGTGCCATCTCCAAACTGAATGGGAAGCTGCCCTCCCTCGAGTGGGTAAAGGCCTAACACCAGCCCTGACGGCACGTCACCGTGTGCAAAAGAAGAACAGAAAACGAACATTTTTCCCTGCAGGAAAAGCGCTCATGGTTTCTCAAATGGAAAGAAAAGCTGTCAGAAGTAAGTCAGTATTGGAGAGAGGCAGAAGGCTGTACTTGGCAGAGTCTAGGGTAAGAGGTTCCTCAAAGCAGCCTTCTCAAAGGGCATAGAAGCAGAGGCCTTCTCCAGCGGCCTCTCCACCCGAGTCTATACACAAAAGGAACACCTTGAAGCTGGCTGCGAATGCACAGCTTAGGGGCAGAGCAGTACCCGCATGCTACGAATGTGATCTCTTGATGGTGCCCCAGAAAGGAACTCTGGCACTAGTACTTCCCAAGTGAGCTTAGCTGCCCGACGTTTGCCCCACAGTGGCGAACAAAAACATTGCTAGTGGCCAGTGAGCCACCCCATACACCGGGGCAGTAGCAGCACACACATCTCCCAGAGAACAGAGACTTCCCAATACGTGCGTGTTCTCTTCGAATGGAGAGGGTAGTTTGCAGTCTGCGAAGCACAGTCATGGCCCACAGCGCTGCAGGAGTGCCATCTCCAAAGTGAATGGGAAGCTACCCTCCCTCGAGTGGGTAAAGGCCTAACACCAGCCCTGATGGGACGTCACCGTGTGCAAAAGAAGAACAGAAAACGAACATTTTTCCCTGCAGGAAAAGGGCTCTCGGTTTCTCAAACGGAAAGACAAGCTGTCAGAAGTAAGTCAGTATTGGAGAGAGGCAGAAGGCTGTACTTGGCAGAGGCTAGGGAAAGAGGTTCCTCAAAGCAGCCTTCTCAAAGGGCATAGAAGCAGAGGCCTTCTCCAGCGGCCTCTCCACCAGAGTCTATCCACCAAAGGAACACCTTGAAGCTGGCTGCGAATGCACAGCGTAGGAGGAGAGCAGTACCCGCATGCTACGAATGTGATCTCTTGATGGTGCCCCAGAAAGGAACTCTGGCACTTGTACTTCCCAAGTGAGCTTAGCTGCCCGACGTTTGCCGCACAGTGGCGAGCAGAAACATTGCTAGTGGCCACTGAGCCACCCGATACACCGGGGCAATAGCACCACACACATCGCCCAGAGAACAGAGACTTCCCAATCCGTGCGTGTTCTCTTCGAATGGAGAGGGTAGTTTGCAGTGTGCGAAGCACAGTCATGACCCACAGCGCTGCAGGAGTGCCATCTCCAAAGTGAATAGGAAGCTGCCCTCCCTCGAGTGGGTAAAGGCCTAACACCAGCCCTGATGGCACGTCACCGTGTGCAAAAGAAGAACAGAAAACGGACATTTTTCCCTGCAGGAAAAGGGCTCTTGTTTTCTCAAACGGAAAGACAAGCTGTCAGAAGTAAGTCAGTATTGGAGAGAGGCAGAAGGATGTACTTGGCAGAGGCTAGGGTAAGAGGTTCCTCAAAGCAGCCTTCTCAAAGGGCATATAAGCAGAGGCCTTCTCCAGTGGCCTGTCCACCAGAGTCTATCCACAAAAGGAACACCTTGAAGCTGGCTGCGAATGCACAACTTAGGAGGAGAGCAGTACCCGCATGCTACGAATGTGATCTCTTGATGGTGCCCCAGAAAGGAACTCTGGCACTTGTACTTCCCCAGTGAGCTTAGCTGCACAACGTTTGCCCCACAGTGGCGAGCAGAAACATTGCTAGTGGCCAGTGAGCCACCCCATACAACGGGGCAGTAGCACCACACACATCTCCCAGAGAACAGAGAGTTCCCAATCCGTGCGTGTTCTCTTCGAATGGAGAGGGTAGTTTGCAGTCTGCGAAGCACAGTCATGGCCCAAAGCGCTGCAGGAGTGCCATCTCCAAAGTGAATGGGAAGCTGCCCTCCCTCGAGTGGGTAAAGGCCTAACACCAGCCCTGATGGCACGTCACCGTGTGCAAAAGAGGAACAGAAAAGGGACATTTTTCCCTGCAGGAAAAGGGCTCTTGTTTTCTCAAACGGAAAGACAAGCTGTCAGAAGTAAGTCAGTATTGGAGAGAGGCAGAAGGATGTACTTGGCAGAGGCTAGGGTAAGAGGTTACTCAAAGCAGCCTTCTCAAAAGGCATAGAAGCAGAGGCCTTCTCCAGTGGCCTCTCCACCAGAGTCTATCCACAAAAGGAACACCTTGAAGCTGGCTGCGAATGCACAGCTTAGGAGGAGAGCAGGACCCGCATGCTACGAATGTGATCTCTTGATGGTGCCCCAGAAAGGAACTCTGGCACTTGTACTTCCCAAGTGAGCTTAGCTGCCCGACGTTTGCCACACAGTGGGGAACAGAAACATTGCTAGTGGCCAGTGAGCCACCCGATACACCGGGGCAGTAGCACCACACACATCTCCCAGAGAACAGAGTCTTCCCAATCCGTGCGTGTTCTCTTCGAATGGAGATGGTAGTTTGCAGTCTGCGAAGCACAGTCATGGCCCACAGCGCTGCAGGAGTGCCATCTCCAAAGTGAATGGGAAGCTGCCCTCCCTCGAGTGGGTAAAGGCCTAACACCAGCCGTGAAGGCACGTCACCGTGTGCAAAAGAAGAACAGAAAACGGACATTTTTCCCTGCAGGAAAAGGGCTCATGGTTTCTCAAACGGAAAGACAAGCTGTCAGAAGTAAGTCAGTATTGGAGAGAGGCAGAAAGCTGTACTTGGTAGAGGCTAGGGTAAGAGTTTCCTCAAAGCAGCCTTCTCAAAGGGCATAGAAGCAGAGGCCTTCTCAAGCGGCCTCTCCACCAGAGTCTATACACAAAAGGAACACCTTGAAGCTGGCTGCGAATGCACAGCTTAGGAGGAGAGCAGTACCCGCATGCTACGAATATGATCTCTTGATGGTGCCCCAGAAAGGAACTCTGGCACTTGTACTTCCCAAGTGAGCTTAGCTGCACAACGTTTGCCCCACAGTGGCGAGCAGAAACATTGCTAGTAGCCAGTGAGCCACCCCATACACCGGGGCAGTAGCACCACACACATCTCCCAGAGAACAGAGACTTCCCAATCCGTGCGTGTTCTCTTCAAATGGAGAGGGTAGTTTGCAGTCTGCGAAGCACAGTCATGGCCCACAGCGCTGCAGGAGTGCCATCTCCAAAGTGAATGGGAAGCTGCCCTCCCTCGAGTGGGTAAAAGCCTAACACCAGCCCTGATGGCACGTCACCGTGTGCAAAAGAAGAACAGAAAACGGACATTTTTCCCTGCAGGAAAGGGCTCTTGTTTTCTCAAACGGAAAGACATCCTGTCAGAAGTAAGTCAGTATTGGAGAGAGGCAGAAGGCTGTACTTGGCAGAGGCTAGGGTAAGAGGTTCCTCAAAACAGCCTTCTCAAAGGGCATAGAAGCAGAGGCCTTCTCCAGCGGCCTCTCCACCAGAGTCTATACACAAAAGGAACACCTTGAAGCTGGCTGCGAATGCACAGATTAGGAGGAAAGCAGTACCCACATGCTACGAATGTGATCTCTTGATGGTGCCCCAGAAAGGAACTCTGGCACTTGTACATCCCAAGTGAGCTTAGCTAAACAGAGTTTGCCCCACAGTGGCGAGCAGAAACATTGCTAGTGGCCAGTGAGCCACCCCATACACCGGGGCAGTAGCACCGCACACATCTCCCAGAGAACAGAGACTTCCCAATCCGTGCGTGTACTCTTCAAATGGAGAGGGTAGTTTGCAGTCTGCGAAGCACAGTCATTGCCCACAGCGCTGCAGGAGTGCCATCTCCAAAGTGAATGGGAAGCTGCCCTCCCTCGAGTGGGTAAAGGCCTAACACCAGCCCTGATGGCACGTCACCGTGTGCAAAAGAAGAACAGAAAACGAACAATTTTCCCTGCAGGAAAAGGGCTCTCGGTTTCTCAAACGGAGAGACAAGCTGTCAGAAGTAAGTCAGTATTGGAGAGAGGCAGAAGGCTGTACTTGGCAGAGGCTAGGGTAAGAGGTTCCTCAAATCAGCCTTCTCAAAGGGCATAGAAGCAGAGGCCTTCTCCAGCGGCCTCTCCACCAGAGTTTATCCACCAAAGGAACACCTTGAAGCTGGCTGGGAATGCACAGCTTAGGAGGAGAGCCGTACCTGCATGCTACGAATGTGATCTCTTGATGTTGCCCCAGAAAGGAACTCTGGCACTTGTACTTCCCAAGTGAGCTTAGCTGCCCGACGTTTGCCGCACAGTGGCGAACAGAAACATTGCTAGTGGCCAGTGAGCCACCCCATACACCGGGGCAGTAGCACCACACACATCTCCCAGAGAACAGAGACTTCCCAATCCGTGCGTGTTCTCTTCGAATGGAGATGGTAGTTTGCAGTCTGCGAAGCACAGTCATGGCCCAAAGCGCTGCAGGAGTGCCATCTCCAAAGTGAATGGGAAGCTGCCCTCCCTCGAGTGGGTAAAGGCCTAACACCAGCCGTGAAGGCACGTCACCGTGTGCAAAAGAAGAACAGAAAACGGACATTTTTCCCTGCAGGAAAAGGGCTCATGGTTTCTCAAACGGAAAGACAAGCTGTCAGAAGTAAGTCAGTATTGGAGAGAGGCAGAAGGCTGTACTTGGCAGAGTCTAGGGTAAGAGGTTCCTCAAAGCAGCCTTCTCAAACGGCATAGAAGCAGAGGCCTTCTCCAGCGGCCTCTCCACCCGAGTCTATACACAAAAGGAACACCTTGAAGCTGGCTGCGAATGCACAGCTTAGGAGGAGAGCAGTACCCGCATGCTACGAATGTGATCTCTTGATGGTGCCCCAGAAAGGAACTCTGGCACTAGTACTTCCCAAGTGAGCTTAGCTGCCCGACGTTTGCCCCACAGTGGCGAACAAAAACATTGCTAGTGGCCAGTGAGCCACCCCATACACCGGGGCAGTAGCAGCACACACATCTCCCAGAGAACAGAGACTTCCCATTCCGTGCGTGTTCTCTTCGAATGGAGAGGGTAGTTTGCAGTCTGCGAAGCACAGTCATGGCCCACAGCGCTGCAGGAGTGCCATCTCCAAAGTGAATGGGAAGCTACCCTCCCTCGAGTGGGTAAAGGCCTAACACCAGCCCTGATGGGACGTCACCGTGTGCAAAAGAAGAACAGAAAACGAACATTTTTCCCTGCAGGAAAAGGGCTCTCGGTTTCTCAAACGGAAAGACAAGCTGTCAGAAGTAAGTCAGTATTGGAGAGAGGCAGAAGGCTGTACTTGGCAGAGGCTAGGGTAAGAGGTTCCTCAAAGCAGCCTTCTCAAAGGGCATAGAAGCAGAGGCCTTCTCCAGCGGCCTCTCCACCAGAGTCTATCCACCAAAGGAACACCTTGAAGCTGGCTGCGAATGCACAGCGTAGGAGGAGAGCAGTACCCGCATGCTACGAATGTGATCTCTTGATGGTGCCCCAGAAAGGAACTCTGGCACTTGTACTTCCCAAGTGAGCTTAGCTGCCCGACGTTTGCCGCACAGTGGCGAGCAGAAACATTGCTAGTGGCCACTGAGCCACCCGATACACCGGGGCAATAGCACCACACACATCGCCCAGAGAACAGAGACTTCCCAATCCGTGCGTGTTCTCTTCAAATGGAGAGGGTAGTTTGCAGTGTGCGAAGCACAGTCATGACCCACAGCGCTGCAGGAGTGCCATCTCCAAAGTGAATAGGAAGCTGCCCTCCCTCGAGTGGGTAAAGGCCTAACACCAGCCCTGATGGCACGTCACCGTGTGCAAAAGAAGAACAGAAAACGGACATTTTTCCCTGCAGGAAAAGGGCTCTTGTTTTCTCAAACGGAAAGACAAGCTGTCAGAAGTAAGTCAGTATTGGAGAGAGGCAGAAGGATGTACTTGGCAGTGGCTAGCGTAAGAGGTTCCTCAAAGCAGCCTTCTCAAAGGGCATATAAGCAGAGGCCTTCTCCAGTGGCCTGTCCACCAGAGTCTATCCACAAAAGGAACACCTTGAAGCTGGCTGCGAATGCACAGCTTAGGAGGAGAGCAGTACCTGCATGCTACGAATGTGATCTCTTGATGGTGCCGCAGAAAGGAACTCTGGCACTTGTACTTCCCGAGTGAGCTTAGCTGCACAACGTTTGCCCCACAGTGGCGAGCAGAAACATTGCTAGTGGCCAGTGAGCCACCCCATACAACGGGGCAGTAGCACCACACACATCTCCCAGAGAACAGAGACTTCCCAATCCGTGCGTGTTCTCTTCGAATGGAGAGGGTAGTTTGCAGTCTGCGAAGCACAGTCATGGCCCAAAGCGCTGCAGGAGTGCCATCTCCAAAGTGAATGGGAAGCTGCCCTCCCTCGAGTGGGTAAAGGCCTAACACCAGCCCTGATGGCACGTCACCGTGTGCAAAAGAGGAACAGAAAAGGGATATTTTTCCCTGCAGGAAAAGGGCTCTTGTTTTCTCAAACGGAAAGACAAGCTGTCAGAAGTAAGTCAGTATTGGAGAGAGGCAGAAGGATGTACTTGGCAGAGGCTAGGGTAAGAGGTTACTCAAAGCAGCCTTCTCAAAAGGCATAGAAGCAGAGGCCTTCTCCAGTGGCCTC
This sequence comes from Kogia breviceps, assembly GCF_026419965.1. Lineage (NCBI taxonomy): Eukaryota > Metazoa > Chordata > Mammalia > Artiodactyla > Physeteridae > Kogia > Kogia breviceps. Next base: position 23,956,166 of record NC_081314.1, on the reverse strand, counting down.
TCCACCAGAGTCTATCCACAAAAGGAACACCTTGAAGCTGGCTGCGAATGCACAGCTTAGGAGGAGAGCAGTACCCGCATGCTACGAATGTGATCTCTTGATGGTGCCCCAGAAAGGAACTCTGGCACTTGTACTTCCCAAGTGAGCTTAGCTGCCCGACGTTTGCCCCACAGTGGCGAGCAGAAACATTGCTAGTGGCCAGTGAGCCACCCCATACACCGGGGCAGTAGCACCACACACATCTCCCAGAGAACAGAGTCTTCCCAATCCGTGCGTGTTCTCTTCTAATGGAGATGGTAGTTTGCAGTCTGCGAAGCACAGTCATGGCCCACAGCGCTGCAGGAGTGCCATCTCCAAAGTGAATGGGAAGCTGCCCTCCCTCGAGTGGGTAAAGGCCTAACACCAGCCGTGAAGGCACGTCACCGTGTGCAAAAGAAGAACAGAAAACGGACATTTTTCCCTGCAGGAAAAGGGCTCATGGTTTCTCAAACGGAAAGACAAGCTGTCAGAAGTAAGTCAGTATTGGAGAGAGGCAGAAAGCTGTACTTGGCAGAGGCTAGGGTAAGAGTTTCCTCAAAGCAGCCTTATCAAAGGGCATAGAAGCAGAGGCCTTCTCCAGCGGCCTCTCCACCAGAGTCTATACACAAAAGGAACACCTTGAAGCTGGCTGCGAATGCACAGCTTAGGAGGAGAGCAGTACCCGCATGCTACGAATATGATCTCTTGATGGTGCCCCAGAAAGGAACTCTGGCACTTGTACTTCCCAAGTGAGCTTAGCTGCACAACGTTTGCCCCACAGTGGCGAGCAGAAACATTGCTAGTAGCCAGTGAGCCACCCCATACACCGGGGCAGTAGCACCACACACATCTCCCAGAGAACAGAGACTTCCCAATCCGTGCGTGTTCTCTTCAAATGGAGAGGGTAGTTTGCAGTCTGCGAAGCACAGTCATGGCCCACAGCGCTGCAGGAGTGCCATCTCCAAAGTGAATGGGAAGCTGCCCTCCCTCGAGTGGGTAAAAGCCTAACACCAGCCCTGATGGCACGTCACCGTGTGCAAAAGAAGAACAGAAAACGGACATTTTTCCCTGCAGGAAAGGGCTCTTGTTTTCTCAAACGGAAAGACATCCTGTCAGAAGTAAGTCAGTATTGGAGAGAGGCAGAAGGCTGTACTTGGCAGAGGCTAGGGTAAGAGGTTCCTCAAAACAGCCTTCTCAAAGGGCATAGAAGCAGAGGCCTTCTCCAGCGGCCTCTCCACCAGAGTCTATACACAAAAGGAACACCTTGAAGCTGGCTGCGAATGCACAGATTAGGAGGAAAGCAGTACCCACATGCTACGAATGTGATCTCTTGATGGTGCCCCAGAAAGGAACTCTGGCACTTGTACATCCCAAGTGAGCTTAGCTAAACAGAGTTTGCCCCACAGTGGCGAGCAGAAACATTGCTAGTGGCCAGTGAGCCACCCCATACACCGGGGCAGTAGCACCGCACACATCTCCCAGAGAACAGAGACTTCCCAATCCGTGCGTGTACTCTTCAAATGGAGAGGGTAGTTTGCAGTCTGCGAAGCACAGTCATTGCCCACAGCGCTGCAGGAGTGCCATCTCCAAAGTGAATGGGAAGCTGCCCTCCCTCGAGTGGGTAAAGGCCTAACACCAGCCCTGATGGCACGTCACCGTGTGCAAAAGAAGAACAGAAAACGAACAATTTTCCCTGCAGGAAAAGGGCTCTCGGTTTCTCAAACGGAGAGACAAGCTGTCAGAAGTAAGTCAGTATTGGAGAGAGGCAGAAGGCTGTACTTGGCAGAGGCTAGGGTAAGAGGTTCCTCAAATCAGCCTTCTCAAAGGGCATAGAAGCAGAGGCCTTCTCCAGCGGCCTCTCCACCAGAGTTTATCCACCAAAGGAACACCTTGAAGCTGGCTGGGAATGCACAGCTTAGGAGGAGAGCCGTACCTGCATGCTACGAATGTGATCTCTTGATGTTGCCCCAGAAAGGAACTCTGGCACTTGTACTTCCCAAGTGAGCTTAGCTGCCCGACGTTTGCCGCACAGTGGCGAACAGAAACATTGCTAGTGGCCAGTGAGCCACCCCATACACCGGGGCAGTAGCACCACACACATCTCCCAGAGAACAGAGACTTCCCAATCCGTGCGTGTTCTCTTCGAATGGAGATGGTAGTTTGCAGTCTGCGAAGCACAGTCATGGCCCAAAGCGCTGCAGGAGTGCCATCTCCAAAGTGAATGGGAAGCTGCCCTCCCTCGAGTGGGTAAAGGCCTAACACCAGCCGTGAAGGCACGTCACCGTGTGCAAAAGAAGAACAGAAAACGGACATTTTTCCCTGCAGGAAAAGGGCTCATGGTTTCTCAAACGGAAAGACAAGCTGTCAGAAGTAAGTCAGTATTGGAGAGAGGCAGAAGGCTGTACTTGGCAGAGTCTAGGGTAAGAGGTTCCTCAAAGCAGCCTTCTCAAACGGCATAGAAGCAGAGGCCTTCTCCAGCGGCCTCTCCACCCGAGTCTATACACAAAAGGAACACCTTGAAGCTGGCTGCGAATGCACAGCTTAGGAGGAGAGCAGTACCCGCATGCTACGAATGTGATCTCTTGATGGTGCCCCAGAAAGGAACTCTGGCACTAGTACTTCCCAAGTGAGCTTAGCTGCCCGACGTTTGCCCCACAGTGGCGAACAAAAACATTGCTAGTGGCCAGTGAGCCACCCCATACACCGGGGCAGTAGCAGCACACACATCTCCCAGAGAACAGAGACTTCCCATTCCGTGCGTGTTCTCTTCGAATGGAGAGGGTAGTTTGCAGTCTGCGAAGCACAGTCATGGCCCACAGCGCTGCAGGAGTGCCATCTCCAAAGTGAATGGGAAGCTACCCTCCCTCGAGTGGGTAAAGGCCTAACACCAGCCATGATGGGACGTCACCGTGTGCAAAAGAAGAACAGAAAACGAACATTTTTCCCTGCAGGAAAAGGGCTCTCGGTTTCTCAAACGGAAAGACAAGCTGTCAGAAGTAAGTCAGTATTGGAGAGAGGCAGAAGGCTGTACTTGGCAGAGGCTAGGGTAAGAGGTTCCTCAAAGCAGCCTTCTCAAAGGGCATAGAAGCAGAGGCCTTCTCCAGCGGCCTCTCCACCAGAGTCTATCCACCAAAGGAACACCTTGAAGCTGGCTGCGAATGCACAGCGTAGGAGGAGAGCAGTACCCGCATGCTACGAATGTGATCTCTTGATGGTGCCCCAGAAAGGAACTCTGGCACTTGTACTTCCCAAGTGAGCTTAGCTGCCCGACGTTTGCCTCACAGTGGCGAGCAGAAACATTGCTAGTGGCCACTGAGCCACCCGATACACCGGGGCAATAGCACCACACACATCGCCCAGAGAACAGAGACTTCCCAATCCGTGCGTGTTCTCTTCAAATGGAGAGGGTAGTTTGCAGTGTGCGAAGCACAGTCATGACCCACAGCGCTGCAGGAGTGCCATCTCCAAAGTGAATAGGAAGCTGCCCTCCCTCGAGTGGGTAAAGGCCTAACACCAGCCCTGATGGCACGTCACCGTGTGCAAAAGAAGAACAGAAAACGGACATTTTTCCCTGCAGGAAAAGGGCTCTTGTTTTCTCAAACGGAAAGACAAGCTGTCAGAAGTAAGTCAGTATTGGAGAGAGGCAGAAGGATGTACTTGGCAGTGGCTAGCGTAAGAGGTTCCTCAAAGCAGCCTTCTCAAAGGGCATATAAGCAGAGGCCTTCTCCAGTGGCCTGTCCACCAGAGTCTATCCACAAAAGGAACACCTTGAAGCTGGCTGCGAATGCACAGCTTAGGAGGAGAGCAGTACCCGCATGCTACGAATGTGATCTCTTGATGGTGCCGCAGAAAGGAACTCTGGCACTTGTACTTCCCGAGTGAGCTTAGCTGCACAACGTTTGCCCCACAGTGGCGAGCAGAAACATTGCTAGTGGCCAGTGAGCCACCCCATACAACGGGGCAGTAGCACCACACACATCTCCCAGAGAACAGAGACTTCCCAATCCGTGCGTGTTCTCTTCGAATGGAGAGGGTAGTTTGCAGTCTGCGAAGCACAGTCATGGCCCAAAGCGCTGCAGGAGTGCCATCTCCAAAGTGAATGGGAAGCTGCCCTCCCTCGAGTGGGTAAAGGCCTAACACCAGCCCTGATGGCACGTCACCGTGTGCAAAAGAGGAACAGAAAAGGGACATTTTTCCCTGCAGGAAAAGGGCTCTTGTTTTCTCAAACGGAAAGACAAGCTGTCAGAAGTAAGTCAGTATTGGAGAGAGGCAGAAGGATGTACTTGGCAGAGGCTAGGGTAAGAGGTTACTCAAAGCAGCCTTCTCAAAAGGCATAGAAGCAGAGGCCTTCTCCAGTGGCCTCTCCACCAGAGTCTATCCACAAAAGGAACACCTTGAAGCTGGCTGCGAATGCACAGCTTAGGAGGAGAGCAGTACCCGCATGCTACGAATGTGATCTCTTGATGGTGCCCCAGAAAGGAACTCTGGCACTTGTACTTCCCAAGTGAGCTTAGCTGCCCGACGTTTGCCCCACAGTGGCGAGCAGAAACATTGCTAGTGGCCAGTGAGCCACCCCATACACCGGGGCAGTAGCACCACACACATCTCCCAGAGAACAGAGTCTTCCCAATCCGTGCGTGTTCTCTTCTAATGGAGATGGTAGTTTGCAGTCTGCGAAGCACAGTCATGGCCCACAGCGCTGCAGGAGTGCCATCTCCAAAGTGAATGGGAAGCTGCCCTCCCTCGAGTGGGTAAAGGCCTAACACCAGCCGTGAAGGCACGTCACCGTGTGCAAAAGAAGAACAGAAAACGGACATTTTTCCCTGCAGGAAAAGGGCTCATGGTTTCTCAAACGGAAAGACAAGCTGTCAGAAGTAAGTCAGTATTGGAGAGAGGCAGAAAGCTGTACTTGGCAGAGGCTAGGGTAAGAGTTTCCTCAAAGCAGCCTTATCAAAGGGCATAGAAGCAGAGGCCTTCTCCAGCGGCCTCTCCACCAGAGTCTATACACAAAAGGAACACCTTGAAGCTGGCTGCGAATGCACAGCTTAGGAGGAGAGCAGTACCCGCATGCTACGAATATGATCTCTTGATGGTGCCCCAGAAAGGAACTCTGGCACTTGTACTTCCCAAGTGAGCTTAGCTGCACAACGTTTGCCCCACAGTGGCGAGCAGAAACATTGCTAGTGGCCAGTGAGCCACCCCATACACCGGGGCAGTAGCACCACACACATCTCCCAGAGAACAGAGACTTCCCAATCCGTGCGTGTTCTCTTCGAATGGAGAGGGTAGTTTGCAGTCTGCGAAGCACAGTCATGGCCCACAGCGCTGCAGGAGTGCCATCTCCAAAGTGAATGGGAAGCTGCCCTCCCTCGAGTGGGTAAAGGCCTAACACCAGCCCTGATGGCACATCACCGTGTGCAAAAGAAGAACAGAAAACGGACATTTTTCGCTGCAGGAAAAGGGCTCATGGTTTCTCAAAAGGAAAGAAAAGCTGTCAGAAGTAAGTCAGTATTGGAGAGAGGCAGAAGGCTGTACTTGGCAGAGGCTAGGGTAAGAGGTTCCTCAAAGCAGCCTTCTCAAAGGGCATAGAAGCAGAGGCCTTCTCCAGCGGCCTCTCCACCAGAGTCTATACACAAAAGGAACACCTTGAAGCTGGCTGCGAATGCACAGCTTAGGAGGAAAGCAGTACCCGCATGCTACGAATGTGATCTCTTGATGGTGCCCTAGAAAGGAACTCTGGCGCTTGTACTTCCCAAGTGAGCTTAGCTAAACAGAGTTTGCCCCAAAGTGGCGAGCAGAAACATTGCTAGTAGCCAGTGAGCCACCCCATACACCGGGGCAGTAGCACCACACACATCTCCCAGAGAACAGAGACTTCCCAATCCGTGCGTGTTCTCTTCAAATGGAGAGGGTAGTTTGCAGTCTGCGAAGCACAGTCATGGCCCACAGCGCTGCAGGAGTGCCATCTCCAAAGTGAATGGGAAGCTGCCCTCCCTCGAGTGGGTAAAAGCCTAACACCAGCCCTGATGGCACGTCACCGTGTGCAAAAGAAGAACAGAAAACGGACATTTTTCCCTGCAGGAAAGGGCTCTTGTTTTCTCAAACGGAAAGACATCCTGTCAGAAGTAAGTCAGTATTGGAGAGAGGCAGAAGGCTGTACTTGGCAGAGGCTAGGGTAAGAGGTTCCTCAAAACAGCCTTCTCAAAGGGCATAGAAGCAGAGGCCTTCTCCAGCGGCCTCTCCACCAGAGTCTATACACAAAAGGAACACCTTGAAGCTGGCTGCGAATGCACAGATTAGGAGGAAAGCAGTACCCACATGCTACGAATGTGATCTCTTGATGGTGCCCCAGAAAGGAACTCTGGCACTTGTACATCCCAAGTGAGCTTAGCTAAACAGAGTTTGCCCCACAGTGGCGAGCAGAAACATTGCTAGTGGCCAGTGAGCCACCCCATACACCGGGGCAGTAGCACAACACACATCTCCCAGAGAACAGAGACTTCCCAATCCGTGCGTGTACTCTTCAAATGGAGAGGGTAGTTTGCAGTCTGCGAAGCACAGTCATTGCCCACAGCGCTGCAGGAGTGCCATCTCCAAAGTGAATGGGAAGCTGCCCTCCCTCGAGTGGGTAAAGGCCTAACACCAGCCCTGATGGCACGTCACCGTGTGCAAAAGAAGAACAGAAAACGAACAATTTTCCCTGCAGGAAAAGGGCTCTCGGTTTCTCAAACGGAGAGACAAGCTGTCAGAAGTAAGTCAGTATTGGAGAGAGGCAGAAGGCTGTACTTGGCAGAGGCTAGGGTAAGAGGTTCCTCAAATCAGCCTTCTCAAAGGGCATAGAAGCAGAGGCCTTCTCCAGCGGCCTCTCCACCAGAGTTTATCCACCAAAGGAACACCTTGAAGCTGGCTGGGAATGCACAGCTTAGGAGGAGAGCAGTACCTGCATGCTACGAATGTGATCTCTTGATGTTGCCCCAGAAAGGAACTCTGGCGCTTGTACTTCCCAAGTGAGCTTAGCTAAACAGAGTTTGCCCCAAAGTGGCGAGCAGAAACATTGCTAGTAGCCAGTGAGCCACCCCATACACCGGGGCAGTAGCACCACACACATCTCCCAGAGAACAGAGACTTCCCAATCCGTGCGTGTTCTCTTCAAATGGAGAGGGTAGTTTGCAGTCTGCGAAGCACAGTCATGGCCCACAGCGCTGCAGGAGTGCCATCTCCAAAGTGAATGGGAAGCTGCCCTCCCTCGAGTGGGTAAAAGCCTAACACCAGCCCTGATGGCACGTCACCGTGTGCAAAAGAAGAACAGAAAACGGACATTTTTCCCTGCAGGAAAGGGCTCTTGTTTTCTCAAACGGAAAGACATCCTGTCAGAAGTAAGTCAGTATTGGAGAGAGGCAGAAGGCTGTACTTGGCAGAGGCTAGGGTAAGAGGTTCCTCAAAACAGCCTTCTCAAAGGGCATAGAAGCAGAGGCCTTCTCCAGCGGCCTCTCCACCAGAGTCTATACACAAAAGGAACACCTTGAAGCTGGCTGCGAATGCACAGATTAGGAGGAAAGCAGTACTCACATGCTACGAATGTGATCTCTTGATGGTGCCCCAGAAAGGAACTCTGGCACTTGTACTTCCCAAGTGAGCTTAGCTGCCCGACGTTTGCCGCACAGTGGCGAGCAGAAACATTGCTAGTGGCCACTGAGCCACCCGATACACCGGGGCAATAGCACCACACACATCGCCCAGAGAACAGAGACTTCCCAATCCGTGCGTGTTCTCTTCAAATGGAGAGGGTAGTTTGCAGTGTGCGAAGCACAGTCATGACCCACAGCGCTGCAGGAGTGCCATCTCCAAAGTGAATAGGAAGCTGCCCTCCCTCGAGTGGGTAAAGGCCTAACACCAGCCCTGATGGCACGTCACCGTGTGCAAAAGAAGAACAGAAAACGGACATTTTTCCCTGCAGGAAAAGGGCTCTTGTTTTCTCAAACGGAAAGACAAGCTGTCAGAAGTAAGTCAGTATTGGAGAGAGGCAGAAGGATGTACTTGGCAGTGGCTAGCGTAAGAGGTTCCTCAAAGCAGCCTTCTCAAAGGGCATATAAGCAGAGGCCTTCTCCAGTGGCCTGTCCACCAGAGTCTATCCACAAAAGGAACACCTTGAAGCTGGCTGCGAATGCACAGCTTAGGAGGAGAGCAGTACCCGCATGCTACGAATGTGATCTCTTGATGGTGCCGCAGAAAGGAACTCTAGCACTTGTACTTCCCGAGTGAGCTTAGCTGCACAACGTTTGCCCCACAGTGGCGAGCAGAAACATTGCTAGTGGCCAGTGAGCCACCCCATACAACGGGGCAGTAGCACCACACACATCTCCCAGAGAACAGAGACTTCCCAATCCGTGCGTGTTCTCTTCGAATGGAGAGGGTAGTTTGCAGTCTGCGAAGCACAGTCATGGCCCAAAGCGCTGCAGGAGTGCCATCTCCAAAGTGAATGGGAAGCTGCCCTCCCTCGAGTGGGTAAAGGCCTAACACCAGCCCTGATGGCACGTCACCGTGTGCAAAAGAGGAACAGAAAAGGGACATTTTTCCCTGCAGGAAAAGGGCTCTTGTTTTCTCAAACGGAAAGACAAGCTGTCAGAAGTAAGTCAGTATTGGAGAGAGGCAGAAGGATGTACTTGGCAGAGGCTAGGGTAAGAGGTTACTCAAAGCAGCCTTCTCAAAAGGCATAGAAGCAGAGGCCTTCTCCAGTGGCCTCTCCACCAGAGTCTATCCACAAAAGGAACACCTTGAAGCTGGCTGCGAATGCACAGGTGAGGAGGAAAGCAGTACCCGCATGCTACGAATGTGATCTCTTGATGGTGCCCCAGAAAGGAACTCTGGCACTTGTACTTCCCAAGTGAGCTTAGCTGCCCGACGTTTGCCCCACAGTGGCGAGCAGAAACATTGCTAGTGGCCAGTGAGCCACCCCATACACCGGGGCAGTAGCACCACACACATCTCCCAGAGAACAGAGTCTTCCCAATCCGTGCGTGTTCTCTTCGAATGGAGATGGTAGTTTGTAGTCTGCGAAGCACAGTCATGGCCCACAGCGCTGCAGGAGTGCCATCTCCAAAGTGAATGGGAAGCTGCCCTCCCTCGAGTGGGTAAAGGCCTAACACCAGCCGTGAAGGCACGTCACCGTGTGCAAAAGAAGAACAGAAAACGGACATTTTTCCCTGCAGGAAAAGGGCTCATGGTTTCTCAAAAGGAAAGAAAAGCTGTCAGAAGTAAGTCAGTATTGGAGAGAGGCAGAAAGCTGTACTTGGCAGAGGCTAGGGTAAGAGTTTCCTCAAAGCAGCCTTATCAAAGGGCATAGAAGCAGAGGCCTTCTCCAGCGGCCTCTCCACCAGAGTCTATACACAAAAGGAACACCTTGAAGCTGGCTGCGAATGCACAGCTTAGGAGGAGAGCAGTACCCGCATGCTACGAATATGATCACTTGATGGTGCCCCAGAAAGGAACTCTGGCACTTGTACTTCCCAAGTGAGCTTAGCTGCACAACGTTTGCCCCACAGTGGCGAGCAGAAACATTGCTAGTGGCCAGTGAGCCACCCGATACACCGGGGCAGTAGCACCACACACATCTCCCAGAGAACAGAGACTTCCCAATCCGTGCGTGTTCTCTTCGAATGGAGAGGGTAGTTTGCAGTCTGCGAAGCACAGTCATGGCCCACAGCGCTGCAGGAGTGCCATCTCCAAAGTGAATGGGAAGCTGCCCTCCCTCGAGTGGGTAAAGGCCTAACACCAGCCCTGATGGCACGTCACCGTGTGCAAAAGAGGAACAGAAAAGGGACATTTTTCCCTGCAGTAAAAGGGCTCATGGTTTCTCAAACGGAGAGACAAGCTGTCAGAAGTAAGTCAGTATTGGAGAGAGGCAGAAGGCTGTACTTGGCAGAGGCTAGGGTAAGAGGTTCCTCAAATCAGCCTTCTCAAAGGGCATAGAAGCAGAGGCCTTCTCCAGCGGCCTCTCCACCAGAGTTTATCCACCAAAGGAACACCTTGAAGCTGGCTGGGAATGCACAGCTTAGGAGGAGAGCAGTACCTGCATGCTATGAATGTGATCTCTTGATGTTGCCCCAGAAAGGAACTCTGGCACTTGTACTTCCCAAGTGAGCTTAGCTGCCCGACGTTTGCCCCACAGTGGCGAACAGAAACATTGCTAGTGGCCAGTGAGCCACCCCATACACCGGGGCAGTAGCAGCACACACATCTCCCAGAGAACAGAGACTTCCCAATCCGTGCGTGTTCTCTTCGAATGGAGAGGGTAGTTTGCAGTCTGCGAAGCACCGTCATGGCCCAAAGCGCTGCAGGAGTGCCATCTCCAAAGTGAATGGGAAGCTGCCCTCCCTTGAGTGGGTAAAGGCCTAACACCAGCCCTGATGGCACGTCACCGTGTGCAAAAGAGGAACAGAAAAGGGACATTTTTCCCTGCAGGAAAAGGGCTCTTGTTTTCTCAAACGGAAAGACAAGCTGTCAGAAGTAAGTCAGTATTGGAGAGAGGCAGAAGGATGTACTTGGCAGAGGCTAGGGTAAGAGGTTCCTCAAAGCAGCCTTCTCAAAGGGCATATAAGCAGAGGCCTTCTCCAGTGGCCTGTCCACCAGAGTCTATCCACAAAAGGAACACCTTGAAGCTGGCTGCGAAAGCACAGCTTAGGAGGAAAGCAGTACCCGCATGCTACGAATGTGATCTCTTGATGGTGCCCCAGAAAGGAACTCTGGCACTTGTACTTCCCAAGTGAGCTTAGCTGCACAACGTTTGCCCCACTGTGGCGAGCAGAAACATTGCTAGTGGCCAGTGAGCCACCCGATACACCGGGGCAATAGCACCACACACATCGCCCAGAGAACAGAGTTTTCCCAATCCGTGCGTGTTCTCTTCGAATGGAGAGGGTAGTTTGCAGTGTGCGAAGCACAGTCATGACCCACAGCGCTGCAGGAGTGCCAACTCCAAAGTGAATAGGAAGCTGCCCTCCCTCGAGTGGGTAATTGCCTAACACCAGCCCTGATGGCACGTCACCGTGTGCAAAAGAAGAACAGAAAACGGACATTTTTCCCTGCAGGAAAAGGGCTCTTGTTTTCTCAAACGGAAAGACAAGCTGTCAGAAGTAAGTCAGTATTGGAGAGAGGCAGAAGGATGTACTTGGCAGAGGCTAGGGTAAGAGGTTCCTCAAAGCAGCCTTCTCAAAGGGCATATAAGCAGAGGCCTTCTCCAGTGGCCTCTCCACCAGAGTCTATACACAAAAGGAACACCTTGAAGCTGGCTGCGAATGCACAGCTTAGGAGGAAAGCAGTACCCGCATGCTACGAATGTGATCTTTTGATGGTGCCCCAGAAAGGAACTCTGGCACTTGTATTTCCAAGGTGAGCTTAGCTAAACAGAGTTTGCCCCACAGTGGCGAGCAGAAACATTGCTAGTGGCCAGTGAGCCACCCCATACACCGGGGCAGTAGCACCACACACATCTCCCAGAGAACAGAGACTTCCCAATCCGTGCGTGTTCTCTTCAAATGGAGAGGGTAGTTTGCAGTCTGCGAAGCACAGTCATGGCCCACAGCGCTGCAGGAGTGCCATCTCCAAAGTGAATGGGAAGCTGCCCTCCCTCGAGTGGGTAAAGCCCTAACACCAGCCCTGATGGCACGTCACCGTGTGCAAAAGAAGAACAGAAAACGAACAATTTTCCCTGCCTGAAAAGGGCTCTCGGTTTCTCAAACGGAAAGACAAGCTGTCAGAAGTAAGTCAGTATTGGAGAGAGGCAGAAGGCTGTACTTGTCAGAGGCTAGGGTAAGTGGTTCCTCAAATCAGCCTTCTCAAAGGGCATAGAAGCAGAGGCCTTCTCCAGCGGCCTCTCCACCAGAGTCTATCCACCAAAGGAACACCTTGAAGCTGGCTGCGAATGCACAGCTTAGGAGGAGAGCAGTACCCGCATGCTACGAATGTGATCTCTTGATGGTGCCCCAGAAAGGAACTCTGGCACTTGTACTTCCCAAGTGAGCTTAGCTGCCCGACGTTTGCCGCAGAGTGGCGAACAGAAACATTGCTAGTGGCCAGTGAGCCACCCCATACACCGGGGCAGTAGCACCACACACATCTCCCAGAGAAGAGAGACTTCCCAATCCGTGCGTGTTCTCTTCGAATGGAGATGGTAGTTTGCAGTCTGCGAAGCACAGTCAAGGCCCACAGCGCTGCAGGAGTGCCATCTCCAAAGTGAATGGGAAGCTGACCTCCCTCGAGTGGGTAAACGCCTAACACCAGCCCTGATGGCACGTCACCGTGTGCAAAAGAAGAACAGAAAACGGACATTTTTCCCTGCAGGATACGGGCTCTTGGTTTCTCTAACGGAAAGACAAGCTGTCAGAAGTAAGTCAGTATTCGAGAGCGGCAGAAGCCTGTACTAGGCAGAGGCTAGGGTAAGAGGTTCCTCAAAGCATCCTTCTCAAAGGGCATAGAAGCAGAGGCTTCTCCAGGGGCCTCTCCCCCAGAGTCTGTCCACAAAAGGAACACCTTGAAGCAGGCTGCGAATGCACAGCTTAGGAGGAAATCAGTACCCGCATGCTACGAATGTGATCTCTTGATGGTGCCCCAGAAAGGAACTCTGGCACTTGTACTTCCCGAGTGAGCTTACCTGCACAACGTTTGCCCTACAGTGGCAAGCAGAAACATTGTTAGTGGCCAGTTAGCCACCCCTTACACCGGGGCAGTAGCACACACACATCTCCAAGAGAACAGAGACTTCCCAATCCGTGCGTGTTCTCTTCGAATGGAGAGGGTAGATTACAGTCTGTGAAGCACAGTCATGGCCCACAGCGCTGCAGGAGGGCCATCTCCCAAGTGAATGGGAAGCGGCCCTCCCTTGAGTGGGTAAAGGCCTAACACCAGCCCTGATGGCACGTCACCGTGTGCAAAAGAAGAACAGAAAACGGACATTTTTCCCTGCAGGAAAAGGGCTCTTGTTTTCTCAAACGGAAAGAAAAAGCTGTCAGAAGTAAGTCAGTATTGGAGAGAGGCAGAAGGCTGTACTTGGCAGAGGCTAGGTTAAGAGGTTCCTCAAAGCAGCCTTCTCAAAGGGCATAGAAGCAGAGGCCATCTCCAGCGGCCTTCCACAAGAGTCTATCCACAAAATGAACACCTTGAAGCTGGGTGCGAATGCACAGCTAAGGAGGAAAGCAGTACCCGCATGCTACGAAAGTGATCTCTTGATGGTGCCTCAGAAAGGAACTCTGGCACTTGTACTTCCCAAGTGAGCTTAGCTGCACAACGTTTGCCCCACAGTGGCGAGCAGAAACATTGCTAGTGGCCAGTGAGCCACCCCATACACCGAGGCAGTAGCACCACACACATCTCCCAGAGAACAGAGACTTCCCAATCCGTGCGTGTTCTCTTCAAATGGAGAGGGTAGTTTGCAGTCTGCGAAGCACAGTCATGGCCCACAGCGCTGCAGGAGTGCCATCTCCAAAGTGAATGGGAAGCTGCCCTCCCTCGAGTGGGTAAAGGCCTAACAGCAGCCGAGAAGGCACTTTACCGTGTGCAAAAGAAGAACAGAAAACGGACATTTTTCCCTGCAAGAAAAGGGCTCTTTGTATCCTAAACGGAAAGACAAGATGTCAGAAGTAAGTCAGTATTGGAGAGAGGCAGAAGGCTGTACTTGGCAGAGGCTAGGGTAAGAGGTTTTTCAAAGCAGCCTTCTCAAAGGGCATAGTAGCAGAGGCCTTCTCCAGCGGCTTCTCCACCACAGTCTATCCACAAAAGGAACACCTTGAAGCTGGCTGCGAATGCACAGCTTAGGAGGAAAGCAGTACCCGCATGCTACGCATTTTATCTCTTGATGGTGCCCCAGAAAGGAACTCTGGCACTTGTACTTCCCAAGTGAGCTTAGCTGCACAAAGTTTGACACACAGTGGCGAGCAGAAACATTGCTAGTGGCCAGTGAGCCACCCCATACACCGGGGCAGTAGCACCACACACATCTCCCAGAGAACACAGACTTCCCAATCCGTGCGTGTTCTCTTCGAATGGAGAGGGTAGTTTGCAGTCTGCGAAGCACAGTCATGGCCCACAGCGCTGCAGGAGTGCCATCTGCAAAGTGAATGGGAAGCTGCCCTCCCTCGAGTGGGTAAAGGCCTAACACCAGCCCTGATGGCACGTCACCGTGTGCAAAAGAAGAACAGAAAACGGACATTTTTCCCTGCAGGAAAAGGCCTCTTGTTTTCTCAAACGGAAAGACAAGCTGTCAGAAGTAAGTCAGTATTGGAGAGAGGAAGAAGGATGTACTTGGCAGAGGCTAGGGTAAGAGGTTCCTCAAAGCAGCCTTCTCAAAGTGCATAGAAGCAGAGGCCTTCTCCAGCGGCCTCTCCACCAGAGTCTATCCACCAAAGGAAAACCTTGAATCTGGCTGCGAATGCACAGCGTAGGAGGAAAGCAGTACCCACATGCTACGAATGTGATCTCTTGATGGTGCCCCAGAAAGGAACTCTGGCACTTGTACTTCCCAAGTGAGCTTAGCTGCACAACGTTTGCCACACAGTGGCGAACAGAATCATTGCTAGTGGCCAGTGAACCACGCCATACACCGGGGCAGTAGCACCACACACATCTCCCAGAGAACACAGACTTCCCAATCCGTGCGTGTTCTCTTCGAATGGAGAGGGTAGTTTGCAGTCTGTGAAGCACAGTCATGGCCCACAGCGCTGCAGGAGTGCCATCTCCAAAGTGAATTGGAAGCTGCCCTCCCTAGAGTGGGTAAAGGCCTAACACCAGCCGTGAAGGCACTTTACCGTGTGCAAAAGAAGAACAGAAAACGGACATTTTTCCCTGCAAGAAAAGGGTTCTTTGTTTCTCAAACGGAAAGACAAGCTGTCAGAAGTAAGTCAGTATTGGAGAGAGGCAGAAGCCTGTACTTGGCAGAGGCTATGGTAAGAGGTTCTTCAAAGCAGCCTTCTCAAAGCGAATAGTAGCAGAGGCCTCCTCCAGCGGCTTCTCCACCAGAGTCTATCCACAAAAGGAACACCTTGAAGCTGGCTTCGAATGCACAGCTTAGGAGGAAAGCAGTACCCGCATGCTACGAATGTGATCTCTTGATGGTGCCCCAATAAGGAACTCTGCCACTTGTACTTCCCAAGTGAACTTAGCTGCACAAATTTTGACACACAGTGGCGAGCAGAAACATTGCTAGTGGCCAGTGAGCCACCCCATACACCGGGGCAGTAGCACCACACACATCTCCGAGAGAACACAGACTTCGCAATACGTGCGTGTTCTCTTCAAAAGGAGAGGGTAGTTTGCAGTCTGCGAAGCACAGTCATGGCCCACAGCGCTGCAGGAGTGCCATCTACAAAGTGAATGGGAAGCTGCCCTCCCTGGAGTGGGTAAAGGCCTAACACTAGCCCTGATGGCACGTCACCGTGTGCAAAAGAAGAACAGAAAACGGACATTTTTCCCTGCAGGAAAAGGGCTCTTGTTTTCTCAAACGGAAAGACAAGCTGTCAGAAGTAAGTCAGTATTCGAGAGCGGCAGAAGCCTGTACTTGGCAGAGGCTAGGGTAAGAGGTTCCTCAAAGCATCCTTCTCAAAGGGCATAGAAGCAGAGGCTTCTCCAGGGGCCTCTCCCCCAGAGTCTGTCCACAAAAGTAACACCTTGAAGCCGGCTGCGAATGCACAGCTTAGGAGGAAAGCAGTACCCGCATGCTACGAATGTGATCTCTTGATGGTGCCCCAGAAAGGAACTCTGGCACTTGTACTTCCCGAGTGAGCTTACCTGCACAACGTTTGCCCTACAGTGGCAAGCAGAAACATTGTTAGTGGCCAGTTAGCCACCCCTTACACCGGGGCAGTAGCACACACACATCTCCCAGAGAACAGAGTCTTCCCAATCCGTGCGTGTTCTCTTCGAATGGAGAGGGTAGTTTACAGTCTGTGAAGCACAGTCATGGCCCACAGCGCTGCAGGAGTGCCATCTCCAAAGTGAATGAGAAGCTGCCCTCCCTGGAGTGGGTAAAGGCCTAACACCAGCCCTGATGGCACGTCACCGTGTGCAAAAGAAGAACAGAAAACGGATATTTTTCCCTGCAGGAAAAGGGCTCTTGTTTTCTCAAACGGAAAGACAAGCTGTCAGAAGTAAGTCAGTATTGGAGAGAGGCAGAAGGCTGTACTTGGCAGAGGCTAGGGTAAGAGGTTCCTCAAAGCAGCCTTCTCAAAGGGCATAGAAGCAGAGGCCATCTCCAGCGGCCTTCCACCAGAGTCTATCCACAAAATGAACACCTTGAAGCTGGGTGCGAATGCACAGCTTAGGAGGAAAGCAGTACCCGCATGCTACGAAAGTGATCTCTTGATGGTGCCCCAGAAAGGAACTCTGGCACTTGTACTTCCCAAATGAGCTTAGCTGCACAACGTTTGCCCCACAGTGGCGAGCAGAAACATTGCTAGTGGCCAGTGAGCCACCCCATACACCGGGGCAGTAGCACCACACACATCTCCCAGAGAACAGAGACTTCCCAATCCGTGCGTGTTCTCTTCAAATGGAGAGGGTAGTTTGCAGTCGGCGAAGCACAGTCATGGCCCACAGCGCTGCAGGAGTGCCATCTCCAAAGTGAATGGGAAGCTGCCCTCCCTCGAGTGGGTAAAGGCCTAACAGCAGCCGTGAAGGCACTTTACCGTGTGCAAAAGAAGAACAGAAAACGGACATTTTTCCCTGCAAGAATAGGGCTCTTTGTTTCCTAAACGGAAAGACAAGATGTCAGAAGTAAGTCAGTATTGGAGAGAGGCAGAAGGCTGTACTTGGCAGAGGCTAGTGTAAGAGGTTCCTCAAAGCATCCTTCTCAAAGGGCATAGAAGCAGAGGCTTCTCCAGCGGCCTCTCCCCCAGAGTCTGTCCACAAAAGGAACACCTTGAAGCCGGCTGCGAATGCACAGCTTAGGAGGAAAGCAGTACCCGCATGCTACGAATGGGATCTCTTGATGGTGCCCCAGAAAGGAACTCTGGCACTTGTCTTTCCCGAGTGAGCTTACCTGCACAACGTTTGCCCTACAGTGGCAGGCAGAAACATTGTTAGTGGCCAGTGAGCCACCCCTTACACCGGGGCAGTAGCACACACACATCTCCCAGAGAACAGAGACTTCCCAATCCGTGCGTGTTCTCTTCGAATGGAGAGGGTAGTTTACAGTCTGCGAAGCACAGTCATGGCCCACAGCGCTGCAGGGGGGCCATCTAAAAAGTGAATGGGAAGCAGCCCTCCCTCGAGTGGGTAAAGGCCTAACACCAACCCTGATGGCACGTCACCGTGTGCAAAAGAAGAACAGAAAACGGACATTTTTCCCTGCAGGAAAGGGCTCTTGTTTTCTCAAACGGAAAGACAAGCTGTCAGAAGTAAGTCTGTATTGGAGAGAGGCAGAAGGCTGTACTTGGCAGAGGCTAGGGTAAGAGGTTCCTCAAAGCAGCCTTCTCAAAGGGCATAGAAGCAGAGGCCTTCTCCAGCGGCCTCTCCACCAGAGTCTATACACAAAAGGAACACCTTGAAGCTGGCTGCGAATGCACAGCTTAGGAGGAAAGCAGTACCCGCATGCTACGAATGTGATCTCTTGATGGTGCCCCAGAAAGGAACTCTGGCACTTGTACTTCCAAAGTGAACTTAGCTAAACAGAGTTTGCGCAACAGTGGCGAGCAGAAACATTGCTAGTTGCCAGTGAGCCACCCCATACACCGGGGCAGTAGCACCACACACATCTCCCAGAGAACACAGACTTCCCAATCCGTGCGTGTTCTCTTCGAATGGAGAGGGTAGTTTGCAGTCTGCGAAGCACAGTCATGGCCCACAGTGCTGCAGGAGTGCCATCTCCAAAGTGAATGGGAAGATGCCCTCCCTCGAGTGGGTAAAGGCCTAACACCAGCCCTGATGGCACGTCACCGTGTGCAAAAGAAGAACAGAAAACGGACATTTTTCCCTGCAGGAAAAGGGCTCTTGTTTTCTCAAACTGAAAGACAAGCTGTCAGACGTAAGTCAGTATTGGAGAGAGGCAGAAGGCTGTACTTGGCAGAGGCTAGGGTAAGAGGTTCCTCAAAGCAGCCTTCTCAAAGGGCATAGAAGCAGAGGCCTTCTCCAGCGGCCTCTCCACCAGAGTCTATCCACCAAAGGAACACCTTGAATCTGGCTGTGAATGCACAGCGTAGGAGGAAAGCAGTACCCGCATGCTACGAATGTGATCTCATGATGGTGCCCCAGAAAGGAACTCTCGCACTTGTACTTCCCAAGTGAGCTTAGCTGCACAACGTTTGCCCCACAGTGGCGAGCAGAAACATTGCTAGTGGCCAGTGAGACACCCCATACACCGGGGCAGTAGCACCACACACATCTCCCAGAGAACAGAGACTTCCCAATCCGTGCGTGTTCTCTTCGAATGGAGAGGATAGTTTGCAGTCTGCGAAGCACAGTCATGGCCCACAGCGCTGCAGGAGTACCATCTCCAAAGTGAATGGGAAGCTGCCCTCCCTCGAGTGGGTAAAGGCCTAACACCAGCCCTGATGGCACGTCACCGTGTGCAAAAGAAGAACAGAAAACGAACAATTTTCCCTGCAGGAAAAGGGCTCTCGGTTTCTCAAACGGAAAGACAAGCTGTCAGAAGTAAGTCAGTATTGGAGAGAGGCAGAAGGCTGTACTTGGCAGAGGCTAGGGTAAGAGGTTCCTCAAAGCAGCCTTCTCAAAGGGCATAGAAGCAGAGGCCTTCTCCAGCGGCCTCTCCACCAGAGTCTATCCACCAAAGGAACACCTTGAAGCTGGCTGCGAATGCACAGTTTAGGAGGAGAGCAGTACCCGCATGCTACGAATGTGATCTCTTGATGGTGCCCCAGAAAGGAACTCTGGCACTTCTACTTCCCAAGTGAGCTTAGCTGCCCGAGGTTTGCCGCACAGTGGCGAACAGAAACATTGCTAGTGGCCAGTGAGCCACCCCATACACCGGGGCAGTATCACCACACACATCTCCCAGAGAACAGAGACTTCCCAATCCATGCGTGTTCTCTTCGAATGGAGATGGTAGTTTGCAGTCTGCGAAGCACAGTCATGGCCCACAGCGCTGCAGGAGTGCCATCTTCAAAGTGAATGGGAAGCTGCCCTCCCTCGAGTGGGTAAAGGCCTAACACCAGCCGTGAAGGCACGTCACCGTGTGCAAAAGAAGAACAGAAAACGGACATTTTTCCCTGCAGGAAAAGGGCTCATGGTATCTCAAACGGAAAGACAAGCTGTCAGAAGTAAGTCAGTATTGGAGAGAGGCAGAAGGCTGTACTTGGCAGAGGCTAGGGTAAGAGTTTCCTCAAAGCAGCCTTCTCAAAGGGCATAGAAGCAGAGGCCTTCTCCAGCGGCCTCTCCACCAGAGTCTATACACAAAAGGAACACCTTGAAGCTGGCTGCGAATGCACAGCTTAGGAGGAGAGCAGTACCCGCATGCTACGAATGTGATCTCTTGATGGTGCCCCAGAAAGGAACTCTGGCACTTGTACTTCCCAAGTGAGCTTAGCTGCACAACGTTTGCCCCACAGTGGCGAGCAGAAACATTGCTAGTGGCCAGTGAGCCACCCGATACACCGGGGCAGTAGCACCACACACATCACCCAGAGAACAGAGACTTCCCAATCCGTGCGTGTTCTCTTCGAATGGAGAGGGTAGTTTGCAGTGTGCGAAGAACAGTCATGACCCACAGCGCTGCAGGAGTGCCATCTCCAAAGTGAATGGGAAGCTGCCCTCCCTCGAGTGGGTAAAGGCCTAACACCAGCCCTGATGGCACGTCACCGTGTGCAAAAGAAGAACAGAAAACGAACAATTTTCCCTGCAGGAAAAGGGCTCTCGGTTTCTCAAACGGAAAGACAAGCTGTCAGAAGTAAGTCAGTATTGGAGAGAGGCAGAAGGCTGTACTTGGCAGAGGCTAGGGTAAGTGGTTCCTCAAATCAGCCTTCTCAAAGGGCATAGAAGCAGAGGCCTTCTCCAGCGGCCTCTCCACCAGAGTCTATCCACGAAAGGAACACCTTGAAGCTTGCTGCGAATGCACAGCTTAGGAGGAGAGCAGTACCCGCATGCTACGAATGTGATCTCTTGATGGTGCCCCAGAAAGGAACTCTGGCACTAGTACTTCCCAAGTGAGCTTAGCTGCACAAAGTTTGACACACAGTGGCGAGCAGAAACATTGCTAGTGGCCAGTGAGCCACCCCATACACTGGGGCAGTAGCACCACACAAATCTCCCAGAGAACAGAGACTTCCCAATCCGTGCGTGTTCTCTTCGAATGGAGAGGGTAGTTTGCAGTCTGCGAAGCACAGTCATGGCCCACAGCGCTGCAGGAGTGCCATCTCCAAAGTGAATGGGAAGCTGCCCTCCCTCGAGTGGGTAAAGGCCTAACACCAGCCCTGATGGCACGTCACCGTGTGCAAAAGAAGAACAGAAAACGAACATTTTTCCCTGCAGGAAAAGGGCTCTCGGTTTCTCAAACGGAAAGACAAGCTGTCAGAAGTAAGTCAGTATTGGAGAGAGGCAGAAGGCTGTACTTGGCAGAGGCTAGGGTAAGAGGTTCCTCAAAGCAGCCTTCTCAAAGGGCATAGAAGCAGAGGCCTTCTCCAGCGGCCTCTCCACCAGAGTCTATCCACAAAAGGAACACCTTGAAGCTGGCTGCGAATGCACAGATTAGGAGGAAAGCACTACCCACGTGCTACGAATGTGATCTCTTGATGGTGCCCCAAAAAGGAACTCTGGCACTTGTACATACCAAGTGAGCTTAGCTAAACAGAGTTTGCCCACAGTGGCGAGCAGAAACATTGCTAGTGGCCAGTGAGCCACCCCATACACCGGGGCAGTAGCACCACACACATCTCCCAGAGAACAGAGACTTCCCAATCCGTGCGTGTTCTCTTCAAATGGAGAGGGTAGTTTGCAGTCTGCGAAGCACAGTCATAGCCCACAGCGCTGCAGGAGTGCCATCTCCAAAGTGAATGGGAAGCTGCCCTCCCTCGAGTGGGTAAAGGCCTAACACCAGCCGTGAAGGCACGTCACCGTGTGCAAAAGAAGAACAGAAAACGGACATTTTTCCCTGCAGGAAAAGGGCTCATGGTTTCTCAAACGGAAAGACAAGCTGTCAGAAGTAAGTCAGTATTGGAGAGAGGCAGAAGGCTGTACTTGGCAGAGGCTAGGGTAAGAGTTTCCTCAAAGCAGCCTTCTCAAAGGGCATAGAAGCAGAGGCCTTCTCCAGCGGCCTCTCCACGAGAGTCTATACACAAAAGGAACACCTTGAAGCTGGCTGCGAATGCACAGCTTAGGAGGAGAGCAGTACCCGCATGCTACGAATGTGATCTCTTGATGGTGCCCCAGAAAGGAACTCTGGCACTTGTACTTCCCAAGTGAGCTTAGCTGCACAAAGTTTGCCCCACAGTGGAGAGCAGAAACATTGCTAGTGGCCAGTGAGCCACCCGATACACCGGTCAGTAGCACCACACACATCTCCCAGAGAACAGAGACTTCCCAATCCGTGCGTGTTCTCTTCAAATGGAGAGGGTCGTTTGCAGTCAGCGAAGCACAGTCATGACCCACAGGGCTGCAGGAGTGCCATCTCCAAACTGAATGGGAAGCTGCCCTTCCTCGAGTGGGTAAAGGCCTAACACCAGCCCTGATGGCACGTCACCGTGTGCAAAAGAAGAACAGAAAACGAACATTTTTCCCTGCAGGAAAAGGGTTCATGGTTTCTCAAATGGAAAGAAAAGCTGTCAGAAGTAAGTCAGTATTGGAGAGAGGCAGAAGCCTGTACTTGGCAGAGTCTAGGGTAAGAGGTTCCTCAAAGCAGCCTTCTCAAAGGGCATAGAAGCAGAGGCCTTCTCCAGCGGCCTCTCCACCCGAGTCTATACACAAAAGGAACACCTTGAAGCTGGCTGAGAATGCACAGCTTAGGAGGAGAGCAGTACCCGCATGCTACGAATGTGATCTCTTGATGGTGCCCCAGAAAGGAACTCTGGCACTAGTACTTCCCAAGTGAGCTTAGGTGCCCGACGTTTGCCCCACAGTGGCGAACAGAAACATTGCTAGTGGCCAGTGAGACACCCCATAAACCGGGGCAGTAGCACCACACACATCTCCCAGAGAACAGAGACTTCCCAATCCGTGCGTGTTCTCTTCAAATGGAGAGGGTAGTTTGCAGTCTGCGAAGCACAGTCGTGGCCCACAGCGCTGCAGGAGTGCCATCTCCAAAGTGAATGGGAAGCTGCCCTCCCTCGAGTGGGTAAAGGCCTAACACCAGCCCTGATGGCACGTCACCGTGTGCAAAAGAAGAACAGAAAACGAACATTTTTCCCTGCAGGAAAAGGGCTCTCGGTTTCTCAAACGGAAAGACAAGCTGTCAGAAGTAAGTCAGTATTGGAGAGAGGCAGAAGGCTGTACTTGGCAGAGGCTAGGGTAAGAGGTTCCTCAAAGCAGCCTTCTCAAAGGGCATAGAAGCAGAGGCCTTCTCCAGCGGCCTCTCCACCAGAGTCTATACACAAAAGGAACACCTTGAAGCTGGCTGCGAATGCACAGCTTAGGAGGAAAGCAGTACCCGCATGCTACGAATGTGATCTCTTGATGGTGCCCCAGAAAGGAACTCTGGCACTTGTACTTCCAAAGTGAGCTTAGCTAAACAGAGTTTGCCCCACAGTGGCGAGCAGAAACATTGCTAGTGGCCAGTGAGCCACCCCATACACCGGGGCAGTAGCACCACACACATCTCCCAGAGAACAGAGACTTCCCAATCCGTGCGTGTTCTCTTCAAATGGAGAGGGTAGTTTGCAGTCTGCGAAGCACAGTCATGGCCCACAGCGCTGCAGGAGTGCCATCTCCAAAGTGAATGGGAAGTTGCCCTCCCTCGAGTGGGTAAAGGCCTAACACCAGCCCTGATGGCACGTCACCGTGTGCAAAAGAAGAACAGAAAACGAACAATTTTCCCTGCAGGTAAAGGGCTCTCGGTTTCTCAAACGGAAAGACAAGCTGTCAGAAGTAAGTCAGTATTGGAGAGAGGCAGAAGGCTGTACTTGGCAGAGGCTAGGGTAAGTGGTTCCTCAAAGCAGCCTTCTCAAAGGGCATAGAAGCAGAGGCCTTCTCCAGCGGCCTCTCCACCAGAGTCTATCCACGAAAGGAACACCTTGAAGCTTGCTGCGAATGCACAGCTTAGGAGGAGAGCAGTACCCGCATGCTACGAATGTGATCTCTTGATGGTGCCCCAGAAAGGAACTCTGGCACTTGTACTTCCCAAGTGAGCTTAGCTGCACAAAGTTTGACACACAGTGGCGAGCAGAAACATTGCTAGTGGCCAGTGAGCCACCCCATACACTGGGGCAGTAGCACCACACAAATCTCCCAGAGAACAGAGACTTCCCAATCCGTGTGTATTCTCTTCGAATGGAGAGGATAGTTTGCAGTCTGCGAAGCACAGACATGGCCCACAGCGCTGCAGGAGTGCCATCTCCAAAGTGAATGGGAAGCTGCCCTCCCTCGAGTGGGTAAAGGCCTAACACCAGCCCTGATGGCACGTCACCGTGTGCAAAAGAAGAACAGAAAACGAACATTTTTCCCTGCAGGAAAAGGGCTCTCGGTTTCACAAACGGAAAGACAAGCTGTCAGAAGTAAGTCAGTATTGGAGAGAGGCAGAAGGCTGTACTTGGCAGAGGCTAGGGTAAGAGGTTCCTCAAAGCAGCCTTCTCAAAGGGCATAGAAGCAGAGGCCTTCTCCAGCGGCCTCTCCACCCGAGTCTATACACAAAAGGAACACCTTGAAGCTGGCTGCGAATGCACAGATTAGGAGGAAAGCAGTACCCACGTGCTACGAATGTGATCTCTTGATGGTGCCCCAAAAAGGAACTCTGGCACTTGTACATACCAAGTGAGCTTAGCTAAACAGAGTTTGCCCACAGTGGCGAGCAGAAACATTGCTAGTGGCCAGTGAGCCACCCCATACACCGGGGCAGTAGCACCACACACATCTCCCAGAGAACAGAGACTTCCCAATCCGTGCGTGTTCTCTTCAAATGGAGAGGGTAGTTTGCAGTCTGCGAAGCACAGTCATTGCCCACAGCGCTGCAGGAGTGCCATCTCCAAAGTGAATGGGAAGCTGCCCTCCCTCGAGTGGGTAAAGGCCTAACACCAGCCCTGATGGCACGTCACCGTGTGCAAAAGAAGAACAGAAAACGAACAATTGTCCCTGCAGGAAAAGGGCTCTCGGTTTCTCAAACGGAAAGACAAGCTGTCAGAAGTAAGTCAGTATTGGAGTGAGGCAGAAGGCTGTACTTTGCAGAGGCTAGGGTAAGAGGTTACTCAAAGCAGCCTTCTCAAAGGGCATAGAAGCAGAGGCCTTCTCCAGCGGCCTCTCCACCAGAGTCTGTCCACCAAAGGAACACCTTGAAGCTGGCTGGGAATGCACAGCTTAGGAGGAGAGCAGCACCCGCATGCTACGAATGTGATCTCTTGATGGTGCCCCAGAAAGGAACTCTGGCACTTGTACTTCCCAAGTGAGCTTAGCTGCCCGAGGTTTGCCGCACAGTGGCGAACAGAAACATTGCTAGTGGCCAGTGAGCCACCCCATACACCGGGGCAGTAGCACCACACACATCTCCCAGAGAACAGAGACTTCCCAATCCGTGCGTGTTCTCTTCGAATGGAGATGCTAGTTTGCAGTCTGCGAAGCACAGTCATAGCCCACAGCGCTGCAGGAGTGCCATCTCCAAAGTGAATGGGAAGCTGCCCTCCCTCGAGTGGGTAAAGGCCTAACACCAGCCGTGAAGGCACGTCACCGTGTGCAAAAGAAGAACAGAAAACGGACATTTTTCCCTGCAGGAAAAGGGCTCATGGTTTCTCAAACGGAAAGACAAGCTGTCAGAAGTAAGTCAGTATTGGAGAGAGGCAGAAGGCTGTACTTGGCAGAGGCTAGGGTAAGAGGTTCCTCAAAGCAGCCTTCTCAAAGGGCATAGAAGCAGAGGCCTTCTCCAGCGGCCTCTCCACCAGAGTCTATACACAAAAGGAACACCTTGAAGCTGGCTGCGAATGCACAGCTTAGGAGGAAAGCAGTACCCGCATGCTACGAATGTGATCTCTTGATGGTGCCCCAGAAAGGAACTCTGGCACTTGTACTTCCAAAGTGAGCTTAGCTAAACAGAGTTTGCCCCACAGTGGCGAGCAGAAACATTGCTAGTGGCCAGTGAGCCACCCCATACACCGGGGCAGTAGCACCACACACATCTCCCAGAGAACAGAGACTTCCCAATCCGTGCGTGTTCTCTTCAAATGGAGAGGGTAGTTTGCAGTCTGCGAAGCACAGTCATGGCCCACAGCGCTGCAGGAGTGCCATCTCCAAAGTGAATGGGAAGTTGCCCTCCCTCGAGTGGGTAAAGGCCTAACACCAGCCCTGATGGCACGTCACCGTGTGCAAAAGAAGAACAGAAAACGAACAATTTTCCCTGCAGGAAAAGGGCTCTCGGTTTCTCAAACGGAAAGACAAGCTGTCAGAAGTAAGTCAGTATTGGAGTGAGGCAGAAGGCTGTACTTGGCAGAGGCTAGGGTAAGAGGTTACTCAAAGCAGCCTTCTCAAAGGGCATAGAAGCAGAGGCCTTCTCCAGCGGCCTCTCCACCAGAGTCTATCCACCAAAGGAACACCTTCAAGCTGGCTGGGAATGCACAGCTTAGGAGGAGAGCAGCACCAGCATGCTACGAATGTGATCTATTGATGGTGCCCCAGAAAGGAACTCTGGCACTTGTACTTCCCAAATGAGCTTAGCTGCCCGACGTTTGCCGCACAGTGGCGAACAGAAACATTGCTAGTGGCCAGTGAGCCACCCCATACACCGGGGCAGTAGCACCACACACATCTCCCAGAGAACAGAGACTTCCCAATCCGTGCGTGTTCTCTTCGAATGGAGATGCTAGTTTGCAGTCTGCGAAGCACAGTCATAGCCCACAGCGCTGCAGGA
Source organism: Kogia breviceps (assembly GCF_026419965.1). NCBI lineage: Eukaryota > Metazoa > Chordata > Mammalia > Artiodactyla > Physeteridae > Kogia > Kogia breviceps. Next base: position 23,930,170 of record NC_081314.1, on the reverse strand, counting down.
GTGCCATCTCCAAAGTGAATGGGAAGCTGCCCTCCCTCGAGTGGGTAAAGGCCTAACACCAGCCGTGAAGGCACGTCACCGTGTGCAAAAGAAGAACAGAAAACGGACATTTTTCCCTGCAGGAAAAGGGCTCATGGTTTCTCAAACGGAAAGACAAGCTGTCAGAAGTAAGTCAGTATTGGAGAGAGGCAGAAGGCTGTACTTGGCAGAGGCTAGGGTAAGAGTTTCCTCAAAGCAGCCTTCTCAAAGGGCATAGAAGCAGAGGCCTTCTCCAGCGGCCTCTCCACGAGAGTCTATACACAAAAGGAACACCTTGAAGCTGGCTGCGAATGCACAGCTTAGGAGGAGAGCAGTACCCGCATGCTACGAATGTGATCTCTTGATGGTGCCCCAGAAAGGAACTCTGGCACTTGTACTTCCCAAGTGAGCTTAGCTGCACAAAGTTTGCCCCACAGTGGAGAGCAGAAACATTGCTAGTGGCCAGTGAGCCACCCGATACACCGGTCAGTAGCACCACACACATCTCCCAGAGAACAGAGACTTCCCAATCCGTGCGTGTTCTCTTCAAATGGAGAGGGTCGTTTGCAGTCAGCGAAGCACAGTCATGACCCACAGGGCTGCAGGAGTGCCATCTCCAAACTGAATGGGAAGCTGCCCTTCCTCGAGTGGGTAAAGGCCTAACACCAGCCCTGATGGCACGTCACCGTGTGCAAAAGAAGAACAGAAAACGAACATTTTTCCCTGCAGGAAAAGGGTTCATGGTTTCTCAAATGGAAAGAAAAGCTGTCAGAAGTAAGTCAGTATTGGAGAGAGGCAGAAGCCTGTACTTGGCAGAGTCTAGGGTAAGAGGTTCCTCAAAGCAGCCTTCTCAAAGGGCATAGAAGCAGAGGCCTTCTCCAGCGGCCTCTCCACCCGAGTCTATACACAAAAGGAACACCTTGAAGCTGGCTGCGAATGCACAGCTTAGGAGGAGAGCAGTACCCGCATGCTACGAATGTGATCTCTTGATGGTGCCCCAGAAAGGAACTCTGGCACTAGTACTTCCCAAGTGAGCTTAGGTGCCCGACGTTTGCCCCACAGTGGCGAACAGAAACATTGCTAGTGGCCAGTGAGACACCCCATAAACCGGGGCAGTAGCACCACACACATCTCCCAGAGAACAGAGACTTCCCAATCCGTGCGTGTTCTCTTCAAATGGAGAGGGTAGTTTGCAGTCTGCGAAGCACAGTCATGGCCCACAGCGCTGCAGGAGTGCCATCTCCAAAGTGAATGGGAAGCTGCCCTCCCTCGAGTGGGTAAAGGCCTAACACCAGCCCTGATGGCACGTCACCGTGTGCAAAAGAAGAACAGAAAACGAACATTTTTCCCTGCAGGAAAAGGGCTCTCGGTTTCTCAAACGGAAAGACAAGCTGTCAGAAGTAAGTCAGTATTGGAGAGAGGCAGAAGGCTGTACTTGGCAGAGGCTAGGGTAAGAGGTTCCTCAAAGCAGCCTTCTCAAAGGGCATAGAAGCAGAGGCCTTCTCCAGCGGCCTCTCCACCAGAGTCTATACACAAAAGGAACACCTTGAAGCTGGCTGCGAATGCACAGCTTAGGAGGAAAGCAGTACCCGCATGCTACGAATGTGATCTCTTGATGGTGCCCCAGAAAGGAACTCTGGCACTTGTACTTCCAAAGTGAGCTTAGCTAAACAGAGTTTGCCCCACAGTGGCGAGCAGAAACATTGCTAGTGGCCAGTGAGCCACCCCATACACCGGGGCAGTAGCACCACACACATCTCCCAGAGAACAGAGACTTCCCAATCCGTGCGTGTTCTCTTCAAATGGAGAGGGTAGTTTGCAGTCTGCGAAGCACAGTCATGGCCCACAGCGCTGCAGGAGTGCCATCTCCAAAGTGAATGGGAAGTTGCCCTCCCTCGAGTGGGTAAAGGCCTAACACCAGCCCTGATGGCACGTCACCGTGTGCAAAAGAAGAACAGAAAACGAACAATTTTCCCTGCAGGTAAAGGGCTCTCGGTTTCTCAAACGGAAAGACAAGCTGTCAGAAGTAAGTCAGTATTGGAGAGAGGCAGAAGGCTGTACTTGGCAGAGGCTAGGGTAAGTGGTTCCTCAAATCAGCCTTCTAAAAGGGCATAGAAGCAGAGGTCTTCTCCAGCGGCCTCTCCACCAGAGTCTATCCACCAAAGGAACACCTTGAAGCTGGTTGCGAATGCACAGCTTAGGAGGAGAGCAGTACCCGCATGCTACGAATGTGATCTCTTGATGGTGCCCCAGAAAGGAACTCTGGCACTTGTACTTCCCAAGTGAGCTTAGCTGCACAACGTTTGCCCCACAGTGGCGAGCAGAAACATTGCTAGTGGCCAGTGAGCCACCCGATACACCGGGGCAGTAGCACCACACACATCACCCAGAGAACAGAGACTTCCCAATCCGTGCGTGTTCTCTTCGAATGGAGAGGGTAGTTTGCAGTGTGCGAAGAACAGTCATGACCCACAGCGCTGCAGGAGTGCCATCTCCAAAGTGAATGGGAAGCTGCCCTCCCTCGAGTGGGTAAAGGCCTAACACCAGCCCTGATGGCACGTCAAAGTGTGCAAAAGAAGAACAGAAAACGAACAATTTTCCCTGCAGGAAAAGGGCTCTCGGTTTCTCAAACGGAAAGACAAGCTGTCAGAAGTAAGTCAGTATTGGAGAGAGGCAGAAGGCTGTACTTGGCAGAGGCTAGGGTAAGTGGTTCCTCAAAGCAGCCTTCTCAAAGGGCATAGAAGCAGAGGCCTTCTCCAGCGGCCTCTCCACCAGAGTCTATCCACGAAAGGAACACCTTGAAGCTTGCTGCGAATGCACAGCTTAGGAGGAGAGCAGTACCCGCATGCTACGAATGTGATCTCTTGATGGTGCCCCAGAAAGGAACTCTGGCACTTGTACTTCCCAAGTGAGCTTAGCTGCACAAAGTTTGACACACAGTGGCGAGCAGAAACATTGCTAGTGGCCAGTGAGCCACCCCATACACTGGGGCAGTAGCACCACACAAATCTCCCAGAGAACAGAGACTTCCCAATCCGTGTGTATTCTCTTCGAATGGAGAGGATAGTTTGCAGTCTGCGAAGCACAGACATGGCCCACAGCGCTGCAGGAGTGCCATCTCCAAAGTGAATGGGAAGCTGCCCTCCCTCGAGTGGGTAAAGGCCTAACACCAGCCCTGATGGCACGTCACCGTGTGCAAAAGAAGAACAGAAAACGAACATTTTTCCCTGCAGGAAAAGGGCTCTCGGTTTCACAAACGGAAAGAAAAGCTGTCAGAAGTAAGTCAGTATTGGAGAGAGGCAGAAGGCTGTACTTGGCAGAGGCTAGGGTAAGAGGTTCCTCAAAGCAGCCTTCTCAAAGGGCATAGAAGCAGAGGCCTTCTCCAGCGGCCTCTCCACCCGAGTCTGTACACAAAAGGAACACCTTGAAGCTGGCTGCGAATGCACAGATTAGGAGGAAAGCAGTACCCACGTGCTACGAATGTGATCTCTTGATGGTGCCCCAAAAAGGAACTCTGGCACTTGTACATACCAAGTGAGCTTAGCTAAACAGAGTTTGCCCACAGTGGCGAGCAGAAACATTGCTAGTGGCCAGTGAGCCACCCCATACACCGGGGCAGTAGCACCACACACATCTCCCAGAGAACAGAGACTTCCCAATCCGTGCGTGTTCTCTTCGAATGGAGATGCTAGTTTGCAGTCTGCGAAGCACAGTCATAGCCCACAGCGCTGCAGGAGTGCCATCTCCAAAGTGAATGGGAAGCTGCCCTCCCTCGAGTGGGTAAAGGCCTAACACCAGCCGTGAAGGCACGTCACCGTGTGCAAAAGAAGAACAGAAAACGGACATTTTTCCCTGCAGGAAAAGGGCTCATGGTTTCTCAAACGGAAAGACAAGCTGTCAGAAGTAAGTCAGTATTGGAGAGAGGCAGAAGGCTGTACTTGGCAGAGGCTAGGGTAAGAGGTTCCTCAAAGCAGCCTTCTCAAAGGGCATAGAAGCAGAGGCCTTCTCCAGCGGCCTCTCCACCAGAGTCTATACACAAAAGGAACACCTTGAAGCTGGCTGCGAATGCACAGCTTAGGAGGAAAGCAGTACCCGCATGCTACGAATGTGATCTCTTGATGGTGCCCCAGAAAGGAACTCTGGCACTTGTACTTCCAAAGTGAGCTTAGCTAAACAGAGTTTGCCCCACAGTGGCGAGCAGAAACATTGCTAGTGGCCAGTGAGCCACCCCATACACCGGGGCAGTAGCACCACACACATCTCCCAGAGAACAGAGACTTCCCAATCCGTGCGTGTTCTCTTCAAATGGAGAGGGTAGTTTGCAGTCTGCGAAGCACAGTCATGGCCCACAGCGCTGCAGGAGTGCCATCTCCAAAGTGAATGGGAAGTTGCCCTCCCTCGAGTGGGTAAAGGCCTAACACCAGCCCTGATGGCACGTCACCGTGTGCAAAAGAAGAACAGAAAACGAACAATTTTCCCTGCAGGAAAAGGGCTCTCGGTTTCTCAAACGGAAAGACAAGCTGTCAGAAGTAAGTCAGTATTGGAGAGAGGCAGAAGGCTGTACTTGTCAGAGGCTAGGGTAAGTGGTTCCTCAAATCAGCCTTCTAAAAGGGCATAGAAGCAGAGGTCTTCTCCAGCGGCCTCTCCACCAGAGTCTATCCACCAAAGGAACACCTTGAAGCTGGCTGCGAATGCACAGCTTAGGAGGAGAGCAGTACCCGCATGCTACGAATGTGATCTCTTGATGGTGCCCCAGAAAGGAACTCTGGCACTTGTACTTCCCAAGTGAGCTTAGCTGCCCGACGTTTGCCGCACAGTGGCGAACAGAAACATTGCTAGTGGCCAGTGAGCCACCCGATACACCGGGGCAGTAGCACCACACACATCTCACAGAGAAGAGAGACTTCCTAATCCGTGCGTGTTCTCTTTGAATGGAGATGGTAGTTTGCAGTCTGCGAAGCTCAGTCATGGCCCACAGCGCTGCAGGAGTGCCGTCTCCAAAGTGAATGGGAAGCTGCCCTCCCTCGAGTGGGTAAAAGCCTAACACCAGCCCTGATGGCACGTCACCGTGTGCAAAAGAAGAACAGAAAACGGACATTTTTCCCTGCAGGAAAAGGGCTCTTGTTTTCTCAAACGGAAAGACAAGCTGTCAGAAGTAAGTCAGTATTGGAGAGAGGCAGAAGGATGTACCTGGCAGAGGCTAGGATAAGAGGTTCCTCAAAGCAGCCTTCTCAAAGGGCATAGAAGCAGAGGCCTTCTCCAGCGGCCTCTCCACCAGAGTCTATCCACAAAAGGAACACCTTGAAGCTGGCTGCGAATGCACAGCTTAGGAGGAAAGCAGTACCCGCATGCTACGAATGTGATCTCTTGATGGTGCCACAGAAAGGAACTCTGGCACTTGTACTTCCCAAGTGAGCTTAGCTAAACAGAGTTTGCCCCACAGTGGCGTGCCGAAACATTGCTAGTGGTCATTGAGCCACCCCATACACCGGGGCAGTAGCACCACACACATCGCCCAGAGAACAGAGAATTCCCAATCCGTGCGTGTTCTCTTCAAATGGAGAGGGTAGTTTGCAGTCTGCGAAGCACAGTCATCGCCCACAGCGCTGCAGAAGTGCCATCTCCAAAGTGAATGGGAAGCTACCCTCCCTCGAGTGGGTAAAGGCCTAACACCAGCCCTGATGGCACGTCACCGTGTGCAAAAGAAGAACAGAAAACGAACAATTTTCCCTGCAGGAAAAGCGCTCTCGGTTTCTCAAACGGAAAGACAAACTGTCAGAAGTAAGTCAGTATTGGAGAGAGGCAGAAGGCTGTACTTGGCAGAGGATAGGGTAAGAGTTTCCTCAAAGCAGCCTTCTCAAAGGGCATAGAAGCAGAGGCCTTCTCCAGAGGCCTCTCCACGAGAGTCTATACACAAAAGGAACACCTTGAAGCTGGCTGCGAATGCACAGCTTAGGAGGAGAGCAGTACCCGCATGCTACGAATGTGATCTCTTGATGGTGCCCCAGAAAGGAACTCTGGCACTTGTACTTCCCAAGTGAGCTTAGCTGCACAAAGTTTGCCCCACAGTGGCGAGCAGAAACATTGCTAGTGGCCAGTGAGCCACCCCATACACCGGGGCAGTAGCTCCACACACATCTCCCAGAGAACAGAGACTTCCCATTCCGTGCGTGTTCTCTTCGAATGGAGAGGGTAGTTTCCAGTGTGCGAAGCACAGTCATGACCCACAGCGCTGCAGGAGTGCCATCTCCAAAGTGAATGGGAAGCTGACCTCCCTCGAGTGGGTAAAGGCCTAACACCAGCCCTGATGTCACGTCACCGTGTGCAAAAGAAGAACAGAAAACGGACATTTTTCCCTGCAGGAAAAGGGCTCTCGGTTTCTCAAACGGAAAGACAAGCTGTCAGAAGTAAGTCAGTATTGGAGAGAGGCAGAAGGCTGTATTTGGCAGAGGCTAGGGTAAGAGGTTCCTCAAAGCAGCCTTCTCAAAGGGCATAGAAGCAGAGGCCTTCTCCAGCGGCCTCTCCACCAGAGTCTATCCACAAAAGAACACCTTGAATCTGGCTGCGAATGCCCAGGTTAGGAGGAAAGCAGTACCCGCATGCTATGAATGTGATCTCTTGATGGTGCCCCAGAAAGAAACTCTGGCACTTGTACTTCCCAAGTGAGCTTAGCTGCCCGACGTTTGCCACACAGTGGGGAACAGAAACATTGCTAGTGGCCAGTGAGCCACCCCATACACCGGGGCAGTAGCACCACACACATCTCCCAGAGAACAGAGACTTCCCATTCCGTGCGTGTTCTCTTCGAATGGAGAGGGTAGTTTGCAGTCTGCGAAGCACAGTCATGGCCCACAGCGCTGCAGGAGTGCCATCTCCAAAGTGAATGGGAAGCTACCATCCCTCGAGTGGGTAAAGTCCTAACACCAGCCCTGATGGCACGTCACCGTGTGCAAAAGAAGAAGAGAAAACGAACATTTTTCCCTGCAGGAAAAGGGCTCTCGGTTTCTCAAACGGAAAGACAAGCTGTCAGAAGTAAGTCAGTATTGGAGAGAGGCAGAAGGCTGTACTTGGCAGAGGCTAGGGTAAGAGGTTCCTCAAAGCAGCCTTCTCAAAGGGCATAGAAGCAGAGGCCTTCTCCAGCGGCCTCTCCACCAGAGTCTATCCACAAAAGAACACCTTGAATCTGGCTGCGAATGCCCAGGTTAGGAGGAAAGCAGTACCCGCATGCTATGAATGTGATCTCTTGATGGTGCCCCAGAAAGAAACTCTGGCACTTGTACTTCCCAAGTGAGCTTAGCTGCACAACGTTTGCCCACAGTGGGGAGCAAAAACATTGCTAGTGGCCAGTGAACCACCCAATACACCGGGGCAGTAGCACCACACACATCTCCCAGAGAACAGAGACTTCCCAATCCGTGCGTGTTCTCTTCGAATGGAGAGGGTAGTTTGCAGTCTGCGAAGCACAGTCATGGCCCACAGCGCTGCAGGAGTGCCATCTCCACAGAGAATCGGAAGCTGCCCTCCCTCGAGTGGGTAAAGGGCTAACACCAGCCCTGAAGGCACGTCACCGTGTGCCAATGAAGAACAGAAAACGGACATTTTCCCTGCAGGATACGGGCTCTTGGTTTCTCAAAAGGAAAGACAAGCTGTCAGAAGTAAGTCAGTATTCGAGAGCGGCAGAAGCCTGTACTTGGCAGAGGCTAGGTAAGAGGTTCCTCAAAGCATCCTTCTCAAAGGGCATAGAAGCAGAGGCTTCTCCAGGGGCCTCTCCCCCAGAGTCTGTCCACAAAAGGAACACCTTGAAGCCGGCTGCGAATGCACAGCTTAGGAGGAAAGCAGTACCCGCATGCTACGAATGTGATCTCTTGATGGTGCCCCAGAAAGGAACTCTGGCACTTGTACTTCCAAAGTGAGGTTAGCTAAACAGAATTTGCGCCACAGTGGCGAGCAGAAACATTGCTAGTGGCCAGTGAGCCACCCCATACACCGGGGCAGTAGCACCACACACATCTCCCAGAGAACAGAGACTTCCCAATCCGTGCGTGTTCTCTTCAAATGGAGAGGGTAGTTTGCAGTCTGCGAAGCACAGTCATGGCCCACAGCGCTGCAGGAGTGCCATCTCCAAAGTGAATGGGAAGCTGCCCTCCCTCGAGTGGGTAAAGGCCTAACACCAGCCCTGATGGCACGTCACCGTGTGCAAAAGAAGAACAGAAAACGAACAATTTTCCCTGCAGGAAAAGGGCTCTCGGTTTCTCAAACGGAAAGACAAGCTGTCAGAAGTAAGTCAGTATTGGAGAGAGGCAGAAGGCTGTACTTGTCAGAGCTAGGGTAAGTGGTTCCTCAAATCAGCCTTCTCAAAGGGCATAGAAGCAGAGGCCTTCTCCAGCGGCCTCTCCACCAGAGTCTATCCACCAAAGGAACACCTTGAAGCTGGCTGCGAATGCACAGCTTAGGAGGAAAGCAGTACCCGCATGCTACGAATGTGATCTCTTGATGGTGCCCCAGAAAGGAACTCTGGCACTTGTACTTCCCAAGTGAGCTTAGCTGCACAAAGTTTGACACACAGTGGCGAGCAGAAACATTGCTAGTGGCCAGTGAGCCACCCCATACACCGGGGCAGTAGCACCACACACATCTCCCAGAGAACACCGACTTCCCAATCCGTGCGTGTTCTCTTCGAATGGAGAGGGTAGTTTGCAGTCTGCGAAGCACAGTCATGGCCCACAGGGCTGCAGGAGTGCCATCTCCAAAGTGAATGGGAAGCTGCCTTCCCTCGAGTGGGTAAAGGCCTAACACCAGCCCTGATGGCACGTCACCGTGTGCAAAAGAAGAACAGAAAACGGACATTTTTCCCTGCAGGAAAAGGGCTCTTGTTTTCTCAAACGGAAAGACAAGCTGTCAGAAGTAAGTCAGTATTGGAGAGAGGACGAAGGATGTACTTGGCAGAGGCTATGGTAAGAGGTTCTTCAAAGCAGCCTTCTCAAAGGGAATAGTAGCAGAGGCCTCCTCCAGCGGCTTCTCCACCAGAGTCTATCCACAAAAGGAACACCTTGAAGCTGTCTGCGAATGCACAGGTTAAGAGGAGAGCAGTACCCGCATGCTACGAATGTGATCTCTTGATGGTGCCCCAGAAAGGAACTCTGGCACTTGTACTTCCAAAGTGAGCTTAGCTGAACAGAGTTTGCCCCACATTGGCGAGCAGAATCATGGCTAGTGGCCAGTGAGCCACCCCTTACACCGGGGCAGTAGCACACACACATCTCCCAGAGAACAGAGACTTCCCAATCCGTGCGTGTTCTCTTCGAATGGAGAGGGTAGTTTACAGTCTGCGAAGCACAGTCATGGCCCACAGCGCTGCAGGAGGGCCATCTCCAAAGTGAATGGGAAGCTGCCCTCCTCGAGTGTGTAAAAGCCTAACACCAGCCCTGAAGGCACGTCACCGTGTGCCAAAGAAAAACAGAAAACGGACATTTTTCCCTGCAGGAAAAGGGCTCTTGGTTTCTCAAAGGAAAGACAAGCTGTCAGAAGTAAGTCAGTTTTGGAGAGAGGCAGAAGGCTGTACTTGGCAGAGGCTAGGGTAAGAGGTTCCTCAAAGCAGCCTTCTCAAAGGGCATAGAAGCAGAGGCCTTCTCCAGCGGCCTCTCCACCAGAGTCTATACACAAAAGGAACACCTTGAAGCTGGCTGCGAATGCACAGCTTAGGAGGAAAGCAGTACCCGCATTCTACGAATTTTATCTCTTGATGGTGCCCCAGAAAGGAACTCTGGCACTTGTACTTCCCACGTGAGCTTAGCAGCAAAACGTTTGACACACAGTGGCGAGCAGAAACATTGCTAGTGGCCAGTGAGCCACCCCAACACCGGGGCAGTAGCACCAAACACATCTCCCAGAGAACAGAGACTTCCCAATCCGTGCGTGTTCTCTTCGAATGGAGAGGGTAGTTTGCAGTCTGCGAAGCACAGTCATGACCCACAGCGCTGCAGGAGTGCCATCTCCAAACTGAATGGGAAGCTGCCCTCCCTCGAATGGGTAAAGGCCTAACACCAGCCCTGATGGCACGTCACCGTGTGCAAAAGAAGAACAGAAAACGGAAATTTTCCCTGCAGGAAAAGAGCTCTTGTTTTCTCAAACGGAGAGACAAGCTGTCAGAAGTAATCAGTATTGGAGAGAGGCAGAAGGCTGTACTTGGCAGAGGCTAGGGTAAGAGGTTCCTCAAAGCAGCCTTCTCAAAGGGCATAGAAGCAGAGGCCTTCTCCAGTGGCCTCTCCACCAGAGTCTATCCACAAAAGGAACACCTTGAAGCTGGCTGCGAATGCACAGCTTAGGAGGAAAGCAGTACCCGCATGCTACGAATGTGATCTCTTGATGGTGCCCCAGAAAGGAACTCTGGCACTTGTACTTCCCAAGTGAGCTTAGCTGCACAACGTTTGCCCCACAGTGGCGAGCAGAAACATTGCTAGTGGCCAGTGAGCCACCCCATACCCCGGGGCAGTAGCACCAACACATCTCCCAGAGAACAGAGACTTCCCAATCCGTGCGTGTTCTCTTCGAATGGAGAGGGTAGTTTGCAGTCTGCGAAGCACAGTCATGGCCCACAGCGCTGCAGGCGTGCCGTCTCCAAAGTGAATGGGAAGCTGCCCTCCCTCGAGTGGGTAAAGGCCAAACACCAGCCCTGATGTCAGGTCACCATGTGCAAAAGAAGAACAGAAAACGAACATTTTTCCCTGCAGGAAAAGGGCTCTTGGTTTCTCAAACGGAAAGACAAGCTGTCAGAAGTAAGTCAGTATTGGAGAGAGGCAGAAGGCTGTACTTGGCAGAGGCTAGGGTAAGAGGTTCCTCAAAGCAGCCTTCTCAATGGGCATAGAAGCAGAGGCCTTCTCCAGCGGCCTCTCCACGAGAGTCTATACACAAAAGGAACACCTTGAAGCTGGCTGCGAATGCACAGCTTAGGAGGAGAGCAGTACCCGCATGCTACGAATGTGATCTCTTGATGGTGCCCCAGAAAGGAACTCTGGCACTTGTACTTCCCAAGTGAGATTAGCTGAACAGAGTTTGCCCCACAGTGGCGATCAGAAACATTGCTAGTGGCCAGTAAGCCACCCCATACACCGGGGCAGTAGCACCACACACATCTCTCAGAGAACAGAGACTTCCCATTCCGTGCGTGTTCTCTTCAAATGGAGAGGGTAGTTTGCAGTCTGCGAAGCACAGTCATGGCCCACAGCGCTGCAGGAGTGCCATCTTCAAAGTGAATGGGAAGCTGCCCTCCCTCGAGTGGGTAAAGGCCTAACACCAGCCGTGAAGGCACGTCACCGTGTGCAAAAGAAGAACAGACAACGGACAATTTTCCCTGCAGGAAAAGGGCTCTTGGTTTCTCAAACGGAAAGACAATCTGTCAGACGTAAGTCAGTATTGGAGAGTGGCAGAAGGCTGTACTTGGCAGATGCTAGGGTAAGAGGTTCCTCAAAGCATCCTTCTCAAAGGGCATAGAAGCAGAGGCTTCTCCAGCGGCCTCTCCCCCAGAGTCTGTCCACAAAAGGAACACCTTGAAGCCGGCTGCGAATGCACAGCTTAGGAGGAAAGCAGTACCCGCATGCTACGAATGTGATCTCTGATGGTGCCCCAGAAAGGAACTCTGGCACTTGTACTTCCCGAGTGAGCTTACCTGCACAACGTTTGCCCTACAGTGGCAAGCAGAAACATTGTTAGTGGCCAGTGAGCCACCCGATACACCGGGGCAGTAGCACCACACACATCTCCCAGAGAACAGAGACTTCCCAATCCGTGCGTGTTCTCTTCGAATGGAGAGGGTAGTTTGCAGTCTGCGAAGCACAGTCATGGCCCACAGCGCTGCAGGAGTGCCATCTCCAAAGTGAATGGGAAGCTGCCCTCCCTCGAGTGGGTAAAGGCCTAACACCAGCCGTGAAGGCACGTCACCGTGTGCAAAAGAAGAACAGAAAACGGACATTTTTCCCTGCAGGAAAAGGGCTCATGGTTTCTCAAACGGAAAGACAAGCTGTCAGAAGTAAGTCAGTATTGGAGAGAGGCAGAAGGCTGTACTTGGCAGAGGCTAGGGTAAGAGGTTCCTCAAAGCAGCCTTCTCAAAGGGCATAGAAGCAGAGGCCTTTTCCAGCGGCCTCTCCACCAGAGTCTATCCACAAAAGGAACACCTTGAAGCTGGCTGCGAATGCACAGGTTAAGAGGAGAGCAGTACCCGCATGCTACGAATGTGATCTCTTGATGGTGCCCCAGAAAGGAACTCTGGAACTTGTAGTTCCCGACTGAGCTTACCTGCACAACGTTTGCCCTACAGTGGCGAGCAGAAAGATTGCTAGTGGCCAGTGAGACACCCCATACACCGGGGCAGTAGCACCACACACATCTCCCAGAGAACAGAGACTTCCCAATCCGTGCGTGTTCTCTTCGAATGGAGAGGGTAGTTTGCAGTCTGCGACGCACAGTCATGGCCCACAGCGCTGCAGGAGTGCCATCTCCAAAGTGAATGGGAAGCTGCCCTCCCTCGAGTGGGTAAAAGCCTAACAGCAGCCCTGATGGCACGTCACCGTGTGCAAAAGAAGAACAGAAAACGAACATTTTTCCCTGCAGGAAAAGGGCTCTCGTTTTCTCAAACGGAAAGACAAGCTGTCAGAAGTAAGTCAGTATTGGAGAGAGGCAGAAGGCTGTACTTGGCACAGGGTAGGGTAAGAGGTTCCTCAAAGCAGCCTTCTCAAAGGGCATAGAAGCAGAGGTCTTCTCCAGCGGCCTCTCCACCAGGGTCTATACACAATAGGAACACCTTGAAGCTGGCTGCGAATGCACAGCTTAGGAGGAAAGCAGTACCCGCATGCTACGAATGTGATCTCTGGATGGTGCCCCAAAAAGGAACTCTGGCACTTGTACTTCCGATGTGAGCTTAGCTGCACAACGTTTGCCCCACAGTGGCGAGCAGAAACATTGCTAGTGGCCAGTGAGCCACGCCATACACCGGGGCAGTAGCACCACACACAACTCCCAGAGAACAGAGACTTCCCAATCCGTGCGTGTTCTCTTCGAATGAAGAGGGTAGTTTGCAGTCTGCGAAGCTCAGTCATGGCCCACAGCACTGCAGGAGTGCCATCTCCAAAGTGAATGGGAAGCTGCCCTCCCTCGAGTGGGTAAAGGGCTAACACCAGCCCTGAAGGCACGTCACCGTGTGCCAATGAAGAACAGAAAACGAACATTTTTCCCTGCAGGAAAAGGGCTCTCGGTTTCTCAAACGGAAAGACAAGCTGTCAGAAGTAAGTCAGTATTGGAGAGAGGCAGAAGGCTGTACATGGCAGAGGCTAGGGTAAGAGGTTCCTCAAAGCAGCCTTCTCAAAGGGCAGAGAAGCAGAGGCCTTCTCTAGCGGCCTCTCCACGAGAGTCTATACACAAAAGGAACACCTTGAAGCTGGCTGCGAATGCACAGCTTAGGAGGAAAGCAGTACCCGCATGCTACAAATGTGATCTCTTGATGGTGCCCCAGAAAGGAACTCTGGCACTTGTACTTCCCAAGTGAGCTTAGCTGCAAACAGTTTGCCCCACAGTGGCGAGCAGAAACATGCTAGTGGTCAGTGAGCCACGCCATACACCGGGGCAGGAGCACCACACACATCTCCCAGAGAACAGAGACTTCCCAATCCGTGCGTGTTCTCTTCGAATGGAGAGGGTAGTTTGCAGTCTGCGAGGCACAGTCATGACCAACAGCGCTGCAGGCGTGCCATCTCCAAAGTGAATGGGAAGCTGCCCTTCCTCGAGTGGGGAAAGGCCTAACACCAGCCCTGATGGCACGTCACCGTGTGCAAAAGAAGAACAGAAAACGAACATTTTTCCCTGCAGGAAAAGGGCTCTCGGTTTCTCAAACAAAAAGACAAGCTCTCAGAATTAAGTCAGTATTGGAGAGAGGCAGAAGGCTGTACTTGGCAGAGGCTAGGGTAAGAGGTTCCTCAAAGCAGCCTTCTCAAACGGCATAGAAGCAGAGGCCTTCTCCAGCGGCCTCTCCAGCAGAGTCTGTCCACAAAAGGAACACCTTGAAGCCGGCTGCGAATGCACAGCTTAGGAGGAAAGCAGTACCCGCATGCTACGAATGTGATCTCTTGATGGTGCCCCAGAAAGGAACTCTGGAACTTGTACTTCCCGAGTGAGCTTACCTGCACAACGTTTGCCCTACAGTGGCAAGCAGAAACATTGCTAGTGGCCATTGAGCCACCTCTTACACCGGGGCAGTAGCACACACACATCTCCCAGAGAACAGAGACTTCCCAATCCGTGCTTGTTCTCTTCGAATGGAGAGGGTAGTTTACAGTCTGCGAAGCACAGTCATGGCCCACAGCGCTGCAGGAGGGCCATCTCCAAAGTGAATGGGAAGCTGCCCTCCCTCGAGTGTGTAAAAGCCTAACACCAGCCCTGAAGGCACGTCACCTTGTGCCAAAGAAAAACAGAAAACGGACATTTTTCCCTGCAGGAAAAGGGCTCTTGGTTTCTCAAACGGAAAGACAAGCTGTCAGAAATAAGTCAGTATTGGAGAGAGGCAGAAGGCTGTACTTGGCAGAGGCTAGGGTAAGAGGTTCCTCAAAGCAGCCTTCTCAAAGGGCATACAAGCAGAGGCCTTCTCCAGCGGCTTCTCCAACACAGTCTATCCACAAAAGGAACACCTTGAAGCTGGCTGCGAATGCACAGCTTAGGAGGAAAGCAGTACCCGCATTCTACGAATTTTATCTCTTGATGGTGCCACAGAAAGGAGCTCTGGCACTTGTACTTCCCACGTGAGCTTAGCTGCACAATGTTTGACACACAGTGGCGAGCAGAAACATTGCTAGTGGCCAGGGAGCCACCCCATACACCGGGGCAGTAGCACCACACACATCTCCCAGAGAACACAGACTTCCCAATCCGTGCGTGTTCTCTTCGAATGGAGAGCGTAGTTTGCAGTCTGCGAAGCAAAGTCATGACCAACAGCGCTGCAGGAGTGCCATCTCCAAAGTGAATGGGAAGCTGCCCTCCCTCGAGTGGGTAAAGGCCTAACACCAGCCCTGATGGCACGTCACCGTGTGCAAAAGGAGAACAGAAAACGGAAATTTTCCCTGCAGGAAAAGATCTCTTGTTTTCTCAAACGGAGAGACAAGCTGTCAGAAGTAAGTCAGTATTGGAGAGAGGCAGAAGGCTGTACTTGGCAGAGGCTAGGGTAAGAGGTTCCTCAAAGCAGCCTTCTCAAAGGGCATAGAAGCAGAGGCCTTCTCCAGTGGCCTCTCCACCAGAGTCTATCCACAAAAGGAACACCTTGAAGCTGGCTGCGAATGCACAGCTTAGGAGGAAAGCAGTACCCGCATGCTACGAATGTGATCTCTTGATGGTGCCCCAGAAAGGAACTCTGGCACTTGTACTTCCCAAGTGAGCTTAGCTGCACAACGTTTGCCCCACAGTGGCGAGCAGAAACATTGCTAGTGGCAAGTGAGACACCCCATACACCGGGGCAGTAGCACCAACACATCTCCCAGAGAACAGAGACTTCCCAATCCGTGCGTGTTCTCTTCGAATGGAGAGGGTAGTTTGCAGTCTGCGAAGCACAGTCATGGCCCACAGCGCTGCAGGCGTGCCATCTCCAAAGTGAATGGGAAGCTGCCCTCCCTCGAGTGGGTAAAGGCCTAACACCAGCCCTGAAGGCAGGACACCGTGTGCAAAAGAAGATCAGAAAACGAACATTTTTCCCTGCAGGAAAAGGGCTCTTGGTTTCTCAAACGGAAAGACAAGCTGTCAGAAGTAAGTCAGTATTGGAGAGAGGCAGAAGGCTGTACTTGGCAGAGGCTAGGGTAAGAGTTTCCTCAAAGCAGCCTTCTCAAAGGGCATAGAAGCAGAGGCCTTCTCCAGCGGCCTCTCCACGAGAGTCTATACACAAAAGGAACACCTTGAAGCTGGCGGCGAATGCACAGCTTAGGAGGAGAGCAGTACCCGCATGCTACGAATGTGATCTCTTGATGGTGCCCCAGAAAGGAACTCTGGCACTTGTACTTCCCAAGAGAGATTAGCTCCACAACGTTTGCCCCACGGTGGCGAGCAGAAACATTGCTAGTGGCCAGTGAGCCACCCGATACACCGGGGCAGTAGCACCACACACATCTCCCAGAGAACAGAGACTTCCCAATCCTTGCGTGTTCTCTTCGAATGGAGAGGGTAGTTTACAGTCTGCGAAGCACAGTCATGACCCACAGCGCTGCAGGAGTGCCATCTCCAAAGTGAATGGGAAGCTGCCCTCTCTCGAGTGGGTAAAGGCCTAACACCAGCCCTGATGGCACGTCACCGTGTGCAAAAGAAGAACAGAAAACGGACATTTTTCCCTGCAGGAAAAGGGCTCATGGTTTCTCAAATGGAAAGACAAGCTGTCAGAAGTAAGTCAGTATTGGAGAGAGGCAGAAGGCTGTACTTGGCAAAGTCTAGGGTAAGAGGTTCCTCAAGGCAGCCTTCTCAAAGCGCATAGAAGCAGAGGCCTTCTCCAGCGGCCTCTCCACCAGAGTCTATACACAAAAGGAACACCTTGAAGCTGGCTGCGAATGCACAGCTTAGGAGGAGAGCAGTACCCGCATGCTACGAATGTGATCTCTTGATGGTGCCCCAGAAAGGAACTCTGGCACTTGTACTTCCCAAGTGAGCTTAGCTGACCGACGTTTGCCCCACAGTGTCGAACAGAAACATTGCTAGTGGCCAGTGAGCCACCCCATACACCGGGGCAGTAGCACACACACATCTCCCAGAGAACAGAGACTTCCCAATCCGTGCTTGTTCTCTTCGAATGGAGAGGGTAGTTTACAGTCTGCGAAGCACAGTCATGGCCCACAGCGCTGCAGGAGGGCCATCTCCAAAGTGAATGGGAAGCTGCCCTCCCTCGAGTGGGTAAAAGCCTAACACCAGCCCTGAAGGCACGTCACCTTGTGCCAAAGAAAAACAGAAAACGGACATTTTTCCCTGCAGGAAAAGGGCTCTTGGTTTCTCAAACGGAAAGACAAGCTGTCAGAAATAAGTCAGTATTGGACAGAGGCAGAAGGCTGTACTTGGCAGAGGCTAGGGTAAGAGGTTCCTCAAAGCAGCCTCCTCAAAGGGCATAGAAGCAGAGGCCTTCTCCAGTGGCCTCTCCACCAGAGTCTATCCACAAAAGGAACACCTTGAAGCTGGCTGCGAATGCACAGCTTAGGAGGAAAGCAGTACCCGCATGCTACGAATGTGATCTCTTGATGGTGCCCCAGAAAGGAACTCTGGCACTTGTACTTCCCAAGTGAGCTTAGCTGCACAACGTTTGCCTCACAGTGGGGAGCAGAAACATTGCTAGTGGCAAGTGAGACACCCCATACACCGGGGCAGTAGCACCAACACATCTCCCAGAGAACAGAGACTTCCCAATCCGTGCGTGTTCTCTTCGAATGGAGAGGGTAGTTTGCAGTCTGCGAAGCACAGTCATGGCCCACAGCGCTGCAGGAGTGCCATCTCCAAAGTGAATGGGAAGCTGCCCTCCCTCGAGTGGGTAAAGGGCTAACACCAGCCCTGATGGCAGGACACCGTGTCCAAAAGAAGAACAGAAAACGAACATTTTTCCCTGCAGGAAAAGGGCTCTTGGTTTCTCAAACGGAAAGACAAGCTGTCAGAAGTAAGTCAGTATTGGAGAGAGGCAGAAGGCTGTACTTGGCAGAGGCTAGGGTAAGAGTTTCCTCAAAGCAGCCTTCTCAAAGGGCATAGAAGCAGAGGCCTTCTCCAGCGGCCTCTCCACGAGAGTCTATACACAAAAGGAACACCTTGAAGCTGGCGGCGAATGCACAGCTTAGGAGGAGAGCAGTACCCGCATGCTACGAATGTGATCTCTTGATGGTGCCCCAGAAAGGAACTCTGGCACTTGTACTTCCCAAGAGAGATTAGCTCCACAACGTTTGCCCCACAGTGGCGAGCAGAAACATTGCTAGTGGCCAGTGAGCCACCCGATACACCGGGGCAGTAGCACCACACACATCTCCCAGAGAACAGAGACTTCCCAATCCTTGCGTGTTCTCTTCGAATGGAGAGGGTCGTTTACAGTCTGCGAAGCACAGTCATGACCCACAGCGCTGCAGGAGTGCCATCTCCACAGAGAACCGGAATCTGCCCTCACTCGAGTGGGTAAAGGGCTAACACCAGCCCTGAAGGCACGTCACCGTGTGCCAATGAAGAACAGAAAACGGACATTTTTCCCTGCAGGATACGGGCTCTTGGTTTCTCAAACGGAAAGACAAGCTGTCAGAAGTAAGTCAGTATTGGAGAGAGGCAGAAGGCTGTACTTGGCAAAGGCTAGGGTAAGAGGTTCCTCAAAGCAGCCTTCTCAAAGGGCATAGAAGCAGAGGCCTTCTCCAGCGGCCTCTCCACCAGAGTCTATCCACAAAAGAACACCTTGAATCTGGCTGCGAATGCACAGGTTAGGAGGAAAGCAGTACCCGCATGCTACGAATGTGATCTCTTGATGGTGCCCCAGAAAGGAACTCTGGCACTTGTCCTTCCCAAGTGTGCTTAGCTGCACAACGTTTGCCCCACAGTGGCGAGCAGAAACATTGCTAGTGGCCAGTGAGCCACCCCATACACCGGGGCAGTAGCACCACACACATCTCCCAGAGAACAGAGACTTCCCAATCCGTGCGTGTTCTCTTCGAATGGATAGGGTAGTTTGCAATCTGCGAAGCACAGTCATGGCCCACAGCGCTGCAGGAGTGCCATCTTCAAAGTGAATGGGAAGCTGCCCTCCCTCGAGTGGGTAAAGGCCTAACACCAGCCCTGATGGCACGTCACCGTGTGCAAAAGAAGAACAGTAAACGGACATTTTTCCCTGCAGGAAAAGGGCTCTTGGTTTCTCAAACGGAAAGACAAGCTGTCAGAAGTAAGTCAGTATTGGAGAGAGGCAGAAGGCTGTACTTGGCAGAGGCTAGGGTAAGAGGTTCCTCAAAGCAGCCTTCTCAAAAGGAATAGAAGCAGAGGCCTTCTCCAGCGGCCTCTCCACCAGAGTCTATACACAAAAGGAACACCTTGAAGCTGGCTCTGAATGCACAGTTTAGGAGGAAAGCAGTACCCGCATGCTACAAATGCGATCTCTTGATGGTGCCCCAGAAAGGAACTCTGGCACTTGTACTTCCCACGTGTGCTTAGCTGCACAAAGTTTGACACACAGTGGCGAGCAGAAACATTGCTAGTGGCCAGTGAGCCACCCCATACACCGGGGCAGTAGCACCACACACATCTCCCAGAGAACAGAGACTTCCCAATCCGTGCGTGTTCTCTTCAAATGTAGAGGGTAGTTTGCAGTCTGCGAAGCACAGTCATGGCCCACAGCGCTGCAGGAGTGCCATCTCCACAGAGAACCGGAAGCTGCCCTCCCTCGAGTGGGTAAAGGGCTAACACAAGCCCTGAAGGCACGTCACCGTGTGCCAATGAAGAACTGAAAACGAACATTTTTCCCTGCAGTAAAAGGGCTCTCGGTTTCTCAAACGGAAAGACAAGCTGTCAGAAGTAAGTCAGTATTGGAGAGAGGCAGAAGGCTGTACTTGGCAGAGGCTAGGGTAAGAGGTTCCTCAAAGCAGCCTTCTCAAAGGGCATAGAAGCAGAGGCCTTCTCCAGCGGCCTCTCAACCAGAGTCTATCCACAAAAGAACACCTTGAATCTGGCTGCGAATGCACAGGTTAGGAGGAAAGCAGTACCCGCATGCTACGAATGTGATCTCTTGATGGTGCCCCAGAAAGGAACTCTGGCACTTGTACATCCCAAGTGAGCTTAGCTGCACAACGTTTGCCCACAGTGGGGAGCAGAAACAGTGCTAGTGGCCAGGGAGCCACCCCATACACCGGGGCAGTAGCAGCACACACATCTCCCAGAGAACAGAGACTTCCCAATCCGTGCGTGTTTTCTTCGAATGGAGAGGGTAGTTTGCAGTCTGTGAAGCACAGTCATGGCCCACAGCGCTGCAGGAGTGCCATCTCCAAAGTGAATGGGAAGCTGCCCTCCCTCGAGTGGGTAAAGGACTAACACCAGCCCTGATGGCACGTCACCGTGTGCAAAAGAAGAACAGAAAACGAACATTTTTCCCTGCAGGAAAAGGGCTCTCGGTTTCTCAAACGGAAAGACAAGCTGTCAGAAGTAAGTCAGTATTGGAGAGAGGCAGAAGGCTGTACTTGGCAGAGGCTAGGGTAAGAGGTTCCTCAAAGCAGCCTTCTCAAAGGGCATAGAAGCAGAGGCCTTCTCCAGCGGCCTCTCCACCAGAGTCTATCCACAAAAGAACACCTTGAATCTGGCTGCGAATGCACAGGTTAGGAGGAAAGCAGTACCCGCATGCTACGAATGTGATCTCTTGATGGTGCCCCAGAAAGGAACTCTGGCACTTGTACTTCCCAAGTGAGCTTAGCTGCACAACGTTTGCCCACAGTGGGGAGCAGAAACATTGCTAGTTGCCAGTGAACCACCCCATACACCGGGGCAGTAGCAGCACACACATCTCCCAGAGAATAGAGACTTCTCAATCCGTGCGTGTTCTCTTCGAATGGAGAGGGCAGTTTGCAGTCTGCGAAGCACAGTCATGGCCCACAGCGCTGCAGGAGTGCCATCTCCAAAGTGAATGGGAAGCTGCCCTCCCTCGAGTGGGTAAAGGGCTAACACCAGCCCTGATGGCAGGACACCGTGTCCAAAAGAAGAACAGAAAACGAACATTTTTCCCTGCAGGAAAAGGGCTCTTGGTTTCTCAAACGGAAAGACAAGCTGTCAGAAGTAAGTCAGTATTGGAGAGAGGCAGAAGGCTGTACTTGGCAGAGGCTAGGGTAAGAGTTTCCTCAAAGCAGCCTTCTCAAAGGGCATAGAAGCAGAGGCCTTCTCCAGCGGCCTCTCCACGAGAGTCTATACACAAAAGGAACACCTTGAAGCTGGCGGCGAATGCACAGCTTAGGAGGAGAGCAGTACCCGCATGCTACGAATGTGATCTCTTGATGGTGCCCCAGAAAGGAACTCTGGCACTTGTACTTCCCAAGAGAGATTAGCTCCACAACGTTTGCCCCACAGTGGCGAGCAGAAACATTGCTAGTGGCCAGTGAGCCACCCGATACACCGGGGCAGTAGCACCACACACATCTCCCAGAGAACAGAGACTTCCCAATCCTTGCGTGTTCTCTTCGAATGGAGAGGGTCGTTTACAGTCTGCGAAGCACAGTCATGACCCACAGCGCTGCAGGAGTGCCATCTCCACAGAGAACCGGAATCTGCCCTCACTCGAGTGGGTAAAGGGCTAACACCAGCCCTGAAGGCACGTCACCGTGTGCCAATGAAGAACAGAAAACGGACATTTTTCCCTGCAGGATACGGGCTCTTGGTTTCTCAAACGGAAAGACAAGCTGTCAGAAGTAAGTCAGTATTGGAGAGAGGCAGAAGGCTGTACTTGGCAAAGGCTAGGGTAAGAGGTTCCTCAAAGCAGCCTTCTCAAAGGGCATAGAAGCAGAGGCCTTCTCCAGCGGCCTCTCCACCAGAGTCTATCCACAAAAGAACACCTTGAATCTGGCTGCGAATGCACAGGTTAGGAGGAAAGCAGTACCCGCATGCTACGAATGTGATCTCTTGATGGTGCCCCAGAAAGGAACTCTGGCACTTGTCCTTCCCAAGTGTGCTTAGCTGCACAACGTTTGCCCCACAGTGGCGAGCAGAAACATTGCTAGTGGCCAGTGAGCCACCCCATACACCGGGGCAGTAGCACCACACACATCTCCCAGAGAACAGAGACTTCCCAATCCGTGCGTGTTCTCTTCGAATGGATAGGGTAGTTTGCAATCTGCGAAGCACAGTCATGGCCCACAGCGCTGCAGGAGTGCCATCTTCAAAGTGAATGGGAAGCTGCCCTCCCTCGAGTGGGTAAAGGCCTAACACCAGCCCTGATGGCACGTCACCGTGTGCAAAAGAAGAACAGTAAACGGACATTTTTCCCTGCAGGAAAAGGGCTCTTGGTTTCTCAAACGGAAAGACAAGCTGTCAGAAGTAAGTCAGTATTGGAGAGAGGCAGAAGGCTGTACTTGGCAGAGGCTAGGGTAAGAGGTTCCTCAAAGCAGCCTTCTCAAAAGGAATAGAAGCAGAGGCCTTCTCCAGCGGCCTCTCCACCAGAGTCTATACACAAAAGGAACACCTTGAAGCTGGCTCTGAATGCACAGTTTAGGAGGAAAGCAGTACCCGCATGCTACAAATGCGATCTCTTGATGGTGCCCCAGAAAGGAACTCTGGCACTTGTACTTCCCACGTGTGCTTAGCTGCACAAAGTTTGACACACAGTGGCGAGCAGAAACATTGCTAGTGGCCAGTGAGCCACCCCATACACCGGGGCAGTAGCACCACACACATCTCCCAGAGAACAGAGACTTCCCAATCCGTGCGTGTTCTCTTCAAATGTAGAGGGTAGTTTGCAGTCTGCGAAGCACAGTCATGGCCCACAGCGCTGCAGGAGTGCCATCTCCACAGAGAACCGGAAGCTGCCCTCCCTCGAGTGGGTAAAGGGCTAACACAAGCCCTGAA
Organism: Kogia breviceps; assembly: GCF_026419965.1. Lineage (NCBI taxonomy): Eukaryota > Metazoa > Chordata > Mammalia > Artiodactyla > Physeteridae > Kogia > Kogia breviceps. The sequence goes on along the minus strand of NC_081314.1, from coordinate 23,907,595 downwards.
GGCACGTCACCGTGTGCCAATGAAGAACTGAAAACGAACATTTTTCCCTGCAGTAAAAGGGCTCTCGGTTTCTCAAACGGAAAGACAAGCTGTCAGAAGTAAGTCAGTATTGGAGAGAGGCAGAAGGCTGTACTTGGCAGAGGCTAGGGTAAGAGGTTCCTCAAAGCAGCCTTCTCAAAGGGCATAGAAGCAGAGGCCTTCTCCAGCGGCCTCTCAACCAGAGTCTATCCACAAAAGAACACCTTGAATCTGGCTGCGAATGCACAGGTTAGGAGGAAAGCAGTACCCGCATGCTACGAATGTGATCTCTTGATGGTGCCCCAGAAAGGAACTCTGGCACTTGTACATCCCAAGTGAGCTTAGCTGCACAACGTTTGCCCACAGTGGGGAGCAGAAACAGTGCTAGTGGCCAGTGAGCCACCCCATACACCGGGGCAGTAGCAGCACACACATCTCCCAGAGAACAGAGACTTCCCAATCCGTGCGTGTTTTCTTCGAATGGAGAGGGTAGTTTGCAGTCTGTGAAGCACAGTCATGGCCCACAGCGCTGCAGGAGTGCCATCTCCAAAGTGAATGGGAAGCTGCCCTCCCTCGAGTGGGTAAAGGACTAACACCAGCCCTGATGGCACGTCACCGTGTGCAAAAGAAGAACAGAAAACGAACATTTTTCCCTGCAGGAAAAGGGCTCTCGGTTTCTCAAACGGAAAGACAAGCTGTCAGAAGTAAGTCAGTATTGGAGAGAGGCAGAAGGCTGTACTTGGCAGAGGCTAGGGTAAGAGGTTCCTCAAAGCAGCCTTCTCAAAGGGCATAGAAGCAGAGGCCTTCTCCAGCGGCCTCTCCACCAGAGTCTATCCACAAAAGAACACCTTGAATCTGGCTGCGAATGCACAGGTTAGGAGGAAAGCAGTACCCGCATGCTACGAATGTGATCTCTTGATGGTGCCCCAGAAAGGAACTCTGGCACTTGTACTTCCCAAGTGAGCTTAGCTGCACAACGTTTGCCCACAGTGGGGAGCAGAAACATTGCTAGTTGCCAGTGAACCACCCCATACACCGGGGCAGTAGCAGCACACACATCTCCCAGAGAATAGAGACTTCTCAATCCGTGCGTGTTCTCTTCGAATGGAGAGGGCAGTTTGCAGTCTGCGAAGCACAGTCATGGCCCACAGCGCTGCAGGAGTGCCATCTCCAAAGTGAATGGGAAGCTGCCCTCCCTCGAGTGGGTAAAGGCCTAACACCAGCCCTGATGGCACGTCACCGTGTGCAAAAGAAGAACAGAAAACGGACATTTTTCCCTGCAGGAAAAGGGCTCATGGTTTCTCAAATGGAAAGACAAGCTGTCAGAAGTAAGTCAGTATTGGAGAGAGGCAGAAGGCTGTACTTGGCAGAGGCTAGGGTAAGAGGTTCCTCAAAGCAGCCTTCTCAAAGGGCATAGAAGCAGAGGCCTTCTCCAGCGGCCTCTCCACCAGAGTCTATACACAAAAGGAACACCTTGAAGCTGGCTGCGAATGCACAGCGTAGGAGGAGAGCAGTACCCGCATGCTACGAATGTGATCTCTTGATGGTGCCCCAGAAAGGAACTCTGGCACTTGTACTTCCCAAATGAGCTTAGCTGACCGATGTTTGCCCCACAGTGGCGAACAGAAACATTGCTAGTGGCCAGTGAGCCACCCCATACACCGGGGCAGTAGCAGCACACACATCTCCAAGAGAACAGAGACTTCCCAATCCGTGCGTGTTCTCTTCGAATGGAGAGGGTAGTTTGCAGTCTGCGAAGCACAGTCATGGCCCACAGCGCTGCAGGAGTGCCATCTCCAAAGTGAATGGGAAGGTGCCCTCCCTCGAGTGGGTAAAGGGCTAACACCATCCCTGAAGGCACGTCACCGTGTGCCAATGAAGAACAGAAAACGGACATTTTTCCCTGCAGGAAAAGGGCTCATGGTTTCTCAAACGGAAAGACAAGCTGTCAGAAGTAAGTCAGTATTGGAGAGAGGCAGAAGGCTGTACTTGGCAGAGGCTAGGGTAAGAGGTTCCTCAAAGCAGCCTTCTCAAAGGGCATAGAAGCAGAGGCCTTCTCCAGCGGCCTCTCCACCAGAGTCTATCCACAAAAGAACACATTGAATCTGGCTGCGAATGCACAGGTGAGGAGGAAAGCAGTACCCGCATGCTACGAATGTGATCTCTTGATGGTGCCCCAGAAAGGAACTCTGGCACTTGTCCTTCTCAAGTGTGCTTAGCTGCACAACGTTTGCCCCACAGTGGCGAGCAGAAACATTGCTAGTGGCCAGTGAGCCACCCCATACACCGGGGCAGTAGCACCACACACATCTCCCAGAGAACAGAGACTTCCCATTCCGTGCGTGTTCTCTTCAAATGGAGAGGGTAGTTTGCAGTCTGCGAAGCACAGTCATGGCCCACAGCGCTGCAGGAGTGCCATCTCCAAAGTGAATGGGAAGCTGCCCTCCCTCGAGTGGGTAAAGGCCTAACACCAGCCCTGATTGCAAGTCACCGTATGCAAAAGAAGAACAGAAAACGAACATTTTTCCCTGCAGGAGAAGGGCTCTCGGTTTCTCAAACGGAAAGACAAGCTGTCAGAAGTAAGTCAGTATTGGAGAGAGGCAGAAGGCTGTACTTGGCAGAGACTAGGGTAAGAGTTTCCTCAAAGCAGCCTTCTCAAAGGGCATAGAAGCAGAGGCCTTCTCCAGCAGCCTCTCCACGAGAGTCTATACACAAAAGGAACACCTTGAAGCTGGCGGCGAATGCACAGCTTAGGAGGAGAGCAGTACCTGCATGCTACGAATGTGATCTCTTGATGGTGCCCCAGAAAGGAACTCTGGCACTTGTACTTCCCAAGTGAGCTTAGCTGCACAACGTTTGCCCCACAGTGGCGAGCAGAAATATTGCTACTGGCCAATGAGCCACCCGATACACCGGGGCAGTAGCACCACACACATCTCCCAGAGAACAGAGACTTCCCAATCCGTGCGTGTTCTCTTCGAATGGAGAGGGTAGTTTGCAGTCTGCGAAGCACAGTCATGGCCCACAGCGCTGCAGGAGTGCCATCTCCAAAGTGAATGGGAAGCTGCCCTCCCTCGAGTGGGTAAAGGCCTAACAGCAGCCCTGATGGCACGTCACCGTGTGCAAAAGAAGAACAGAAAACGGACATTTTTCCCTGCAGGAAAAGGGCTCATGGTTTCTCAAACGGAGAGACAAGCTGTCAGAAGTAAGTCAGTATTGGAGAGAGGCAGAAGGCTGTACTTGGCAGAGGCTAGGGTAAGAGGTTCCTCAAAGCATCCTTCTCAAAGGGCATAGAAGCAGAGGCCTTCTCCAGCGGCCTCTCCACGGGAGTCTATACACAAAAGGAACACCTTGAAGCTGGCGGCGAATGCACAGCTTAGGAGGAGAGCAGTACCCGCATGCTACGAATGTGATCTCTTGATGGTGCCCCAGAAAGGAACTCTGGCACTTGTACTTCCCGAGTGAGCTTACCTGCACAACGTTTGCCCTACAGTGGCAAGCAGAAACATTGTTAGTGGCCAGTGAGCCACCCCTTACACCGGGGCAGTAGCACACACACATCTCCCAGAGAACAGAGACTTCCCAAACCGTGCGTGTTCTCTTCGAATGGAGAGGGTAGTTTACAGTCTGCGAAGCACAGTCATGGCCCACAGCGCTGCAGGAGGGCCATCTCCAAAGTGAATGGGAAGCTGCCCTCCCTCGAGTGGGTAAAGGCCTAACACCAGCCCTGATGGCACGTCACCGTCTGCAAAACAAGAACAGAAAACGGACATTTTTCCCTGCAGGAAAAGGGCTCTTGTTTTCTCAAACGGAAAGACAAGCTGTCAGAAGTAAGTCAGTATTGGAGAGAGGCAAAAGGCTGTACTTGGCAGAGGCTAGGGTAAGAGTTTCCTCAAAGCAGCCTTCTCAAAGGGCATAGAAGCAGTGGCCTTCTCCAGCGGCCTCGCCACGAGCGTCTATACACAAAGGGAACACCTTGAAGCTGGCGGCGAATGCACAGCTTAGGAGGAGAGCAGTACCCGCATGCTACGAATGTGATCTCTTGATGGTGCCCCAGAAAGGAACTCTGGCACTTGTACTTCCCAAGTGAGCTTAGCTGCACAAAGTTTGACACACAGTGGCGAGCAGAAACATTGCTAGTGGCCAGTGAGCCACCCCATACACCGGGGCAGTAGCACCACACACATCTCCCAGAGAACAGAGACTTCCCAATCCGTGCGTGTTCTCTTCGAATGGAGAGGGTAGTTTGCAGTGTGCGAAGCACAGTCATGGCCCACAGCGCTGCAGGAGTGCCATCTCCAAAGTGAATGGGAAGCTGCCCTCCCTCGAGTGGGTAAAGGCCTAACACCAGCCCTGATGGCACGTCACCGTGTGCAAAAGAAGAACAGAAAACGGACATTTTTCCCTGCAGGAAAAGGGCTCTTGTTTTCTCAAACGGAAAGACAAGCTGTCAGAAGTAAGTCAGTATTGGAGAGAGGCAGAAGGCTGTACTTGGCAGAGGCTAGGGTAAGAGGTTCCTCAAAGCAGCCTTCTCAAAGGGCATAGAAGCAGAGGCCTTCTCCAGTGGCCTCTCCACCAGAGTCTATCCACAAAAGGAACACCTTGAAGCTGGCTGCGAATGCACAGCTTAGGAGGAAAGCAGTACCCGCATGCTACGAATGTGATCTCTTGATGGTGCCCCAGAAAGGAACTCTGGCACTTGTACTTCCCAAGTGAGCTTAGCTGCACAACGTTTGCCCCACAGTGGCGAGCAGAAACATTGCTAGTGGCCAGTGAGCCACCCCATACACCGGGGCAGTAGCACCACACACATCTCCCAGAGAACAGAGACTTCCCAATCCGTGCGTGTTCTCTTCGAATGGAGAGGGTAGTTTACAGTCTGCGAAGCACAGTCATGGCCCACAGCGCTGCAGGAGGGCCATCTCAAAAGTGAATGGGAAGCAGCCCTCCCTCGAGTGGGTAAAGGCCTAACACCAGCCCTGATGGCACGTCACCGTGTGCAAAAGAAGAACAGAAAACGGACATTTTTCCCTGCAGGAAAAGGGCTCTTGTTTTCTCAAACGGAAAGACAAGCTGTCAGAAGTAAGTCAGTATTGGAGAGAGGCAGAAGGCTGTACTTGGCAGAGTCTAGGGTAAGAGGTTCCTCAAAGCAGCCTTCTCAAAGGGCATAGAAGCTGAGGCCTTCTCCAGCTGCCTCTCCACCAGAGTCTATCCACAAAAGGAACACCTTTAAGCTGGCTGCGAATGCACAGCTTAGGAGGAAAGCAGTACCCGCATGCTACGAATGTGATCTGTTGATGGTGCCCCAGAAAGGAACTCTGGCACTTGTACTTCCCGAGTGAGCTTACCTGCACAACGTTTGCCCTACAGTGGCAAGCAGAAACATTGTTAGTGGCCAGTGAGCCACCCCTTACACCGGGGCAGTAGCACACACACATCTCCCAGAGAACTGAGACTTCCCAATCCGTGCGTGATCTCTTCGAATGGAGAGGGTAGTTTACAGTCTGCGAAGCACAGTCATGGCCCACAGCGCTGCAGGAGTGCCATCTCCAAAGTGAATGGGAAGCTGCCCTCCCTCGATTGGATAAAGGCCTAACACCAGCCCTGATGGCACGTCACCGTCTACAAAAGAAGAACAGAAAACGGACATTTTTCCCTGCAGGAAAAGGGCTCTTGTTTTCTCAAACGGAAATACAAGCTGTCAGAAGTAAGTCAGTATTGGAGAGAGGCAGAAGGCTGTACTTGGCAGAGGCTAGGGTAAGAGTTTCCTCAAAGCAGCCTTCTCAAAGGGCATAGAAGCAGAGGCCTTCTCCAGCGGCCTCGCCACGAGCGTCTATACACAAAGGGAACACCTTGAAGTTGGCGGCGAATGCACAGCTTAGGAGGAGAGCAGTACCCGCATGCTACGAATGTGATCTCTTGATGGTGCCCCAGAAAGGAACTCTGGCACTTGTACTTCCCATGTGAGCTTAGCTGCACAAAGTTTGAGCCACAGTGGCGAGCAGAAACATTGCTAGTGGCCAGTGAGCAACCCGATACACCGGGGCAGTAGCACCACACACATCTCCCAGAGAACAGAGACTTCCCAATCCGTGCGTGTTCTCTTCGAATGGAGAGGGTAGTTTGCAGTCTGCGAAGCACAGTCATGACCCACAGTGCTGCAACAGTGCCATCTCCAAAGTGAATGGGAAGCTGCCCACCGTCGAGTGGGTAAAAGCCTAACACCAGCCCTGATGGCACGTCACCGTGTGCAAAAGAAGAACAGAAAATGGACAATTTTCCCTGCAGGAAAAGGGCTCTTGGTTTCTCAAACGGAAAGACAAGCTGTCAGAAGTAAGTCAGTATTGGAGAGAGGCAGAAGGCTGTACTTGGCAGAGGCTAGGGTAAGAGTTTCCTCAAAGCAGCCTTCTCAAAGGGCATAGAAGCAGAGGCCTTCTCCAGCGGCCTCTCCACCAGAGTCTATACACAAAAGGAACACCTTGAAGCTGGCTGCGAATGCACAGCTTAGGAGGAGAGCAGTACCCGCATGCTACGAATGTGATCTCTTGATGGTGCCCCAGAAAGGAACTCTGGCACTTGTACTTCCCAAGTGAGCTTAGCTGCACAAAGTTTGCCCCACAGTGACGAACAGAAACATTGCTAGTGGCCAGTGAGCCACCCCATACACCGGGGCAGTAGCACCACACACATCTCCCAGAGAACAGAGACTTCCCAATCCGTGCGTGTACTCTTCGAATGGAGAGGGTAGTTTGCAGTCTGCGAAGCACAGTCATGGCCCACAGCGCTGCAGGAGTGCCATCTCCAAAGTGAATGGGAAGCTGCCCTCCCTCGAGTGGGTAAAGGCCTAACACCAGCCCTGATGGCACGTCACCGTGTGCAAAAGAAGAACAGAAAACGAACATTTTTCCCTGCAGGAAAAGGGCTCTCGGTTTCTCAAACGGAAAGACAAGCTGTCAGAAGTAAGTCAGTATTGGAGAGAGGCAGAAGGCTGTACTTGGCAGAGGCTAGGGTAAGAGGTTCCTCAAAGCAGCCTTCTCAAAGGGCATAGAAGCAGAGGCCTTCTCCAGCGGCCTCTCCACCAGAGTCTATCCACAAAAGAACACCTTGAATCTGGCTGCGAATGCACAGCTTAGGAGGAAACCAGTACCCGCATGCTACGAATGTGATCTCTTGATGCTGCCCCAGAAAGGAACTCTGGCACTTGTACTTCCCAAGTGAGCTTAGCTGCACAACGTTTGCCCACAGTGGGGAGCAGAAACGTTGCTAGTGGCCAGTGAACCACCCCATACACCGGGGCAGTAGCACCACACACATCTCCCAGAGAACAGAGACTTCCCAATCCGTGCGTGTTCTCTTCGAATGGAGAGGGTAGTTTGCAGTCTGCGAAGCACAGTCATGGCCCACAGCGCTGCAGGAGTGCCATCTCCACAGAGAACCGGAAGCTGCCCTCCCTCGAGTGGGTAAAGGGCTAACACCAGCCCTGAAGGCACGTCACCGTGTGCCAATGAAGAACAGAAAACGGACATTTTTCCCTGCAGGATACGGGCTCTTGGTTTCTCAAACGGAAAGACAAGCTGTCAGAAGTAAGTCAGTATTGGAGAGAGGCAGAAGGCTGTACTTGGCAGAGGTTAGGGTAAGAGGTTCCTCAAAGCAGCCTTCACAAAGGGCATAGAAGCAGAGGCCTTCTCCAGCGGCCTCTCCACCAGAGTCTATCCACAAAAGAACACCTTGAATCTGGCTGCGAATGCACAGGTTAGGAGGAAAGCAGTACCGCATGCTACGAATGTGATCTCTTGATGGTGCCCGAGAAAGGAACTTTGGCACTTGTCCTTCCCAAGTGTGCTTAGCTGCACAACGTTTGCCCCACAGTGGCGAGCAGAAACATTGCTAGTGGCCAATGAGACACCCCATACACCGGGGCAGTAGCACCACACACATCTCCCAGAGAACACAGACTTCCCAATCCGTGCGTGTTCTCTTCGAATGGATAGGCTAGTTTGCAATCTGCGAAGCACAGTCATGGCCCACAGCGCTGCAGGAGTGCCATCTTCAAAGTGAATGGGAAGCTGCCCTCCCTCGAGTGGGTAAAGGGCTAACACCAGCCCTGATGGCACGTCACCGTGTGCAAAAGAAGAACAGACAACGGACATTTTTCCCTGCAGGAAAAGGGCTCTTTGTTTCTCAAACGGAAAGACAAGCTGTCAGAAGTAAGTCAGTATTGGAGAGAGGCAGAAGGCTGTACTTGGCAGAGGCTAGGGTAAGAGGTTCCTCAAAGCAGCCTTCACAAAAGGCATAGAAGCAGAGGCCTTCTCCAGCGGCCTCTCCTCCAGAGTCTATAAACAAAAGGAACACCTTGAAGCTGGCTCTGAATGCACAGCTTAGGAGGAAAGCAGTACCCGCATGCTACAAATGCGATCTCTTGATGGTGCCCCAGAAAGGAACTCTGGCACTTGTACTTCCCACGTGAGCTTAGCTGCAAAAAGTTTGACACACAGTGGCGAGCAGAAACATTGCTAGTGGCCAGTGAGCCACCCCATACACCGGGGCAGTAGCACCACACACATCTCCCAGAGAACAGAGACTTCCCAATCCGTGCGTGTTCTCTTCGAATGGAGAGGGTAGTTTGCAGTCTGCGAAGCACAGTCATGGCCCACAGCGCTGCAGGAGTGCCATCTCCAAAGTGAATGGGAAGCTGCCCTCCCTCGAGTGGGTAAAGGCCTAACACCAGCCCTGATGGCACGTCACCGTGTGCAAAAGAAGAACATAAAACGAACATTTTTCCCTGCAGTAAAAGGGCTCTTGGTTTCTCAAACGGAAAGACAAGCTGTCAGACGTAAGTCAGTATTGGAGAGAGGCAGAAGGCTGTACTTGGCAGAGGCTAGGGTAAGAGGTTCCTCAAAGCAGCCTTCTCAAAGGGCATAGAAGCAGAGGCCTTCTCCAGCGGCCTCTCCACCAGAGTCTATCCACAAAAGAACACCTTGAATCTGGCTGCGAATGCCCAGGTTAGGAGGAAAGCAGTACCCGCATGCTACGAATGTGATCTCTTGATGGTGCCCCAGAAAGGAACTCTGGCACTTGTACTTCCCAAGTGAGCTTAGCTGCACAACGTTTGCCAACAGTGGGGAGCAGAAACATTGCTAGTGGCCAGTGAGCCACCCCATACACCGGGGCAGTAGCAGCACACACATCTCCCAGAGAACAGAGACTTCCCAATCCGTGCGTGTTCTCTTCGAATGGAGAGGGTAGTTTGCAGTCTGCGAAGCATAGTCATGGCCCACAGCGCTGCAGGAGTGCCATCTCCAAAGTGAATGGGAAGCTGCCCTCCCTCGAGTGGGTAAAGGGCTAACACCAGCCCTGAGGGCACGTCACCGTGTGCAAAAGAAGAACAGAAAACGAACATTTTTCCCTGCAGGAAAAGGGCTCTCGGTTTCTCAAACGGAAAGACAAGCTGTCAGAAGTAAGTCAGTATTGGAGAGAGGCAGAAGGCTGTACTTGGCAGAGGCTAGGGTAAGAGGTTCCTCAAAGCAGCCTTCTCAAAGGGCATAGAAGCAGAGGCCTTCTCCAGCGGCCTCTCCACCACAGTCTATCCACAAAAGAACACCTTGAATCTGGCTGCGAATGCACAGGTTAGGAGAAAAGCAGTACCCGCATGCTACGAATGTGATCTCTTGATGGTGCCCCAGAATGGAACTCTGGCACTTGTACTTCCCAAGTGAGCTTAGCTGCACAACGTTTGCCCACAGTGGGGAGCAGAAACATTGCTAGTGGCCAGTGAACCACCCCATACACCGGGGCAGTAGCAGCACACACATCTCCCAGAGAATAGAGACTTCCCAATCCGTGCGTGTTCTCTTCGAATGGAGAGGGTAGTTTGCAGTCTGCGAAGCACAGTCATGACCCACAGGGCTGCAGGAGTGCCATCTCCAAAGTGAATGGGAAGCTGCCCTCCCTCGAGTGGGTAAAGGCCTAACACCAGCCCTGATGGCACGTCACCGTGTGCAAAAGAAGAACAGAAAACGGACATTTTTCCCTGCAGGAAAAGGGCTCATGGTTTCTCAAACGGAAAGACAAGCTGTCAGAAGTAAGTCAGTATTGGAGAGAGGCAGAAGGCTGTACTTGGCAGAGGCTAGGGTAAGAGGTTCCTCAAAGCAGCCTTCTCAAAGGGCATAGAAGCAGAGGCCTTCTCCAGCGGCCTCTCCACGAGAGTCTATACACAAAAGGAACACCTTGAAGCTGGCTGCGAATGCACAGCGTAGGAGGAGAGCAGTACCCGCATGCTACGAATGTGATCTCTTGATGGTGCCCCAGAAAGGAACTCTGGCACTTGTACTTCCCAAGTGAGCTTAGCTGACCGATGTTTGCCCCACAGTGGCGAACAGAAACATTGCTAGTGGCCAGTGAGCCACCCCATACACCGGGGCAGTAGCAGCACACACATCTCCCAGAGAACAGAGACTTCCCAATCCGTGCGTGTTCTCTTCGAATGGAGAGGGTAGTTTGCAGTCTGCGAAGCACAGTCATGGCCCACAGCGCTGCAGGAGTGCCATCTCCACAGAGAATCGGAAGCTGCCCTCCCTCGAGTGGGTAAAGGGCTAACACCAGCCCTGAAGGCACGTCACCGTGTGCCAATGAAGAACAGAAAACGGACATTTTTCCCTGCAGGATACGGGCTCTTGGTTTCTCAAACGGAAAGACAAGCTGTCAAAAGTAAGTCAGTATTGGAGAGAGGCAGAAGGCTGTACTTGGCAGAGGCTAGGGTAAGAGGTTCCTCAAAGCAGCCTTCTCAAAGGGCATAGAAGCAGAGGCCTTCTCCAGCGGCCTCTCCACCAGAGTCTATCCAAAAAAGAAAACCTTGAATCTGGCTGCGAATGCACAGGTTAGGAGGAAAGCAGTACCCGCATGCTACGAATGTGATCTCTTGATGGTGCCCCAGAAAGGAACTCTGGCACTTGTCCTTCCCAAGTGTGCTTAGCTGCACAACGTTTGCCCCACAGTGGCGAGCAGAAACATTGCTAGTGGACTGTGAGACACCCCATACACCGGGGCAGTAGCACCACACACATCTCCCAGAGAACACAGACTTCCCAATCCGTGCGTGTTCTCTTCGAATGGATAGGGTAGTTTGCAGTCTGCGAAGCACAGTCATGGCCCACAGCGCTGCAGGAGTGCCATCTTCAAAGTGAATGGGAAGCTGCCCTCCCTCGAGTGGGTAAAGGGCTAACACCAGCCCTGATGGCACGTCACCGTGTGCAAAAGAAGAACAGAAAACGGACATTTTTCCCTGCAGGAAAAGGGCTCTTGGTTTCTCAAACGGAAAGACAAGCTGTCAGAAGTAAGTCAGTATTGGAGAGAGGCAGAAGGCTGTACTTGGCAGAGGCTAGGGTAAGAGGTTCCTCAAAGCAGCCTTCTCAAAGGGCATAGAAGCAGAGGCCTTCTCCAGCGGCCTCTCCACCAGAGTCTGTAAACAAAAGGAACACCTTGAAGCTGGCTCTGAATGCACAGCTTAGGAGGAAAGCAGTACCCACATGCTACAAATGCGATCTCTTGATGGTGCCCCAGAAAGGAACTCTGGCACTTGTACTTCCCAAGTGAGCTTAGATGACCGATGTTTGCCCCACAGTGGCGAACAGAAACATTGCTAGTCGCCAGTGAGCCACCCCATACACCGGGGCAGTAGCACCACACACATCGCCAAGAGAACAGAGACTTCCCAATCCGTGCGTGTTCTCTTCAAATGTAGAGGGTAGTTTGCAGTCTGCGAAGCACAGTCATGGCCCACAGCGCTGCAGGAGTGCCATCTCCACAGAGAACCGGAAGCTGCCCTCCCTCGAGTGGGTAAAGGGCTAACACAAGCCCTGAAGGCACGTCACCGTGTGCCAATGAAGAACTGAAAACGAACATTTTTCCCTGCAGTAAAAGGGCTCTCGGTTTCTCAAACGGAAAGACAAGCTGTCAGAAGTAAGTCAGTATTGGAGAGAGGCAGAAGGCTGTACTTGGCAGAGGCTAGGGTAAGAGGTTCCTCAAAGCAGCCTTCGCAAAGGGCATAGAAGCAGAGGCCTTCTCCAGCGGCCTCTCAACCAGAGTCTATCCACAAAAGAACACCTTGAATCTGGCTGCGAATGCACAGGTTAGGAGGAGAGCAGTACCCGCATGCTACGAATGTGATCTCTTGATGGTGCCCCAGAAAGGAACTCTGGCACTTGTACTTCCCAAGTGAGCTTAGCTGCACAAAGTTTGCCCCACAGTGACGAACAGAAACATTGCTAGTGGCCAGTGAGCCACCCCATACACCGGGGCAGTAGCACCACACACATCTCCCAGAGAACAGAGACTTCCCAATCCGTGCGTGTACTCTTCGAATGGAGAGGGTAGTTTGCAGTCTGCGAAGCACAGTCATGGCCCACAGCGCTGCAGGAGTGCCATCTCCAAAGTGAATGGGAAGCTGCCCTCCCTCGAGTGGGTAAAGGCCTAACACCAGCCCTGATGGCACGTCACCGTGTGCAAAAGAAGAACAGAAAACGAACATTTTTCCCTGCAGGAAAAGGGCTCTCGGTTTCTCAAACGGAAAGACAAGCTGTCAGAAGTAAGTCAGTATTGGAGAGAGGCAGAAGGCTGTACTTGGCAGAGGCTAGGGTAAGAGGTTCCTCAAAGCAGCCTTCTCAAAGGGCATAGAAGCAGAGGCCTTCTCCAGCGGCCTCTCCACCAGAGTCTATCCACAAAAGAACACCTTGAATCTGGCTGCGAATGCACAGCTTAGGAGGAAACCAGTACCCGCATGCTACGAATGTGATCTCTTGATGCTGCCCCAGAAAGGAACTCTGGCACTTGTACTTCCCAAGTGAGCTTAGCTGCACAACGTTTGCCCACAGTGGGGAGCAGAAACGTTGCTAGTGGCCAGTGAACCACCCCATACACCGGGGCAGTAGCACCACACACATCTCCCAGAGAACAGAGACTTCCCAATCCGTGCGTGTTCTCTTCGAATGGAGAGGGTAGTTTGCAGTCTGCGAAGCACAGTCATGGCCCACAGCGCTGCAGGAGTGCCATCTCCACAGAGAACCGGAAGCTGCCCTCCCTCGAGTGGGTAAAGGGCTAACACCAGCCCTGAAGGCACGTCACCGTGTGCCAATGAAGAACAGAAAACGGACATTTTTCCCTGCAGGATACGGGCTCTTGGTTTCTCAAACGGAAAGACAAGCTGTCAGAAGTAAGTCAGTATTGGAGAGAGGCAGAAGGCTGTACTTGGCAGAGGTTAGGGTAAGAGGTTCCTCAAAGCAGCCTTCACAAAGGGCATAGAAGCAGAGGCCTTCTCCAGCGGCCTCTCCACCAGAGTCTATCCACAAAAGAACACCTTGAATCTGGCTGCGAATGCACAGGTTAGGAGGAAAGCAGTACCCGCATGCTACGAATGTGATCTCTTGATGGTGCCCGAGAAAGGAACTTTGGCACTTGTCCTTCCCAAGTGTGCTTAGCTGCACAACGTTTGCCCCACAGTGGCGAGCAGAAACATTGCTAGTGGCCAATGAGACACCCCATACACCGGGGCAGTAGCACCACACACATCTCCCAGAGAACACAGACTTCCCAATCCGTGCGTGTTCTCTTCGAATGGATAGGCTAGTTTGCAATCTGCGAAGCACAGTCATGGCCCACAGCGCTGCAGGAGTGCCATCTTCAAAGTGAATGGGAAGCTGCCCTCCCTCGAGTGGGTAAAGGGCTAACACCAGCCCTGATGGCACGTCACCGTGTGCAAAAGAAGAACAGACAACGGACATTTTTCCCTGCAGGAAAAGGGCTCTTTGTTTCTCAAACGGAAAGACAAGCTGTCAGAAGTAAGTCAGTATTGGAGAGAGGCAGAAGGCTGTACTTGGCAGAGGCTAGGGTAAGAGGTTCCTCAAAGCAGCCTTCACAAAAGGCATAGAAGCAGAGGCCTTCTCCAGCGGCCTCTCCTCCAGAGTCTATAAACAAAAGGAACACCTTGAAGCTGGCTCTGAATGCACAGCTTAGGAGGAAAGCAGTACCCGCATGCTACAAATGCGATCTCTTGATGGTGCCCCAGAAAGGAACTCTGGCACTTGTACTTCCCACGTGAGCTTAGCTGCAAAAAGTTTGACACACAGTGGCGAGCAGAAACATTGCTAGTGGCCAGTGAGCCACCCCATACACCGGGGCAGTAGCACCACACACATCTCCCAGAGAACAGAGACTTCCCAATCCGTGCGTGTTCTCTTCGAATGGAGAGGGTAGTTTGCAGTCTGCGAAGCACAGTCATGGCCCACAGCGCTGCAGGAGTGCCATCTCCAAAGTGAATGGGAAGCTGCCCTCCCTCGAGTGGGTAAAGGCCTAACACCAGCCCTGATGGCACGTCACCGTGTGCAAAAGAAGAACATAAAACGAACATTTTTCCCTGCAGTAAAAGGGCTCTTGGTTTCTCAAACGGAAAGACAAGCTGTCAGACGTAAGTCAGTATTGGAGAGAGGCAGAAGGCTGTACTTGGCAGAGGCTAGGGTAAGAGGTTCCTCAAAGCAGCCTTCTCAAAGGGCATAGAAGCAGAGGCCTTCTCCAGCGGCCTCTCCACCAGAGTCTATCCACAAAAGAACACCTTGAATCTGGCTGCGAATGCCCAGGTTAGGAGGAAAGCAGTACCCGCATGCTACGAATGTGATCTCTTGATGGTGCCCCAGAAAGGAACTCTGGCACTTGTACTTCCCAAGTGAGCTTAGCTGCACAACGTTTGCCAACAGTGGGGAGCAGAAACATTGCTAGTGGCCAGTGAGCCACCCCATACACCGGGGCAGTAGCAGCACACACATCTCCCAGAGAACAGAGACTTCCCAATCCGTGCGTGTTCTCTTCGAATGGAGAGGGTAGTTTGCAGTCTGCGAAGCATAGTCATGGCCCACAGCGCTGCAGGAGTGCCATCTCCAAAGTGAATGGGAAGCTGCCCTCCCTCGAGTGGGTAAAGGGCTAACACCAGCCCTGAGGGCACGTCACCGTGTGCAAAAGAAGAACAGAAAACGAACATTTTTCCCTGCAGGAAAAGGGCTCTCGGTTTCTCAAACGGAAAGACAAGCTGTCAGAAGTAAGTCAGTATTGGAGAGAGGCAGAAGGCTGTACTTGGCAGAGGCTAGGGTAAGAGGTTCCTCAAAGCAGCCTTCTCAAAGGGCATAGAAGCAGAGGCCTTCTCCAGCGGCCTCTCCACCACAGTCTATCCACAAAAGAACACCTTGAATCTGGCTGCGAATGCACAGGTTAGGAGAAAAGCAGTACCCGCATGCTACGAATGTGATCTCTTGATGGTGCCCCAGAATGGAACTCTGGCACTTGTACTTCCCAAGTGAGCTTAGCTGCACAACGTTTGCCCACAGTGGGGAGCAGAAACATTGCTAGTGGCCAGTGAACCACCCCATACACCGGGGCAGTAGCAGCACACACATCTCCCAGAGAATAGAGACTTCCCAATCCGTGCGTGTTCTCTTCGAATGGAGAGGGTAGTTTGCAGTCTGCGAAGCACAGTCATGACCCACAGGGCTGCAGGAGTGCCATCTCCAAAGTGAATGGGAAGCTGCCCTCCCTCGAGTGGGTAAAGGCCTAACACCAGCCCTGATGGCACGTCACCGTGTGCAAAAGAAGAACAGAAAACGGACATTTTTCCCTGCAGGAAAAGGGCTCATGGTTTCTCAAACGGAAAGACAAGCTGTCAGAAGTAAGTCAGTATTGGAGAGAGGCAGAAGGCTGTACTTGGCAGAGGCTAGGGTAAGAGGTTCCTCAAAGCAGCCTTCTCAAAGGGCATAGAAGCAGAGGCCTTCTCCAGCGGCCTCTCCACGAGAGTCTATACACAAAAGGAACACCTTGAAGCTGGCTGCGAATGCACAGCGTAGGAGGAGAGCAGTACCCGCATGCTACGAATGTGATCTCTTGATGGTGCCCCAGAAAGGAACTCTGGCACTTGTACTTCCCAAGTGAGCTTAGCTGACCGATGTTTGCCCCACAGTGGCGAACAGAAACATTGCTAGTGGCCAGTGAGCCACCCCATACACCGGGGCAGTAGCAGCACACACATCTCCCAGAGAACAGAGACTTCCCAATCCGTGCGTGTTCTCTTCGAATGGAGAGGGTAGTTTGCAGTGTGCGAAGAACAGTCATGACCCACAGCGCTGCAGGAGTGCCATCTCCACAGAGAATCGGAAGCTGCCCTCCCTCGAGTGGGTAAAGGGCTAACACCAGCCCTGAAGGCACGTCACCGTGTGCCAATGAAGAACAGAAAACGGACATTTTTCCCTGCAGGATACGGGCTCTTGGTTTCTCAAACGGAAAGACAAGCTGTCAAAAGTAAGTCAGTATTGGAGAGAGGCAGAAGGCTGTACTTGGCAGAGGCTAGGGTAAGAGGTTCCTCAAAGCAGCCTTCTCAAAGGGCATAGAAGCAGAGGCCTTCTCCAGCGGCCTCTCCACCAGAGTCTATCCAAAAAAGAAAACCTTGAATCTGGCTGCGAATGCACAGGTTAGGAGGAAAGCAGTACCCGCATGCTACGAATGTGATCTCTTGATGGTGCCCCAGAAAGGAACTCTGGCACTTGTCCTTCCCAAGTGTGCTTAGCTGCACAACGTTTGCCCCACAGTGGCGAGCAGAAACATTGCTAGTGGACTGTGAGACACCCCATACACCGGGGCAGTAGCACCACACACATCTCCCAGAGAACACAGACTTCCCAATCCGTGCGTGTTCTCTTCGAATGGATAGGGTAGTTTGCAGTCTGCGAAGCACAGTCATGGCCCACAGCGCTGCAGGAGTGCCATCTTCAAAGTGAATGGGAAGCTGCCCTCCCTCGAGTGGGTAAAGGGCTAACACCAGCCCTGATGGCACGTCACCGTGTGCAAAAGAAGAACAGAAAACGGACATTTTTCCCTGCAGGAAAAGGGCTCTTGGTTTCTCAAACGGAAAGACAAGCTGTCAGAAGTAAGTCAGTATTGGAGAGAGGCAGAAGGCTGTACTTGGCAGAGGCTAGGGTAAGAGGTTCCTCAAAGCAGCCTTCTCAAAGGGCATAGAAGCAGAGGCCTTCTCCAGCGGCCTCTCCACCAGAGTCTGTAAACAAAAGGAACACCTTGAAGCTGGCTCTGAATGCACAGCTTAGGAGGAAAGCAGTACCCACATGCTACAAATGCGATCTCTTGATGGTGCCCCAGAAAGGAACTCTGGCACTTGTACTTCCCAAGTGAGCTTAGATGACCGATGTTTGCCCCACAGTGGCGAACAGAAACATTGCTAGTCGCCAGTGAGCCACCCCATACACCGGGGCAGTAGCACCACACACATCGCCAAGAGAACAGAGACTTCCCAATCCGTGCGTGTTCTCTTCAAATGTAGAGGGTAGTTTGCAGTCTGCGAAGCACAGTCATGGCCCACAGCGCTGCAGGAGTGCCATCTCCACAGAGAACCGGAAGCTGCCCTCCCTCGAGTGGGTAAAGGGCTAACACAAGCCCTGAAGGCACGTCACCGTGTGCCAATGAAGAACTGAAAACGAACATTTTTCCCTGCAGTAAAAGGGCTCTCGGTTTCTCAAACGGAAAGACAAGCTGTCAGAAGTAAGTCAGTATTGGAGAGAGGCAGAAGGCTGTACTTGGCAGAGGCTAGGGTAAGAGGTTCCTCAAAGCAGCCTTCGCAAAGGGCATAGAAGCAGAGGCCTTCTCCAGCGGCCTCTCAACCAGAGTCTATCCACAAAAGAACACCTTGAATCTGGCTGCGAATGCACAGGTTAGGAGGAAAGCAGTACCCGCATGCTACGAATGTGATCTCTTGATGGTGCCCCAGAAAGGAACTCTGGCACTTGTACATCCCAAGTGAGCTTAGCTGCACAACGTTTGCCCACAGTGGGGAGCAGAAACAGTTCTAGTGGCCAGTGAGCCACCCCATACACCGGGGCAGTAGCAGCACACACATCTCCCAGAGAACAGAGACTTCCCAATCCGTGCGTGTTCTCTTCGAATGGAGAGGGTAGTTTGCAGTCTGCGAAGCACAGTCATGGCCCACAGCGCTGCAGGAGTGCCATCTCCAAAGTGAATGGGAAGCTGCCCTCCCTCGAGTGGGTAAAGTGCTAACACCAGCCCTTATGGCACGTCACCGTGTGCAAAAGAAGAACAGAAAACGAACATTTTTCCCTGAAGGAAAAGGGCTCTCGGTTTCTCAAACCGAAAGACAAGCTGTCAGAAGTAAGTCAGTATTGGAGAGAGGCAGAAGGCTGTACTTGGCAGAGGCTAGGGTAAGAGGTTCCTCAAAGCAGCCTTCTCAAAGGGCATAGAAGCAGAGGCCTTCTCCAGCGGCCTCTCCACCAGAGTCTATCCACAAAAGAACACCTTGAATCTGGCTGCGAATGCACAGGTTAGGAGGAAAGCAGTACCCGCATGCTACGAATGTGATCTCTTGATGGTGCCCCAGAAAGGAACTCTGGCACTTGTACTTCCCAAGTGAGCTTAGCTGCACAACGTTTGCCCACAGTGGGGAGCAGAAACATTGCTAGTGGCCAGTGAACCACCCCATACACCGGGGCAGTAGCAGCACACACATCTCCCAGAGAATAGAGACTTCCCAATCCGTGCGTGTTCTCTTCGCATGGAGAGGGCAGTTTGCAGTCTGCGAAGCACAGTCATGGCCCACAGCGCTGCAGGAGTGCCATCTCCAAAGTGAATGGGAAGCTGCCCTCCCTTGAGTGGGTAACGGCCTAACACCAGCCCTGATGGCACGTCACCGTGTGCAAAAGAAGAACAGAAAACGGACATTTTTCCCTGCAGGAAAAGGGCTCATGGTTTCTCAAATGGAAAGACAAGCTGTCAGAAGTAAGTCAGTATTGGAGAGAGGCAGAAGGCTGTACTTGGCAGAGGCTAGGGTAAGAGGTTCCTCAAAGCAGCCTTCTCAAAGGGCATAGAAGCAGAGGCCTTCTCCAGCGGCCTCTCCACCAGAGTCTATACACAAAAGGAACACGTTGAATCTGGCTGCGAATGCACAGCGTAGGAGGAGAGCAGTACCCGCATGCTACGAATGTGATCTCTTGATGGTGCCCCAGAAAGGAACTCTGGCACTTGTACTTCCCAAATGAGCTTAGCTGACCGATGTTTGCCCCACAGTGGCGAACAGAAACATTGCTAGTGGCCAGTGAGCCACCCCATACACCGGGGCAGTAGCAGCACACACATCTCCCAGAGAACAGAGACTTCCCAATCCGTGCGTGTTCTCTTCGAATGGAGAGGGTAGTTTGCAGTCTGCGAAGCAGAGTCATGGCCCACAGCGCTGCAGGAGTGCCATCTCCAAAGTGAATGGGAAGCTGCCCTCCCTCGAGTGGGTAAAGGGCTAACACCAGCCCTGAAGGCACGTCACCGTGTGCCAATGAAGAACAGAAAACGGACATTTTTCCCTGCAGGATACGGGCTCTTGGTTTCTCAAACGGAAAGACAAGCTGTCAGAAGTAAGTCAGTATTGGAGAGAGGCAGAAGGCTGTACTTGGCAGAGGCTAGGGTAAGAGGTTCCTCAAAGCAGCCTTCTCAAAGGGCATAGAAGCAGAGGCCTTCTCCAGCGGCCTCTCCATCAGAGTCTACCCACAAAAGAACACCTTGAATCTGGCTGCGAATGCACAGGTTAGGAGGAAAGCAGTACCCGCATGCTACGAATGTGATCTCTTGATGGTGCCCCACAAAGGAACTCTGGCACTTGTCCTTCCCAAGTGTGCTTAGCTGCACAACGTATGCCCCACAGTGGCGAGCAGAAACATTGCTAGTGGCCAGTGAGACACCCGATACACCGGGGCACTAGCACCACACACATCTCCCAGAGAACAGAGACTTCCCAATCCGTGCGTGTTCTCTTCGAATGGATAGGGTAGTTTGCAATCTGCGAAGCACAGTCATGGCCCACAGCGCTGCAGGAGTGCCATCTCCAAAGTGAATGGGAAGTTGCCCTCCCTCGAGTGGGTAAAGGGCTAACACCAGCCCTGATGGCACGTCACCGTGTGCAAAAGAAGAACAGAAAACGGACATTTTTCCGTGCAGGAAAAGGGCTCATGGTTTCTCAAATGGAAAGACAAGCTGTCAGAAGTAAGTCAGTATTGGAGAGAGGCAGAAGGCTGTACTTGGGAAAGGCTAGGGTAAGAGGTTCCTCAAAGCAGCCTTCTCAAAGGGCATAGAAGCAGAGGTCTTCTCCAGCGGCCTCTCCACCAGAGTCTATACACAAAAGGAACACCTTGAAGCTGGCTGCGAATGCACAGCTTAGGAGGAGAGCAGTACCCGCATGCTACGAATGTGATCTCTTGATGGTGCCCCAGAAAGGAACTCTGGCACTTGTACTTCCCAAGTGAGCTTAGCTGCCCGACGTTTGCCCCACAGTGACGAACAGAAACATTGCTAGTGGCCAGTGAGCCACCCCATACACCCGGGCAGTAGCAGCACACACATCTCCCAGAGAACAGAGACTTCCCAATCCGTGCGTGTTCTCTTCGAATGGAGAGGGTAGCTTGCAGTCTGCGAAGCACAGTCATGGCCACAGCGCTGCAGGAGTGCCATCTCCAAAGTGAATGGGAAGCTGCCCTCCCTCGAGTGGGTAAAGGCCTAACACCAGCCCTGATGGCACGTCACCGTGTGCAAAAGAAGAACAGAAAACGAACATTTTTCCCTGCAGGAAAAGGGCTCTCGGTTTCTCAAACGGAAAGACAAGCTGTCAGAAGTAAGTTAGTATTGGAGAGAGGCAGAAGGCTGTACTTGGCAGAGGCTAGGGTAAGAGGTTCCTCAAAGCAGCCTTCTCAAAGGGCATAGAAGCAGAGGCCTTCTCCAGCGGCCTCTCCACCAGAGTCTATCCACAAAAGAACACCTTGAATCTGGCTGCGAATGCACAGGTGAGGAGGAAAGCAGTACCCGCATGCTACGAATGTGATCTCTTGATGGTGCCCCAGAAAGGAACTCTGGCACTTGTACTTCCCAAGTGAGCTTAGATGACCGATGTTTGCCCCACAGTGGCGAACAGAAACATTGCTAGTGGCCAGTGAGCCACCCCATACACCGGGGCAGTAGCAGCACACACATCTCCCAGAGAACAGAGACTTCCCAATCCGTGCGTGTTCTCTTCAAATGGAGAGGGTAGTTTGCAGTCTGCGAAGCACAGTCATGGCCCACAGCGCTGCAGGAGTGCCATCTCCACAAAGAACCGGAAGCTGCCCTCCCTCGAGTGGGTAAAGGGCTAACACAAGCCCTGAAGGCACGTCACCGTGTGCCAATGAAGAACATAAAACGAACATTTTTCCCTGCAGTAAAAGGGCTCTCGGTTTCTCAAACGGAAAGACAAGCTGTCAAAAGTAAGTCAGTATTGGAGAGAGGCAGAAGGCTGTACTTGGCAGAGGCTAGGGTAAGAGGTTCCTCAAAGCAGCCTTCTCAAAGGGCATAGAAGCAGAGGCCTTCTCCAGCGGCCTCTCCACCAGAGTCTATCCACAAAAGAACACCTTGAATCTGGCTGTGAATGCACAGGTTAGGAGGAAAGCAGTACCCGCATGCTACGAATGTGATCTCTTGATGGTGCCCCAGAAAGGAACTCTGGCACTTGTACTTCCCAAGTGAGCTTAGCTGCACAACGTTTGCCAACAGTGGGGAGCAGAAACATTTCTAGTGGCCAGTGAGCCACCCCATACACCGGGGCAGTAGCAGCACACACATCTCCCAGAGAACAGAGACTTCCCAATCCGTGCGTGTTCTCTTCGAATGGAGAGGGTAGTTTGCAGTCTGCGAAGCACAGTCATGGCCCACAGCGCTGCAGGAGTGCCATCTCCAAAGTGAATGGGAAGCTGCCCTCCCTCGAGTGGGTAAAGGGCTAACACCAGCCCTGAGGGCACGTCACCGTGTGCAAAAGAAGAACAGAAAACGAACATATTTCCCTGCAGGAAAAGGGCTCTCGGTTTCTCAAACGGAAAGACAAGCTGTCAGAAGTAAGTCAGTATTGGAGAGAGGCAGAAGGCTGTACTTGGCAGAGGCTAGGGTAAGAGGTTCCTCAAAGCAGCCTTCTCAAAGGGCATAGAAGCAGAGGCCTTCTCCAGCGGCCTCTCAACCAGAGTCTATCCACAAAAGAACACCTTGAATCTGGCTGCGAATGCACAGCGTAGGAGGAGAGCAGTACCCGCATGCTACGAATGTGATCTCTTGATGGTGCCCCAGAAAGGAACTCTGGCACTTGTACTTCCCAAGTGAGCTTAGCTGACCGATGTTTGCCCCACAGTGGCGAACAGAAACATTGCTAGTGGCCAGTGAGCCACCCCATACACCGGGGCAGTAGCAGCACACACATCTCCCAGAGAACAGAGACTTCCCAATCCGTGCGTGTTCTCTTCGAATGGAGAGGGTAGTTTGCAGTCTGCGAAGCACAGTCATGGCCCACAGCGCTGCAGGAGTGCCATCTCCACAGAGAATCGGAAGCTGCCCTCCCTCGAGTGGGTAAAGGGCTAACACCAGCCCTGAAGGCACGTCACCGTGTGCCAATGAAGAACAGAAAACGGACATTTTTCCCTGCAGGATACGGGCTCTTGGTTTCTCAAACGGAAAGACAAGCTGTCAAAAGTAAGTCAGTATTGGAGAGAGGCAGAAGGCTGTACTTGGCAGAGGCTAGGGTAAGAGGTTCCTCAAAGCAGCCTTCTCAAAGGGCATAGAAGCAGAGGCCTTCTCCAGCGGCCTCTCCACCAGAGTCTATCCACAAAAGAAAACCTTGAATCTGGCTGCGAATGCACAGGTTAGGAGGAAAGCAGTACCCGCATGCTACGAATGTGATCTCTTGATGGTGCCCCAGAAAGGAACTCTGGCACTTGTCCTTCCCAAGTGTGCTTAGCTGCACAACGTTTGCCCCACAGTGGCGAGCAGAAACATTGCTAGTGGCCTGTGAGACACCCCATATACCAGGGCAGTAGCACCACACACATCTCCCAGAGAACACAGACTTCCCAATCCGTGCGTGTTCTCTTCGAATGGATAGGGTAGTTTGCAATCTGCGAAGCACAGTCATGGCCCACAGCGCTGCAGGAGTGCCATCTTCAAAGTGAATGGGAAGCTGCCCTCCCTCGAGTGGGTAAAGGGCTAACACCAGCCCTGATGGCACGTCACCGTGTGCAAAAGAAGAACAGAAAACGGACATTTTTCCCTGCAGGAAAAGGGCTCTTGGTTTCTCAAACCGAAAGACAAGCTGTCAGAAGAAAGTCAGTATTGGAGAGAGGCAGAAGGCTGTACTTGGCAGAGGCTAGGGTAAGAGGTTCCTCAAAGCAGCCTTCGCAAAGGGCATAGAAGCAGAGGCCTTCTCCAGCGGCCTCTCAACCAGAGTCTATCCACAAAAGAACACCTTGAATCTGGCTGCGAATGCACAGGTTAGGAGGAAAGCAGTACCCGCATGCTACGAATGTGATCTCTTGATGGTGCCCCAGAAAGGAACTCTGGCACTTGTACATCCCAAGTGAGCTTAGCTGCACAACGTTTGCCCACAGTGGGGAGCAGAAACAGTTCTAGTGGCCAGTGAGCCACCCCATACACCGGGGCAGTAGCAGCACACACATCTCCCAGAGAACAGAGACTTCCCAATCCGTGCGTGTTCTCTTCGAATGGAGAGGGTAGTTTGCAGTCTGCGAAGCACAGTCATGGCCCACAGCGCTGCAGGAGTGCCATCTCCAAAGTGAATGGGAAGCTGCCCTCCCTCGAGTGGGTAAAGTGCTAACACCAGCCCTGATGGCACGTCACCGTGTGCAAAAGAAGAACAGAAAACGAACATTTTTCCCTGAAGGAAAAGGGCTCTCGGTTTCTCAAACGGAAAGACAAGCTGTCAGAAGTAAGTCAGTATTGGAGAGAGGCAGAAGGCTGTACTTGGCAGAGGCTAGGGTAAGAGGTTCCTCAAAGCAGCCTTCTCAAAGGGCATAGAAGCAGAGGCCTTCTCCAGCGGCCTCTCCACCAGAGTCTATCCACAAAAGAACACCTTGAATCTGGCTGCGAATGCACAGGTTAGGAGGAAAGCAGTACCCGCATGCTACGAATGTGATCTCTTGATGGTGCCCCAGAAAGGAACTCTGGCACTTGTACTTCCCAAGTGAGCTTAGCTGCACAACGTTTGCCCACAGTGGGGAGCAGAAACATTGCTAGTGGCCAGTGAACCACCCCATACACCGGGGCAGTAGCAGCACACACATCTCCCAGAGAATAGAGACTTCCCAATCCGTGCGTGTTCTCTTCGAATGGAGAGGGCAGTTTGCAGTCTGCGAAGCACAGTCATGGCCCACAGCGCTGCAGGAGTGCCATCTCCAAAGTGAATGGGAAGCTGCCCTCCCTTGAGTGGGTAAAGGCCTAACACCAGCCCTGATGGCACGTCACCGTGTGCAAAAGAAGAAAAGAAAACGGACATTTTTCCCTGCAGGAAAAGGGCTCATGGTTTCTCAAATGGAAAGACAAGCTGTCAGAAGTAAGTCAGTATTGGAGAGAGGCAGAAGGCTGTACTTGGCAGAGGCTAGGGTAAGAGGTTCCTCAAAGCAGCCTTCTCAAAGGGCATAGAAGCAGAGGCCTTCTCCAGCGGCCTCTCCACCAGAGTCTATACACAAAAGGAACACCTTGAATCTGGCTGCGAATGCACAGCGTAGGAGGAGAGCAGTACCCGCATGCTACGAATGTGATCTCTTGATGGTGCCCCAGAAAGGAACTCTGGCACTTGTACTTCCCAAGTGAGCTTAGATGACCGATGTTTGCCCCACAGTGGCGAACAGAAACATTGCTAGTGGCCAGTGAGCCACCCCATACACCGGGGCAGTAGCAGCACACACATCTCCCAGAGAACAGAGACTTCCCAATCCGTGCGTGTTCTCTTCGAATGGAGAGGGTAGTTTGCAGTCTGCGAAGCACAGTCATGGCCCACAGCGCTGCAGGAGTGCCATCTCCAAAGTGAATGGGAAGCTGCCCTCCCTCGAGTGGGTAAAGGGCTAACACCAGCCCTGAAGGCACGTCACCGTGTGCCAATGAAGAACAGAAAACGGACATTTTTCCCTGCAGGATACGGGCTCTTGGTTTCTCAAACGGAAAGACAAGCTGTCAGAAGTAAGTCAGTATTGGAGAGAGGCAGAAGGCTGTACTTGGCAGAGGCTAGGGTAAGAGGTTCCTCAAAGCAGCCTTCTCAAAGGGCATAGAAGCAGAGGCCTTGTCCAGCGGCCTCTCCACCAGAGTCTACCCACAAAAGAACACCTTGAATCTGGCTGCGAATGCACAGGTTAGGAGGAAAGCAGTACCCGCATGCTACGAATGTGATCTCTTGATGGTGCCCCAGAAAGGAACTCTGGCACTTGTACTTCCCAAGTGAGCTTAGCTGCACAACGTTTGCCAACAGTGGGGAGCAGAAATATTTCTAGTGGCCAGTGAGCCACCCCATACACCGGGGCAGTAGCAGCACACACATCTCCCAGAGAACAGAGACTTCCCAATCCGTGCGTGTTCTCTTCGAATGGAGAGGGTAGTTTGCAGTCTGCGAAGCACAGTCATGGCCCACAGCGCTGCAGGAGTGCCATCTCCAAAGTGAATGGGAAGCTGCCCTCCCTCGAGTGGGTAAAGGGCTAACACCAGCCCTGAGGGCACGTCACCGTGTGCAAAAGAAGAACAGAAAACGAACATATTTCCCTGCAGGAAAAGGGCTCTCGGTTTCTCAAACGGAAAGACAAGCTGTCAGAAGTAAGTCAGTATTGGAGAGAGGCAGAAGGCTGTACTTGGCAGAGGCTAGGGTAAGAGGTTCCTCAAAGCAGCCTTCTCAAAGGGCGTAGAAGCAGAGGCCTTCTCCAGCGGCCTCTCAACCAGAGTCTATCCACAAAAGAACACCTTGAATCTGGCTGCGAATGCACAGGTTAGGAGAAAAGCAGTACCCGCATGCTACGAATGTGATCTCTTGATGGTGCCCCAGAAAGGAACTCTGGCACTTGTACTTCCCAAGTGAGCTTAGCTGCACAACGTTTGCCCACAGTGGGGAGCAGAAACATTGCTAGTGGCCAGTGAACCACCCCATACACCGGGGCAGTAGCAGCACACACATCTCCCAGAGAATAGAGACTTCCCAATCCGTGCGTGTTCTCTTTGAATGGAGAGGGTAGTTTGCAGTCTGCGAAGCACAGTCATGACCCACAGGGCTGCAGGAGTGCCATCTCCAAAGTGAATGGGAAGCTGCCCTCCCTCGAGTGGGTAAAGGCCTAACACCAGCCCTGATGGCACGTCACCGTGTGCAAAAGAAGAACAGAAAACGGACATTTTTCCCTGCAGGAAAAGGGCTCATGGTTTCTCAAACGGAAAGACAAGCTGTCAGAAGTAAGTCAGTATTGGAGAGAGGCAGAAGGCTGTACTTGGCAGAGGCTAGGGTAAGAGGTTCCTCAAAGCAGCCTTCTCAAAGGGCATAGAAGCAGAGGCCTTCTCCAGCGGCCTCTCCACGAGAGTCTATACACAAAAGGAACACCTTGAAGCTGGCTGCGAATGCACAGCGTAGGAGGAGAGCAGTACCCGCATGCTACGAATGTGATCTCTTGATGGTGCCCCAGAAAGGAACTCTGGCACTTGTACTTCCCAAGTGAGCTTAGCTGACCGATGTTTGCCCCACAGTGGCGAACAGAAACATTGCTAGTGGCCAGTGAGCCACCCCATACACCGGGGCAGTAGCAGCACACACATCTCCCAGAGAACAGAGACTTCCCAATCCGTGCGTGTTCTCTTCGAATGGAGAGGGTAGTTTGCAGTCTGCGAAGCACAGTCATGGCCCACAGCGCTGCAGGAGTGCCATCTCCACAGAGAATCTGAAGCTGCCCTCCCTCGAGTGGGTAAAGGGCTAACACCAGCCCTGAAGGCACGTCACCGTGTGCCAATGAAGAACAGAAAACGGACATTTTTCCCTGCAGGAAAAGGGCTCTTGGTTTCTCAAACGGAAAGACAAGCTGTCAGAAGTAAGTCAGTATTGGAGAGAGGCAGAAGGCTGTACTTGGCAGAGGCTAGGGTAAGAGGTTCCTCAAAGCAGCCTTCTCAAAGGGCATAGAAGCAGAGGCCTTCTCCAGCGGCCTCTCCACCAGAGTCTGTAAA
The DNA here is from genome assembly GCF_026419965.1 of Kogia breviceps. Lineage (NCBI taxonomy): Eukaryota > Metazoa > Chordata > Mammalia > Artiodactyla > Physeteridae > Kogia > Kogia breviceps. The sequence continues at coordinate 23,880,490 of NC_081314.1, read as the reverse complement.
CAAAAGGAACACCTTGAAGTTGGCTCTGAATGCACAGCTTAGGAGGAAAGCAGTACCCACATGCTACAAATGCGATCTCTTGATGGTGCCCCAGAAAGGAACTCTGGCACTTGTACTTCCCAAGTGAGCTTAGATGACCGATGTTTGCCCCACAGTGGCGAACAGAAACATTGCTAGTCGCCAGTGAGCCACCCCATACACCGGGGCAGTAGCACCACACACATCGCCAAGAGAACAGAGACTTCCCAATCCGTGCGTGTTCTCTTCAAATGTAGAGGGTAGTTTGCAGTCTGCGAAGCACAGTCATGGCCCACAGCGCTGCAGGAGTGCCATCTCCACAGAGAACCGGAAGCTGCCCTCCCTCGAGTGGGTAAAGGGCTAACACAAGCCCTGAAGGCACGTCACCGTGTGCCAATGAAGAACTGAAAACGAACATTTTTCCCTGCAGTAAAAGGGCTCTCGGTTTCTCAAACGGAAAGACAAGCTGTCAGAAGTAAGTCAGTATTGGAGAGAGGCAGAAGGCTGTACTTGGCAGAGGCTAGGGTAAGAGGTTCCTCAAAGCAGCCTTCTCAAAGGGCATAGAAGCAGAGGCCTTCTCCAGCGGCCTCTCCACCAGAGTCTATCCACAAAAGAACACCTTGAATCTGGCTGCGAATGCACAGGTGAGGAGGAAAGCAGTACCCGCATGCTACGAATGTGATCTCTTGATGGTGCCCCAGAAAGGAACTCTGGCACTTGTACTTCCCAAGTGAGCTTAGATGACCGATGTTTGCCCCACAGTGGCGAACAGAAACATTGCTAGTGGCCAGTGAGCCACCCCATACACCGGGGCAGTAGCAGCACACACATCTCCCAGAGAACAGAGACTTCCCAATCCGTGCGTGTTCTCTTCAAATGGAGAGGGTAGTTTGCAGTCTGCGAAGCACAGTCATGGCCCACAGCGCTGCAGGAGTGCCATCTCCACAAAGAACCGGAAGCTGCCCTCCCTCGAGTGGGTAAAGGGCTAACACAAGCCCTGAAGGCACGTCACCGTGTGCCAATGAAGAACATAAAACGAACATTTTTCCCTGCAGTAAAAGGGCTCTCGGTTTCTCAAACGGAAAGACAAGCTGTCAAAAGTAAGTCAGTATTGGAGAGAGGCAGAAGGCTGTACTTGGCAGAGGCTAGGGTAAGAGGTTCCTCAAAGCAGCCTTCTCAAAGGGCATAGAAGCAGAGGCCTTCTCCAGCGGCCTCTCCACCAGAGTCTATCCACAAAAGAACACCTTGAATCTGGCTGTGAATGCACAGGTTAGGAGGAAAGCAGTACCCGCATGCTACGAATGTGATCTCTTGATGGTGCCCCAGAAAGGAACTCTGGCACTTGTACTTCCCAAGTGAGCTTAGCTGCACAACGTTTGCCAACAGTGGGGAGCAGAAACATTTCTAGTGGCCAGTGAGCCACCCCATACACCGGGGCAGTAGCAGCACACACATCTCCCAGAGAACAGAGACTTCCCAATCCGTGCGTGTTCTCTTCGAATGGAGAGGGTAGTTTGCAGTCTGCGAAGCATAGTCATGGCCCACAGCGCTGCAGGAGTGCCATCTCCAAAGTGAATGGGAAGCTGCCCTCCCTCGAGTGGGTAAAGGGCTAACACCAGCCCTGAGGGCACGTCACCGTGTGCAAAAGAAGAACAGAAAACGAACATTTTTCCCTGCAGGAAAAGGGCTCTCGGTTTCTCAAACGGAAAGACAAGCTGTCAGAAGTAAGTCAGTATTGGAGAGAGGCAGAAGGCTGTACTTGGCAGAGGCTAGGGTAAGAGGTTCCTCAAAGCAGCCTTCTCAAAGGGCATAGAAGCAGAGGCCTTCTCCAGCGGCCTCTCCACCACAGTCTATCCACAAAAGAACACCTTGAATCTGGCTGCGAATGCACAGGTTAGGAGAAAAGCAGTACCCGCATGCTACGAATGTGATCTCTTGATGGTGCCCCAGAATGGAACTCTGGCACTTGTACTTCCCAAGTGAGCTTAGCTGCACAACGTTTGCCCACAGTGGGGAGCAGAAACATTGCTAGTGGCCAGTGAACCACCCCATACACCGGGGCAGTAGCAGCACACACATCTCCCAGAGAATAGAGACTTCCCAATCCGTGCGTGTTCTCTTCGAATGGAGAGGGTAGTTTGCAGTCTGCGAAGCACAGTCATGACCCACAGGGCTGCAGGAGTGCCATCTCCAAAGTGAATGGGAAGCTGCCCTCCCTCGAGTGGGTAAAGGCCTAACACCAGCCCTGATGGCACGTCACCGTGTGCAAAAGAAGAACAGAAAACGGACATTTTTCCCTGCAGGAAAAGGGCTCATGGTTTCTCAAACGGAAAGACAAGCTGTCAGAAGTAAGTCAGTATTGGAGAGAGGCAGAAGGCTGTACTTGGCAGAGGCTAGGGTAAGAGGTTCCTCAAAGCAGCCTTCTCAAAGGGCATAGAAGCAGAGGCCTTCTCCAGCGGCCTCTCCACGAGAGTCTATACACAAAAGGAACACCTTGAAGCTGGCTGCGAATGCACAGCGTAGGAGGAGAGCAGTACCCGCATGCTACGAATGTGATCTCTTGATGGTGCCCCAGAAAGGAACTCTGGCACTTGTACTTCCCAAGTGAGCTTAGCTGACCGATGTTTGCCCCACAGTGGCGAACAGAAACATTGCTAGTGGCCAGTGAGCCACCCCATACACCGGGGCAGTAGCAGCACACACATCTCCCAGAGAACAGAGACTTCCCAATCCGTGCGTGTTCTCTTCGAATGGAGAGGGTAGTTTGCAGTCTGCGAAGCACAGTCATGGCCCACAGCGCTGCAGGAGTGCCATCTCCACAGAGAATCGGAAGCTGCCCTCCCTCGAGTGGGTAAAGGGCTAACACCAGCCCTGAAGGCACGTCACCGTGTGCCAATGAAGAACAGAAAACGGACATTTTTCCCTGCAGGATACGGGCTCTTGGTTTCTCAAACGGAAAGACAAGCTGTCAAAAGTAAGTCAGTATTGGAGAGAGGCAGAAGGCTGTACTTGGCAGAGGCTAGGGTAAGAGGTTCCTCAAAGCAGCCTTCTCAAAGGGCATAGAAGCAGAGGCCTTCTCCAGCGGCCTCTCCACCAGAGTCTATCCAAAAAAGAAAACCTTGAATCTGGCTGCGAATGCACAGGTTAGGAGGAAAGCAGTACCCGCATGCTACGAATGTGATCTCTTGATGGTGCCCCAGAAAGGAACTCTGGCACTTGTCCTTCCCAAGTGTGCTTAGCTGCACAACGTTTGCCCCACAGTGGCGAGCAGAAACATTGCTAGTGGACTGTGAGACACCCCATACACCGGGGCAGTAGCACCACACACATCTCCCAGAGAACACAGACTTCCCAATCCGTGCGTGTTCTCTTCGAATGGATAGGGTAGTTTGCAGTCTGCGAAGCACAGTCATGGCCCACAGCGCTGCAGGAGTGCCATCTTCAAAGTGAATGGGAAGCTGCCCTCCCTCGAGTGGGTAAAGGGCTAACACCAGCCCTGATGGCACGTCACCGTGTGCAAAAGAAGAACAGAAAACGGACATTTTTCCCTGCAGGAAAAGGGCTCTTGGTTTCTCAAACGGAAAGACAAGCTGTCAGAAGTAAGTCAGTATTGGAGAGAGGCAGAAGGCTGTACTTGGCAGAGGCTAGGGTAAGAGGTTCCTCAAAGCAGCCTTCTCAAAGGGCATAGAAGCAGAGGCCTTCTCCAGCGGCCTCTCCACCAGAGTCTGTAAACAAAAGGAACACCTTGAAGCTGGCTCTGAATGCACAGCTTAGGAGGAAAGCAGTACCCACATGCTACAAATGCGATCTCTTGATGGTGCCCCAGAAAGGAACTCTGGCACTTGTACTTCCCAAGTGAGCTTAGATGACCGATGTTTGCCCCACAGTGGCGAACAGAAACATTGCTAGTCGCCAGTGAGCCACCCCATACACCGGGGCAGTAGCACCACACACATCGCCAAGAGAACAGAGACTTCCCAATCCGTGCGTGTTCTCTTCAAATGTAGAGGGTAGTTTGCAGTCTGCGAAGCACAGTCATGGCCCACAGCGCTGCAGGAGTGCCATCTCCACAGAGAACCGGAAGCTGCCCTCCCTCGAGTGGGTAAAGGGCTAACACAAGCCCTGAAGGCACGTCACCGTGTGCAAATGAAGAACTGAAAACGAACATTTTTCCCTGCAGTAAAAGGGCTCTCGGTTTCTCAAACGGAAAGACAAGCTGTCAGAAGTAAGTCAGTATTGGAGAGAGGCAGAAGGCTGTACTTGGCAGAGGCTAGGGTAAGAGGTTCCTCAAAGCAGCCTTCGCAAAGGGCATAGAAGCAGAGGCCTTCTCCAGCGGCCTCTCAACCAGAGTCTATCCACAAAAGAACACCTTGAATCTGGCTGCGAATGCACAGGTTAGGAGGAAAGCAGTACCCGCATGCTACGAATGTGATCTCTTGATGGTGCCCCAGAAAGGAACTCTGGCACTTGTACATCCCAAGTGAGCTTAGCTGCACAACGTTTGCCCACAGTGGGGAGCAGAAACAGTTCTAGTGGCCAGTGAGCCACCCCATACACCGGGGCAGTAGCAGCACACACATCTCCCAGAGAACAGAGACTTCCCAATCCGTGCGTGTTCTCTTCGAATGGAGAGGGTAGTTTGCAGTCTGCGAAGCACAGTCATGGCCCACAGCGCTGCAGGAGTGCCATCTCCAAAGTGAATGGGAAGCTGCCCTCCCTCGAGTGGGTAAAGTGCTAACACCAGCCCTTATGGCACGTCACCGTGTGCAAAAGAAGAACAGAAAACGAACATTTTTCCCTGAAGGAAAAGGGCTCTCGGTTTCTCAAACCGAAAGACAAGCTGTCAGAAGTAAGTCAGTATTGGAGAGAGGCAGAAGGCTGTACTTGGCAGAGGCTAGGGTAAGAGGTTCCTCAAAGCAGCCTTCTCAAAGGGCATAGAAGCAGAGGCCTTCTCCAGCGGCCTCTCCACCAGAGTCTATCCACAAAAGAACACCTTGAATCTGGCTGCGAATGCACAGGTTAGGAGGAAAGCAGTACCCGCATGCTACGAATGTGATCTCTTGATGGTGCCCCAGAAAGGAACTCTGGCACTTGTACTTCCCAAGTGAGCTTAGCTGCACAACGTTTGCCCACAGTGGGGAGCAGAAACATTGCTAGTGGCCAGTGAACCACCCCATACACCGGGGCAGTAGCAGCACACACATCTCCCAGAGAATAGAGACTTCCCAATCCGTGCGTGTTCTCTTCGAATGGAGAGGGCAGTTTGCAGTCTGCGAAGCACAGTCATGGCCCACAGCGCTGCAGGAGTGCCATCTCCAAAGTGAATGGGAAGCTGCCCTCCCTTGAGTGGGTAACGGCCTAACACCAGCCCTGATGGCACGTCACCGTGTGCAAAAGAAGAACAGAAAACGGACATTTTTCCCTGCAGGAAAAGGGCTCATGGTTTCTCAAATGGAAAGACAAGCTGTCAGAAGTAAGTCAGTATTGGAGAGAGGCAGAAGGCTGTACTTGGCAGAGGCTAGGGTAAGAGGTTCCTCAAAGCAGCCTTCTCAAAGGGCATAGAAGCAGAGGCCTTCTCCAGCGGCCTCTCCACCAGAGTCTATACACAAAAGGAACACGTTGAATCTGGCTGCGAATGCACAGCGTAGGAGGAGAGCAGTACCCGCATGCTACGAATGTGATCTCTTGATGGTGCCCCAGAAAGGAACTCTGGCACTTGTACTTCCCAAATGAGCTTAGCTGACCGATGTTTGCCCCACAGTGGCGAACAGAAACATTGCTAGTGGCCAGTGAGCCACCCCATACACCGGGGCAGTAGCAGCACACACATCTCCCAGAGAACAGAGACTTCCCAATCCGTGCGTGTTCTCTTCGAATGGAGAGGGTAGTTTGCAGTCTGCGAAGCAGAGTCATGGCCCACAGCGCTGCAGGAGTGCCATCTCCAAAGTGAATGGGAAGCTGCCCTCCCTCGAGTGGGTAAAGGGCTAACACCAGCCCTGAAGGCACGTCACCGTGTGCCAATGAAGAACAGAAAACGGACATTTTTCCCTGCAGGATACGGGCTCTTGGTTTCTCAAACGGAAAGACAAGCTGTCAGAAGTAAGTCAGTATTGGAGAGAGGCAGAAGGCTGTACTTGGCAGAGGCTAGGGTAAGAGGTTCCTCAAAGCAGCCTTCTCAAAGGGCATAGAAGCAGAGGCCTTCTCCAGCGGCCTCTCCATCAGAGTCTACCCACAAAAGAACACCTTGAATCTGGCTGCGAATGCACAGGTTAGGAGGAAAGCAGTACCCGCATGCTACGAATGTGATCTCTTGATGGTGCCCCACAAAGGAACTCTGGCACTTGTCCTTCCCAAGTGTGCTTAGCTGCACAACGTATGCCCCACAGTGGCGAGCAGAAACATTGCTAGTGGCCAGTGAGACACCCGATACACCGGGGCACTAGCACCACACACATCTCCCAGAGAACAGAGACTTCCCAATCCGTGCGTGTTCTCTTCGAATGGATAGGGTAGTTTGCAATCTGCGAAGCACAGTCATGGCCCACAGCGCTGCAGGAGTGCCATCTCCAAAGTGAATGGGAAGTTGCCCTCCCTCGAGTGGGTAAAGGGCTAACACCAGCCCTGATGGCACGTCACCGTGTGCAAAAGAAGAACAGAAAACGGACATTTTTCCGTGCAGGAAAAGGGCTCATGGTTTCTCAAATGGAAAGACAAGCTGTCAGAAGTAAGTCAGTATTGGAGAGAGGCAGAAGGCTGTACTTGGGAAAGGCTAGGGTAAGAGGTTCCTCAAAGCAGCCTTCTCAAAGGGCATAGAAGCAGAGGTCTTCTCCAGCGGCCTCTCCACCAGAGTCTATACACAAAAGGAACACCTTGAAGCTGGCTGCGAATGCACAGCTTAGGAGGAGAGCAGTACCCGCATGCTACGAATGTGATCTCTTGATGGTGCCCCAGAAAGGAACTCTGGCACTTGTACTTCCCAAGTGAGCTTAGCTGCCCGACGTTTGCCCCACAGTGACGAACAGAAACATTGCTAGTGGCCAGTGAGCCACCCCATACACCCGGGCAGTAGCAGCACACACATCTCCCAGAGAACAGAGACTTCCCAATCCGTGCGTGTTCTCTTCGAATGGAGAGGGTAGCTTGCAGTCTGCGAAGCACAGTCATGGCCACAGCGCTGCAGGAGTGCCATCTCCAAAGTGAATGGGAAGCTGCCCTCCCTCGAGTGGGTAAAGGCCTAACACCAGCCCTGATGGCACGTCACCGTGTGCAAAAGAAGAACAGAAAACGAACATTTTTCCCTGCAGGAAAAGGGCTCTCGGTTTCTCAAACGGAAAGACAAGCTGTCAGAAGTAAGTTAGTATTGGAGAGAGGCAGAAGGCTGTACTTGGCAGAGGCTAGGGTAAGAGGTTCCTCAAAGCAGCCTTCTCAAAGGGCATAGAAGCAGAGGCCTTCTCCAGCGGCCTCTCCACCAGAGTCTATCCACAAAAGAACACCTTGAATCTGGCTGCGAATGCACAGGTGAGGAGGAAAGCAGTACCCGCATGCTACGAATGTGATCTCTTGATGGTGCCCCAGAAAGGAACTCTGGCACTTGTACTTCCCAAGTGAGCTTAGATGACCGATGTTTGCCCCACAGTGGCGAACAGAAACATTGCTAGTGGCCAGTGAGCCACCCCATACACCGGGGCAGTAGCAGCACACACATCTCCCAGAGAACAGAGACTTCCCAATCCGTGCGTGTTCTCTTCAAATGGAGAGGGTAGTTTGCAGTCTGCGAAGCACAGTCATGGCCCACAGCGCTGCAGGAGTGCCATCTCCACAAAGAACCGGAAGCTGCCCTCCCTCGAGTGGGTAAAGGGCTAACACAAGCCCTGAAGGCACGTCACCGTGTGCCAATGAAGAACATAAAACGAACATTTTTCCCTGCAGTAAAAGGGCTCTCGGTTTCTCAAACGGAAAGACAAGCTGTCAAAAGTAAGTCAGTATTGGAGAGAGGCAGAAGGCTGTACTTGGCAGAGGCTAGGGTAAGAGGTTCCTCAAAGCAGCCTTCTCAAAGGGCATAGAAGCAGAGGCCTTCTCCAGCGGCCTCTCCACCAGAGTCTATCCACAAAAGAACACCTTGAATCTGGCTGTGAATGCACAGGTTAGGAGGAAAGCAGTACCCGCATGCTACGAATGTGATCTCTTGATGGTGCCCCAGAAAGGAACTCTGGCACTTGTACTTCCCAAGTGAGCTTAGCTGCACAACGTTTGCCAACAGTGGGGAGCAGAAACATTTCTAGTGGCCAGTGAGCCACCCCATACACCGGGGCAGTAGCAGCACACACATCTCCCAGAGAACAGAGACTTCCCAATCCGTGCGTGTTCTCTTCGAATGGAGAGGGTAGTTTGCAGTCTGCGAAGCACAGTCATGGCCCACAGCGCTGCAGGAGTGCCATCTCCAAAGTGAATGGGAAGCTGCCCTCCCTCGAGTGGGTAAAGGGCTAACACCAGCCCTGAGGGCACGTCACCGTGTGCAAAAGAAGAACAGAAAACGAACATATTTCCCTGCAGGAAAAGGGCTCTCGGTTTCTCAAACGGAAAGACAAGCTGTCAGAAGTAAGTCAGTATTGGAGAGAGGCAGAAGGCTGTACTTGGCAGAGGCTAGGGTAAGAGGTTCCTCAAAGCAGCCTTCTCAAAGGGCATAGAAGCAGAGGCCTTCTCCAGCGGCCTCTCAACCAGAGTCTATCCACAAAAGAACACCTTGAATCTGGCTGCGAATGCACAGGTTAGGAGAAAAGCAGTACCCGCATGCTACGAATGTGATCTCTTGATGGTGCCCCAGAAAGGAACTCTGGCACTTGTACTTCCCAAGTGAGCTTAGCTGCACAACGTTTGCCCACAGTGGGGAGCAGAAACATTGCTAGTGGCCAGTGAACCACCCCATACACCGGGGCAGTAGCAGCACACACATCTCCCAGAGAATAGAGACTTCCCAATCCGTGCGTGTTCTCTTCGAATGGAGAGGGTAGTTTGCAGTCTGCGAAGCACAGTCATGACCCACAGGGCTGCAGGAGTGCCATCTCCAAAGTGAATGGGAAGCTGCCCTCCCTCGAGTGGGTAAAGGCCTAACACCAGCCCTGATGGCACGTCACCGTGTGCAAAAGAAGAACAGAAAACGGACATTTTTCCCTGCAGGAAAAGGGCTCATGGTTTCTCAAACGGAAAGACAAGCTGTCAGAAGTAAGTCAGTATTGGAGAGAGGCAGAAGGCTGTACTTGGCAGAGGCTAGGGTAAGAGGTTCCTCAAAGCAGCCTTCTCAAAGGGCATAGAAGCAGAGGCCTTCTCCAGCGGCCTCTCCACGAGAGTCTATACACAAAAGGAACACCTTGAAGCTGGCTGCGAATGCACAGCGTAGGAGGAGAGCAGTACCCGCATGCTACGAATGTGATCTCTTGATGGTGCCCCAGAAAGGAACTCTGGCACTTGTACTTCCCAAGTGAGCTTAGCTGACCGATGTTTGCCCCACAGTGGCGAACAGAAACATTGCTAGTGGCCAGTGAGCCACCCCATACACCGGGGCAGTAGCAGCACACACATCTCCCAGAGAACAGAGACTTCCCAATCCGTGCGTGTTCTCTTCGAATGGAGAGGGTAGTTTGCAGTCTGCGAAGCACAGTCATGGCCCACAGCGCTGCAGGAGTGCCATCTCCACAGAGAATCGGAAGCTGCCCTCCCTCGAGTGGGTAAAGGGCTAACACCAGCCCTGAAGGCACGTCACCGTGTGCCAATGAAGAACAGAAAACGGACATTTTTCCCTGCAGGATACGGGCTCTTGGTTTCTCAAACGGAAAGACAAGCTGTCAAAAGTAAGTCAGTATTGGAGAGAGGCAGAAGGCTGTACTTGGCAGAGGCTAGGGTAAGAGGTTCCTCAAAGCAGCCTTCTCAAAGGGCATAGAAGCAGAGGCCTTCTCCAGCGGCCTCTCCACCAGAGTCTATCCACAAAAGAAAACCTTGAATCTGGCTGCGAATGCACAGGTTAGGAGGAAAGCAGTACCCGCATGCTACGAATGTGATCTCTTGATGGTGCCCCAGAAAGGAACTCTGGCACTTGTCCTTCCCAAGTGTGCTTAGCTGCACAACGTTTGCCCCACAGTGGCGAGCAGAAACATTGCTAGTGGCCTGTGAGACACCCCATATACCAGGGCAGTAGCACCACACACATCTCCCAGAGAACACAGACTTCCCAATCCGTGCGTGTTCTCTTCGAATGGATAGGGTAGTTTGCAATCTGCGAAGCACAGTCATGGCCCACAGCGCTGCAGGAGTGCCATCTTCAAAGTGAATGGGAAGCTGCCCTCCCTCGAGTGGGTAAAGGGCTAACACCAGCCCTGATGGCACGTCACCGTGTGCAAAAGAAGAACAGAAAACGGACATTTTTCCCTGCAGGAAAAGGGCTCTTGGTTTCTCAAACGGAAAGACAAGCTGTCAGAAGAAAGTCAGTATTGGAGAGAGGCAGAAGGCTGTACTTGGCAGAGGCTAGGGTAAGAGGTTCCTCAAAGCAGCCTTCGCAAAGGGCATAGAAGCAGAGGCCTTCTCCAGCGGCCTCTCAACCAGAGTCTATCCACAAAAGAACACCTTGAATCTGGCTGCGAATGCACAGGTTAGGAGGAAAGCAGTACCCGCATGCTACGAATGTGATCTCTTGATGGTGCCCCAGAAAGGAACTCTGGCACTTGTACATCCCAAGTGAGCTTAGCTGCACAACGTTTGCCCACAGTGGGGAGCAGAAACAGTTCTAGTGGCCAGTGAGCCACCCCATACACCGGGGCAGTAGCAGCACACACATCTCCCAGAGAACAGAGACTTCCCAATCCGTGCGTGTTCTCTTCGAATGGAGAGGGTAGTTTGCAGTCTGCGAAGCACAGTCATGGCCCACAGCGCTGCAGGAGTGCCATCTCCAAAGTGAATGGGAAGCTGCCCTCCCTCGAGTGGGTAAAGTGCTAACACCAGCCCTGATGGCACGTCACCGTGTGCAAAAGAAGAACAGAAAACGAACATTTTTCCCTGAAGGAAAAGGGCTCTCGGTTTCTCAAACCGAAAGACAAGCTGTCAGAAGTAAGTCAGTATTGGAGAGAGGCAGAAGGCTGTACTTGGCAGAGGCTAGGGTAAGAGGTTCCTCAAAGCAGCCTTCTCAAAGGGCATAGAAGCAGAGGCCTTCTCCAGCGGCCTCTCCACCAGAGTCTATCCACAAAAGAACACCTTGAATCTGGCTGCGAATGCACAGGTTAGGAGGAAAGCAGTACCCGCATGCTACGAATGTGATCTCTTGATGGTGCCCCAGAAAGGAACTCTGGCACTTGTACTTCCCAAGTGAGCTTAGCTGCACAACGTTTGCCCACAGTGGGGAGCAGAAACATTGCTAGTGGCCAGTGAACCACCCCATACACCGGGGCAGTAGCAGCACACACATCTCCCAGAGAATAGAGACTTCCCAATCCGTGCGTGTTCTCTTCGAATGGAGAGGGCAGTTTGCAGTCTGCGAAGCACAGTCATGGCCCACAGCGCTGCAGGAGTGCCATCTCCAAAGTGAATGGGAAGCTGCCCTCCCTTGAGTGGGTAAAGGCCTAACACCAGCCCTGATGGCACGTCACCGTGTGCAAAAGAAGAACAGAAAACGGACATTTTTCCCTGCAGGAAAAGGGCTCATGGTTTCTCAAATGGAAAGACAAGCTGTCAGAAGTAAGTCAGTATTGGAGAGAGGCAGAAGGCTGTACTTGGCAGAGGCTAGGGTAAGAGGTTCCTCAAAGCAGCCTTCTCAAAGGGCATAGAAGCAGAGGCCTTCTCCAGCGGCCTCTCCACCAGAGTCTATACACAAAAGGAACACCTTGAATCTGGCTGCGAATGCACAGCGTAGGAGGAGAGCAGTACCCGCATGCTACGAATGTGATCTCTTGATGGTGCCCCAGAAAGGAACTCTGGCACTTGTACTTCCCAAATGAGCTTAGCTGACCGATGTTTGCCCCACAGTGGCGAACAGAAACATTGCTAGTGGCCAGTGAGCCACCCCATACACCGGGGCAGTAGCAGCACACACATCTCCCAGAGAACAGAGACTTCCCAATCCGTGCGTGTTCTCTTCGAATGGAGAGGGTAGTTTGCAGTCTGCGAAGCACAGTCATGGCCCACAGCGCTGCAGGAGTGCCATCTCCAAAGTGAATGGGAAGCTGCCCTCCCTCGAGTGGGTAAAGGGCTAACACCAGCCCTGAAGGCACGTCACCGTGTGCCAATGAAGAACAGAAAACGGACATTTTTCCCTGCAGGATACGGGCTCTTGGTTTCTCAAACGGAAAGACAAGCTGTCAGAAGTAAGTCAGTATTGGAGAGAGGCAGAAGGCTGTACTTGGCAGAGGCTAGGGTAAGAGGTTCCTCAAAGCAGCCTTCTCAAAGGGCATAGAAGCAGAGGCCTTGTCCAGCGGCCTCTCCACCAGAGACTACCCACAAAAGAACACCTTGAATCTGGCTGCGAATGCACAGGTTAGGAGGAAAGCAGTACCCGCATGCTACGAATGTGATCTCTTGATGGTGCCCCACAAAGGAACTCTGGCACTTGTCCTTCCCAAGTGTGCTTAGCTGCACAACGTATGCCCCACAGTGGCGAGCAGAAACATTGCTAGTGGCCAGTGAGCCACCCCATACACCCGGGCAGTAGCAGCACACACATCTCCCAGAGAACAGAGACTTCCCAATCCGTGCGTGTTCTCTTCGAATGGAGAGGGTAGCTTGCAGTCTGCGAAGCACAGTCATGGCCACAGCGCTGCAGGAGTGCCATCTCCAAAGTGAATGGGAAGCTGCCCTCCCTCGAGTGGGTAAAGGCCTAACACCAGCCCTGATGGCACGTCACCGTGTGCAAAAGAAGAACAGAAAACGAACATTTTTCCCTGCAGGAAAAGGGCTCTCGGTTTCTCAAACGGAAAGACAAGCTGTCAGAAGTAAGTTAGTATTGGAGAGAGGCAGAAGGCTGTACTTGGCAGAGGCTAGGGTAAGAGGTTCCTCAAAGCAGCCTTCTCAAAGGGCATAGAAGCAGAGGCCTTCTCCAGCGGCCTCTCCACCAGAGTCTATCCACAAAAGAACACCTTGAATCTGGCTGCGAATGCACAGGTGAGGAGGAAAGCAGTACCCGCATGCTACGAATGTGATCTCTTGATGGTGCCCCAGAAAGGAACTCTGGCACTTGTACTTCCCAAGTGAGCTTAGATGACCGATGTTTGCCCCACAGTGGCGAACAGAAACATTGCTAGTGGCCAGTGAGCCACCCCATACACCGGGGCAGTAGCAGCACACACATCGCCCAGAGAACAGAGACTTCCCAATCCGTGCGTGTTCTCTTCAAATGGAGAGGGTAGTTTGCAGTCTGCGAAGCACAGTCATGGCCCACAGCGCTGCAGGATTGCCATCTCCACAAAGAACCGGAAGCTGCCCTCCCTCGAGTGGGTAAAGGGCTAACACAAGCCCTGAAGGCACGTCACCGTGTGCCAATGAAGAACATAAAACGAACATTTTTCCCTGCAGTAAAAGGGCTCTCGGTTTCTCAAACGGAAAGACAAGCTGTCAAAAGTAAGTCAGTATTGGAGAGAGGCAGAAGGCTGTACTTGGCAGAGGCTAGGGTAAGAGGTTCCTCAAAGCAGCCTTCTCAAAGGGCATAGAAGCAGAGGCCTTCTCCAGCGGCCTCTCCACCAGAGTCTATCCACAAAAGAACACCTTGAATCTGGCTGCGAATGCACAGGTTAGGAGGAAAGCAGTACCCGCATGCTACGAATGTGATCTCTTGATGGTGCCCCAGAAAGGAACTCTGGCACTTGTACTTCCCAAGTGAGCTTAGCTGCACAACGTTTGCCAACAGTGGGGAGCAGAAACATTTCTAGTGGCCAGTGAGCCACCCCATACACCGGGGCAGTAGCAGCACACACATCTCCCAGAGAACAGAGACTTCCCAATCCGTGCGTGTTCTCTTCGAATGGAGAGGGTAGTTTGCAGTCTGCGAAGCACAGTCATGGCCCACAGCGCTGCAGGAGTGCCATCTCCAAAGTGAATGGGAAGCTGCCCTCCCTCGAGTGGGTAAAGGGCTAACACCAGCCCTGAGGGCACGTCACCGTGTGCAAAAGAAGAACAGAAAACGAACATATTTCCCTGCAGGAAAAGGGCTCTCGGTTTCTCAAACGGAAAGACAAGCTGTCAGAAGTAAGTCAGTATTGGAGAGAGGCAGAAGGCTGTACTTGGCAGAGGCTAGGGTAAGAGGTTCCTCAAAGCAGCCTTCTCAAAGGGCATAGAAGCAGAGGCCTTCTCCAGCGGCCTCTCAACCAGAGTCTATCCACAAAAGAACACCTTGAATCTGGCTGCGAATGCACAGGTTAGGAGAAAAGCAGTACCCGCATGCTACGAATGTGATCTCTTGATGCTGCCCCAGAAAGGAACTCTGGCACTTGTACTTCCCAAGTGAGCTTAGCTGCACAACGTTTGCCCACAGTGGGGAGCAGAAACATTGCTAGTGGCCAGTGAACCACCCCATACACCGGGGCAGTAGCAGGACACACATCTCCCAGAGAATAGAGACTTCCCAATCCGTGCGTGTTCTCTTTGAATGGAGAGGGTAGTTTGCAGTCTGCGAAGCACAGTCATGACCCACAGGGCTGCAGGAGTGCCATCTCCAAAGTGAATGGGAAGCTGCCCTCCCTCGAGTGGGTAAAGGCCTAACACCAGCCCTGATGGCACGTCACCGTGTGCAAAAGAAGAACAGAAAACGGACATTTTTCCCTGCAGGAAAAGGGCTCATGGTTTCTCAAACGGAAAGACAAGCTGTCAGAAGTAAGTCAGTATTGGAGAGAGGCAGAAGGCTGTACTTGGCAGAGGCTAGGGTAAGAGGTTCCTCAAAGCAGCCTTCTCAAAGGGCATAGAAGCAGAGGCCTTCTCCAGCGGCCTCTCCACGAGAGTCTATACACAAAAGGAACACCTTGAAGCTGGCTGCGAATGCACAGCGTAGGAGGAGAGCAGTACCCGCATGCTACGAATGTGATCTCTTGATGGTGCCCCAGAAAGGAACTCTGGCACTTGTACTTCCCAAGTGAGCTTAGCTGACCGATGTTTGCCCCACAGTGGCGAACAGAAACATTGCTAGTGGCCAGTGAGCCACCCCATACACCGGGGCAGTAGCAGCACACACATCTCCCAGAGAACAGAGACTTCCCAATCCGTGCGTGTTCTCTTCGAATGGAGAGGGTAGTTTGCAGTCTGCGAAGCACAGTCATGGCCCACAGCGCTGCAGGAGTGCCATCTCCACAGAGAATCGGAAGCTGCCCTCCCTCGAGTGGGTAAAGGGCTAACACCAGCCCTGAAGGCACGTCACCGTGTGCCAATGAAGAACAGAAAACGGACATTTTTCCCTGCAGGAAAAGGGCTCTTGGTTTCTCAAACGGAAAGACAAGCTGTCAGAAGTAAGTCAGTATTGGAGAGAGGCAGAAGGCTGTACTTGGCAGAGGCTAGGGTAAGAGGTTCCTCAAAGCAGCCTTCTCAAAGGGCATAGAAGCAGAGGCCTTCTCCAGCGGCCTCTCCACCAGAGTCTGTAAACAAAAGGAACACCTTGAAGCTGGCTCTGAATGCACAGCTTAGGAGGAAAGCAGTACCCACATGCTACAAATGCGATCTCTTGATGGTGCCCCAGAAAGGAACTCTGGCACTTGTACTTCCCAAGTGAGCTTAGATGACCGATGTTTGCCCCACAGTGGCGAACAGAAACATTGCTAGTCGCCAGTGAGCCACCCCATACACCGGGGCAGTAGCACCACACACATCGCCAAGAGAACAGAGACTTCCCAATCCGTGCGTGTTCTCTTCAAATGTAGAGGGTAGTTTGCAGTCTGCGAAGCACAGTCATGGCCCACAGCGCTGCAGGAGTGCCATCTCCACAGAGAACCGGAAGCTGCCCTCCCTCGAGTGGGTAAAGGGCTAACACAAGCCCTGAAGGCACGTCACCGTGTGCCAATGAAGAACTGAAAACGAACATTTTTCCCTGCAGTAAAAGGGCTCTCGGTTTCTCAAACGGAAAGACAAGCTGTCAGAAGTAAGTCAGTATTGGAGAGAGGCAGAAGGCTGTACTTGGCAGAGGCTAGGGTAAGAGGTTCCTCAAAGCAGCCTTCGCAAAGGGCATAGAAGCAGAGGCCTTCTCCAGCGGCCTCTCAACCAGAGTCTATCCACAAAAGAACACCTTGAATCTGGCTGCGAATGCACAGGTTAGGAGGAAAGCAGTACCCGCATGCTACGAATGTGATCTCTTGATGGTGCCCCAGAAAGGAACTCTGGCACTTGTACATCCCAAGTGAGCTTAGCTGCACAACGTTTGCCCACAGTGGGGAGCAGAAACAGTTCTAGTGGCCAGTGAGCCACCCCATACACCGGGGCAGTAGCAGCACACACATCTCCCAGAGAACAGAGACTTCCCAATCCGTGCGTGTTCTCTTCGAATGGAGAGGGTAGTTTGCAGTCTGCGAAGCACAGTCATGGCCCACAGCGCTGCAGGAGTGCCATCTCCAAAGTGAATGGGAAGCTGCCCTCCCTCGAGTGGGTAAAGTGCTAACACCAGCCCTGATGGCACGTCACCGTGTGCAAAAGAAGAACAGAAAACGAACATTTTTCCCTGAAGGAAAAGGGCTCTCGGTTTCTCAAACCGAAAGACAAGCTGTCAGAAGTAAGTCAGTATTGGAGAGAGGCAGAAGGCTGTACTTGGCAGAGGCTAGGGTAAGAGGTTCCTCAAAGCAGCCTTCTCAAAGGGCATAGAAGCAGAGGCCTTCTCCAGCGGCCTCTCCACCAGAGTCTATCCACAAAAGAACACCTTGAATCTGGCTGCGAATGCACAGGTTAGGAGGAAAGCAGTACCCGCATGCTACGAATGTGATCTCTTGATGGTGCCCCAGAAAGGAACTCTGGCACTTGTACTTCCCAAGTGAGCTTAGCTGCACAACGTTTGCCCACAGTGGGGAGCAGAAACATTGCTAGTGGCCAGTGAACCACCCCATACACCGGGGCAGTAGCAGCACACACATCTCCCAGAGAATAGAGACTTCCCAATCCGTGCGTGTTCTCTTCGAATGGAGAGGGTAGTTTGCAGTCTGCGAAGCACAGTCATGGCCCACAGCGCTGCAGGAGTGCCATCTCCAAAGTGAATGGGAAGCTGCCCTCCCTCGAGTGGGTAAAGGGCTAACACCAGCCCTGAAGGCACGTCACCGTGTGCCAATGAAGAACAGAAAACGGACATTTTTCCCTGCAGGATACGGGCTCTTGGTTTCTCAAACGGAAAGACAAGCTGTCAGAAGTAAGTCAGTATTGGAGAGAGGCAGAAGGCTGTACTTGGCAGAGGCTAGGGTAAGAGGTTCCTCAAAGCAGCCTTCTCAAAGGGCATAGAAGCAGAGGCCTTCTCCAGCGGCCTCTCCACCAGAGTCTACCCACAAAAGAACACCTTGAATCTGGCTGCGAATGCACAGGTTAGGAGGAAAGCAGTACCCGCATGCTACGAATGTGATCTCTTGATGGTGCCCCAGAAAGGAACTCTGGCACTTGTACATCCCAAGTGAGCTTAGCTGCACAACGTTTGCCCACAGTGGGGAGCAGAAACAGTTCTAGTGGCCAGTGAGCCACCCCATACACCGGGGCAGTAGCAGCACACACATCTCCCAGAGAACAGAGACTTCCCAATCCGTGCGTGTTCTCTTCGAATGGAGAGGGTAGTTTGCAGTCTGCGAAGCACAGTCATGGCCCACAGCGCTGCAGGAGTGCCATCTCCAAAGTGAATGGGAAGCTGCCCTCCCTCGAGTGGGTAAAGTGCTAACACCAGCCCTGATGGCACGTCACCGTGTGCAAAAGAAGAACAGAAAACGAACATTTTTCCCTGAAGGAAAAGGGCTCTTGGTTTCTCAAACCGAAAGACAAGCTGTCAGAAGTAAGTCAGTATTGGAGAGAGGCAGAAGGCTGTACTTGGCAGAGGCTAGGGTAAGAGGTTCCTCAAAGCAGCCTTCTCAAAGGGCATAGAAGCAGAGGCCTTCTCCAGCGGCCTCTCCACCAGAGTCTATCCACAAAAGAACACCTTGAATCTGGCTGCGAATGCACAGGTTAGGAGGAAAGCAGTACCCGCATGCTACGAATGTGATCTCTTGATGGTGCCCCAGAAAGGAACTCTGGCACTTGTACTTCCCAAGTGAGCTTAGCTGCACAACGTTTGCCCACAGTGGGGAGCAGAAACATTGCTAGTGGCCAGTGAACCACCCCATACACCGGGGCAGTAGCAGCACACACATCTCCCAGAGAATAGAGACTTCCCAATCCGTGCGTGTTCTCTTCGAATGGAGAGGGTAGTTTGCAGTCTGCGAAGCACAGTCATGGCCCACAGCGCTGCAGGAGTGCCATCTCCAAAGTGAATGGGAAGCTGCCCTCCCTCGAGTGGGTAAAGGGCTAACACCAGCCCTGAAGGCACGTCACCGTGTGCCAATGAAGAACAGAAAACGGACATTTTTCCCTGCAGGATACGGGCTCTTGGTTTCTCAAACGGAAAGACAAGCTGTCAGAAGTAAGTCAGTATTGGAGAGAGGCAGAAGGCTGTACTTGGCAGAGGCTAGGGTAAGAGGTTCCTCAAAGCAGCCTTCTCAAAGGGCATAGAAGCAGAGGCCTTCTCCAGCGGCCTCTCCACCAGAGTCTACCCACAAAAGAACACCTTGAATCTGGCTGCGAATGCACAGGTTAGGAGGAAAGCAGTACCCGCATGCTACGAATGTGATCTCTTGATGGTGCCCCACAAAGGAACTCTGGCACTTGTCCTTCCCAAGTGTGCTTAGCTGCACAACGTATGCCCCACAGTGGCGAGCAGAAACATTGCTAGTGGCCAGTGAGACACCCGATACACCGGGGCACTAGCACCACACACATCTCCCAGAGAACAGAGACTTCCCAATCCGTGCGTGTTCTCTTCGAATGGATAGGGTAGTTTGCAATCTGCGAAGCACAGTCATGGCCCACAGCGCTGCAGGAGTGCCATCTCCAAAGTGAATGGGAAGTTGCCCTCCCTCGAGTGGGTAAAGGGCTAACACCAGCCCTGATGGCACGTCACCGTGTGCAAAAGAAGAACAGAAAACGGACATTTTTCCCTGCAGGAAAAGGGCTCATGGTTTCTCAAATGGAAAGACAAGCTGTCAGAAGTAAGTCAGTATTGGAGAGAGGCAGAAGGCTGTACTTGGCAAAGGCTAGGGTAAGAGGTTCCTCAAAGCAGCCTTCTCAAAGGGCATAGAAGCAGAGGTCTTCTCCAGCGGCCTCTCCACCAGAGTCTATACACAAAAGGAACACCTTGAAGCTGGCTGCGAATGCACAGCTTAGGAGGAGAGCAGTACCCGCATGCTCCGAATGTGATCTCTTGATGGTGCCCCAGAAAGGAACTCTGGCACTTGTACTTCCCAAGTGAGCTTAGCTGCCCGACGTTTGCCCCACAGTGACGAACAGAAACATTGCTAGTGGCCAGTGAGCCACCCCATACACCCGGGCAGTAGCAGCACACACATCTCCCAGAGAACAGAGACTTCCCAATCCGTGCGTGTTCTCTTCGAATGGAGAGGGTAGCTTGCAGTCTGCGAAGCACAGTCATGGCCACAGCGCTGCAGGAGTGCCATCTCCAAAGTGAATGGGAAGCTGCCCTCCCTCGAGTGGGTAAAGGCCTAACACCAGCCCTGATGGCACGTCACCGTGTGCAAAAGAAGAACAGAAAACGAACATTTTTCCCTGCAGGAAAAGGGCTCTCGGTTTCTCAAACGGAAAGACAAGCTGTCAGAAGTAAGTTAGTATTGGAGAGAGGCAGAAGGCTGTACTTGGCAGAGGCTAGGGTAAGAGGTTCCTCAAAGCAGCCTTCTCAAAGGGCATAGAAGCAGAGGCCTTCTCCAGCGGCCTCTCCACCAGAGTCTATCCACAAAAGAACACCTTGAATCTGGCTGCGAATGCACAGGTGAGGAGGAAAGCAGTACCCGCATGCTACGAATGTGATCTCTTGATGGTGCCCCAGAAAGGAACTCTGGCACTTGTACTTCCCAAGTGAGCTTAGATGACCGATGTTTGCCCCACAGTGGCGAACAGAAACATTGCTAGTGGCCAGTGAGCCACCCCATACACCGGGGCAGTAGCAGCACACACATCTCCCAGAGAACAGAGACTTCCCAATCCGTGCGTGTTCTCTTCAAATGGAGAGGGTAGTTTGCAGTCTGCGAAGCACAGTCATGGCCCACAGCGCTGCAGGAGTGCCATCTCCACAAAGAACCGGAAGCTGCCCTCCCTCGAGTGGGGAAAGGGCTAACACAAGCCCTGAAGGCACGTCACCGTGTGCCAATGAAGAACATAAAACGAACATTTTTCCCTGCAGTAAAAGGGCTCTCGGTTTCTCAAACGGAAAGACAAGCTGTCAAAAGTAAGTCAGTATTGGATAGAGGCAGAAGGCTGTACTTGGCAGAGGCTAGGGTAAGAGGTTCCTCAAAGCAGCCTTCTCAAAGGGCATAGAAGCAGAGGCCTTCTCCAGCGGCCTCTCCACCAGAGTCTATCCACAAAAGAACACCTTGAATCTGGCTGTGAATGCACAGGTTAGGAGGAAAGCAGTACCCGCATGCTACGAATGTGATCTCTTGATGGTGCCCCAGAAAGGAACTCTGGCACTTGTACTTCCCAAGTGAGCTTAGCTGCACAACGTTTGCCAACAGTGGGGAGCAGAAACATTTCTAGTGGCCAGTGAGCCACCCCATACACCGGGGCAGTAGCAGCACACACATCTCCCAGAGAACAGAGACTTCCCAATCCGTGCGTGTTCTCTTCGAATGGAGAGGGTAGTTTGCAGTCTGCGAAGCACAGTCATGGCCCACAGCGCTGCAGGAGTGCCATCTCCAAAGTGAATGGGAAGCTGCCCTCCCTCGAGTGGGTAAAGGGCTAACACCAGCCCTGAGGGCACGTCACCGTGTGCAAAAGAAGAACAGAAAACGAACATATTTCCCTGCAGGAAAAGGGCTCTCGGTTTCTCAAACGGAAAGACAAGCTGTCAGAAGTAAGTCAGTATTGGAGAGAGGCAGAAGGCTGTACTTGGCAGAGGCTAGGGTAAGAGGTTCCTCAAAGCAGCCTTCTCAAAGGGCATAGAAGCAGAGGCCTTCTCCAGCGGCCTCTCAACCAGAGTCTATCCACAAAAGAACACCTTGAATCTGGCTGCGAATGCACAGGTTAGGAGAAAAGCAGTACCCGCATGCTACGAATGTGATCTCTTGATGGTGCCCCAGAAAGGAACTCTGGCACTTGTACTTCCCAAGTGAGCTTAGCTGCACAACGTTTGCCCACAGTGGGGAGCAGAAACATTGCTAGTGGCCAGTGAACCACCCCATACACCGGGGCAGTAGCGGCACACACATCTCCCAGAGAATAGAGACTTCCCAATCCGTGCGTGTTCTCTTCGAATGGAGAGGGTAGTTTGCAGTCTGCGAAGCACAGTCATGACCCACAGGGCTGCAGGAGGGCCAGCTCCAAAGTGAATGGGAAGCTGCCCTCCCTCGAGTGGGTAAAGGCCTAACACCAGCCCTGATGGCACGTCACCGTGTGCAAAAGAAGAACAGAAAACGGACATTTTTCCCTGCAGGAAAAGGGCTCATGGTTTCTCAAACGGAAAGACAAGCTGTCAGAAGTAAGTCAGTATTGGAGAGAGGCAGAAGGCTGTACTTGGCAGAGGCTAGGGTAAGAGGTTCCTCAAAGCAGCCTTCTCAAAGGGCATAGAAGCAGAGGCCTTCTCCAGCGGCCTCTCCACGAGAGTCTATACACAAAAGGAACACCTCGAAGCTGGCTGCGAATGCACAGCGTAGGAGGAGAGCAGTACCCGCATGCTACGAATGTGATCTCTTGATGGTGCCCCAGAAAGGAACTCTGGCACTTGTACTTCCCAAGTGAGCTTAGCTGACCGATGTTTGCCCCACAGTGGCGAACAGAAACATTGCTAGTGGCCAGTGAGCCACCCCATACACCGGGGCAGTAGCAGCACACACATCTCCCAGAGAACAGAGACTTCCCAATCCGTGCGTGTTCTCTTCGAATGGAGAGGGTAGTTTGCAGTCTGCGAAGCACAGTCATGGCCCACAGCGCTGCAGGAGTGCCATCTCCACAGAGAATCGGAAGCTGCCCTCCCTCGAGTGGGTAAAGGGCTAACACCAGCCCTGAAGGCACGTCACCGTGTGCCAATGAAGAACAGAAAACGGACATTTTTCCCTGCAGGATACGGGCTCTTGGTTTCTCAAACGGAAAGACAAGCTGTCAAAAGTAAGTCAGTATTGGAGAGAGGCAGAAGGCTGTACTTGGCAGAGGCTAGGGTAAGAGGTTCCTCAAAGCAGCCTTCTCAAAGGGCATAGAAGCAGAGGCCTTCTCCAGCGGCCTCTCCACCAGAGTCTATCCACAAAAGAAAACCTTGAATCTGGCTGCGAATGCACAGGTTAGGAGGAAAGCAGTACCCGCATGCTACGAATGTGATCTCTTGATGGTGCCCCAGAAAGGAACTCTGGCACTTGTCCTTCCCAAGTGTGCTTAGCTGCACAACGTTTGCCCCACAGTGGCGAGCAGAAACATTGCTAGTGGCCTGTGAGACACCCCATATACCAGGGCAGTAGCACCACACACATCTCCCAGAGAACACAGACTTCCCAATCCGTGCGTGTTCTCTTCGAATGGATAGGGTAGTTTGCAATCTGCGAAGCACAGTCATGGCCCACAGCGCTGCAGGAGTGCCATCTTCAAAGTGAATGGGAAGCTGCCCTCCCTCGAGTGGGTAAAGGGCTAACACCAGCCCTGATGGCACGTCACCGTGTGCAAAAGAAGAACAGAAAACGGACATTTTTCCCTGCAGGAAAAGGGCTCTTGGTTTCTCAAACGGAAAGACAAGCTGTCAGAAGTAAGTCAGTATTGGAGAGAGGCAGAAGGCTGTACTTGGCAGAGGCTAGGGTAAGAGGTTCCTCAAAGCAGCCTTCTCAAAGGGCATAGAAGCAGAGGCCTTTTCCAGCGGCCTCTCCACCAGAGTCTATAAACAAAAGGAACACCTTGAAGCTGGCTCTGAATGCACAGCTTAGGAGGAAAGCAGTACCCGCATGCTACAAATGCGATCTCTTGATGGTGCCCCAGAAAGGAACTCTGGCACTTGTACTTCCCAAGTGAGCTTAGATGACCGATGTTTGCCCCACAGTGGCGAACAGAAACATTGCTAGTGGCCAGTGAACCACCACATACACCGGGGCAGTAGCACCACACACATCTCCCAGAGAACAGAGACTTCCCAATCCGTGCGTGTTCTCTTCAAATGTAGAGGGTAGTTTGCAGTCTGCGAAGCACAGTCATGGCCCACAGCGCTGCAGGAGTGCCATCTCCACAGAGAACCGGAAGCTGCCCTCCCTCGAGTGGGTAAAGGGCTAACACAAGCCCTGAAGGCACGTCACCGTGTGCCAATGAAGAACTGAAAACGAACATTTTTCCCTGCAGTAAAAGGGCTCTCGGTTTCTCAAACGGAAAGACAAGCTGTCAGAAGTAAGTCAGTATTGGAGAGAGGCAGAAGGCTGTACTTGGCAGAGGCTAGGGTAAGAGGTTCCTCAAAGCAGCCTTCTCAAAGGGCATAGAAGCAGAGGCCTTCTCCAGCGGCCTCTCAACCAGAGTCTATCCACAAAAGAACACCTTGAATCTGGCTGCGAATGCCCAGGTTAGGAGGAAAGCAGTACCCGCATGCTACGAATGTGATCTCTTGATGGTGCCCCAGAAAGGAACTCTGGCACTTGTACATCCCAAGTGAGCTTAGCTGCACAACGTTTGCCCACAGTGGGGAGCAGAAACAGTGCTAGTGGCCAGTGAGCCACCCCATACACCGGGGCAGTAGCAGCACACACATCTCCCAGAGAACAGAGACTTCCCAATCCGTGCGTGTTCTCTTCGAATGGAGAGGGTAGTTTGCAGTCTGCGAAGCACAATCATGGCCCACAGCGCTGCAGGAGTGCCATCTCCAAAGTGAATGGGAAGCTGCCCTCCCTCGAGTGGGTAAAGGGCTAACAGCAGCCCTGATGGCACGTCACCGTGTGCAAAAGAAGAACAGAAAACGAACATTTTTCCCTGCAGGAAAAGGGCTCTCGGTTTCTCAAACGGAAAGACAAGCTGTCAGAAGTAAGTCAGTATTGGAGAGAGGCAGAAGGCTGTACTTGGCAGAGGCTAGGGTAAGAGGTTCCTCAAAGCAGCCTTCTCAAAGGGCATAGAAGCAGAGGCCTTCTCCAGCGGCCTCTCAACCAGAGTCTATCCACAAAAGAACACCTTGAATCTGGCTGCGAATGCACAGGTTAGTAGGAAAGCAGTACCCGCATGCTACGAATGTGATCTCTTGATGGTGCCCCAGAAAGGAACTCTGGCACTTGTACTTCCCAAGTGAGCTTAGCTGCACAACGTTTGCCCACAGTGGGGAGCAGAAACATTGCTAGTGGCCAGTGAACCACCCCATACACCGGGGCAGTAGCAGCACACACATCTCCCAGAGAATAGAGACTTCCCAATCCGTGCGTGTTCTCTTCGAATGGAGAGGGCAGTTTGCAGTCTGCGAAGCACAGTCATGGCCCACAGCGCTGCAGGAGTGCCATCTGCAAAGTGAATGGGAAGCTGCCCTCCCTCGAGTGGGTAAAGGCCTAACACCAGCCCTGATGGCACGTCACCGTGTGCAAAAGAAGAACAGAAAACTGACATTTTTCCCTGCAGGAAAAGGGCTCATGGTTTCTCAAATGGAAAGACAAGCTGTCAGAAGTAAGTCAGTATTGGAGAGAGGCAGAAGGCTGTACTTGGCAGAGGCTAGGGTAAGAGGTTCCTCAAAGCAGCCTTCTCAAAGGGCATAGAAGCAGAGGCCTTCTCCAGCGGCCTCTCCACGAGAGTCTATACACAAAAGGAACACCTTGAAGCTGGCTGCGAATGCACAGCGTAGGAGGAGAGCAGTACCCGCATGCTACGAATGTGATCTCTTGATGGTGCCCCAGAAAGGAACTCTGGCACTTGTACTTCCCAAATGAGCTTAGCTGACCGATGTTTGCCCCACAGTGGCGAACAGAAACATTGCTAGTGGCCAGTGAGCCACCCCATACACCGGGGCAGTAGCAGCACACACATCTCCCAGAGAACAGAGACTTCCCAATCCGTGCGTGTTCTCTTCGAATGGAGAGGGTAGTTTGCAGTCTGCGAAGCACAGTCATGGCCCAGAGCGCTGCAGGAGTGCCATCTCCAAAGTGAATGGGAAGCTGCCCTCCCTCGAGTGGGTAAAGGGCTAACACCAGCCCTGAAGGCACGTCACCGTGTGCCAATGAAGAACAGAAAACGGACATTTTTCCCTGCAGGATACGGGCTCTTGGTTTCTCAAACGGAAAGACAAGCTGTCAGAAGTAAGTCAGTATTGGAGAGAGGCAGAAGGCTGTACTTCGCAGAGGCTAGGGTAAGAGGTTCCTCAAAGCAGCCTTCTCAAAGGGCATAGAAGCAGAGGCCTTCTCCAGCGGCCTCTCCACCAGAGTCTACCCACAAAAGAACACCTTGAATCTGGCTGCGAATGCACAGGTGAGGAGGAAAGCAGTACCCGCATGCTACGAATGTGATCTCTTGATGGTGCCCCACAAAGGAACTCTGGCACTTGTACTTCCCAAGTGAGCTTAGATGACCGATGTTTGCCCCACAGTGGCGAACAGAAACATTGCTAGTGGCCAGTGAGCCACCCCATACACCGGGGCAGTAGCACCACACACATCTCCCAGAGAACAGAGACTTCCCAATCCGTGCGTGTTCTCTTCAAATGGAGAGGGTAGTTTGCAGTCTGCGAAGCACAGTCATGGCCCACAGCGCTGCAGGAGTGCCATCTCCACAGAGAACTGGAAGCTGCCCTCCCTCGAGTGGGTAAAGGGCTAACACAAGCCCTGAAGGCACGTCACCGTGTGCCAATGAAGAACATAAAACGAACATTTTTCCCTGCAGTAAAAGGGCTCTCGGTTTCTCAAACGGAAAGACAAGCTGTCAGAAGTAAGTCAGTATTGGAGAGAGGCAGAAGGCTGTACTTGGCAGAGGCTAGGGTAAGAGGTTCCTCAAAG
This sequence comes from Kogia breviceps, assembly GCF_026419965.1. Classification (NCBI taxonomy): domain Eukaryota; kingdom Metazoa; phylum Chordata; class Mammalia; order Artiodactyla; family Physeteridae; genus Kogia; species Kogia breviceps. The sequence goes on along the minus strand of NC_081314.1, from coordinate 23,854,313 downwards.
CAGCCTTCTCAAAGGGCATAGAAGCAGAGGCCTTCTCCAGCGGCCTCTCCACGAGAGTCTATACACAAAAGGAACACCTTGAAGCTGGCTGCGAATGCACAGCGTAGGAGGAGAGCAGTACCCGCATGCTACGAATGTGATCTCTTGATGGTGCCCCAGAAAGGAACTCTGGCACTTGTACTTCCCAAGTGAGCTTAGCTGCACAACGTTTGCCCACAGTGGGGAGCAGAAACATTGCTAGTGGCCAGTGAACCACCCCATACACCGGGGCAGTAGCAGCACACACATCTCCCAGAGAATAGAGACTTCCCAATCCGTGCGTGTTCTCTTCGAATGGAGAGGGTAGTTTGCAGTCTGCGAAGCACAGTCATGACCCACAGGGCTGCAGGAGTGCCATCTCCAAAGTGAATGGGAAGCTGCCCTCCCTCGAGTGGGTAAAGGCCTAACACCAGCCCTGATGGCACGTCACCGTGTGCAAAAGAAGAACAGAAAACGGACATTTTTCCCTGCAGGAAAAGGGCTCATGGTTTCTCAAACGGAAAGACAAGCTGTCAGAAGTAAGTCAGTATTGGAGAGAGGCAGAAGGCTGTACTTGGCAGAGGCTAGGGTAAGAGGTTCCTCAAAGCAGCCTTCTCAAAGGGCATAGAAGCAGAGGCCTTCTCCAGCGGCCTCTCCACGAGAGTCTATACACAAAAGGAACACCTTGAAGCTGGCTGCGAATGCACAGCGTAGGAGGAGAGCAGTACCCGCATGCTACGAATGTGATCTCTTGATGGTGCCCCAGAAAGGAACTCTGGCACTTGTACTTCCCAAGTGAGCTTAGCTGACCGATGTTTGCCCCACAGTGGCGAACAGAAACATTGCTAGTGGCCAGTGAGCCACCCCATACACCGGGGCAGTAGCAGCACACACATCTCCCAGAGAACAGAGACTTCCCAATCCGTGCGTGTTCTCTTCGAATGGAGAGGGTAGTTTGCAGTCTGCGAAGCACAGTCATGGCCCACAGCGCTGCAGGAGTGCCATCTCCACAGAGAATCGGAAGCTGCCCTCCCTCGAGTGGGTAAAGGGCTAACACCAGCCCTGAAGGCACGTCACCGTGTGCCAATGAAGAACAGAAAACGGACATTTTTCCCTGCAGGATACGGGCTCTTGGTTTCTCAAACGGAAAGACAAGCTGTCAAAAGTAAGTCAGTATTGGAGAGAGGCAGAAGGCTGTACTTGGCAGAGGCTAGGGTAAGAGGTTCCTCAAAGCAGCCTTCTCAAAGGGCATAGAAGCAGAGGCCTTCTCCAGCGGCCTCTCCACCAGAGTCTATCCACAAAAGAAAACCTTGAATCTGGCTGCGAATGCACAGGTTAGGAGGAAAGCAGTACCCGCATGCTACGAATGTGATCTCTTGATGGTGCCCCAGAAAGGAACTCTGGCACTTGTCCTTCCCAAGTGTGCTTAGCTGCACAACGTTTGCCCCACAGTGGCGAGCAGAAACATTGCTAGTGGCCTGTGAGACACCCCATATACCGGGGCAGTAGCACCACACACACCTCCCAGAGAACACAGACTTCCCAATCCGTGCGTGTTCTCTTCGAATGGATAGGGTAGTTTGCAATCTGCGAAGCACAGTCATGGCCCACAGCGCTGCAGGAGTGCCATCTTCAAAGTGAATGGGAAGCTGCCCTCCCTCGAGTGGGTAAAGGGCTAACACCAGCCCTGATGGCACGTCACCGTGTGCAAAAGAAGAACAGAAAACGGACATTTTTCCCTGCAGGAAAAGGGCTCTTGGTTTCTCAAACGGAAAGACAAGCTGTCAGAAGTAAGTCAGTATTGGAGAGAGGCAGAAGGCTGTACTTGGCAGAGGCTAGGGTAAGAGGTTCCTCAAAGCAGCCTTCTCAAAGGGCATAGAAGCAGAGGCCTTTTCCAGCGGCCTCTCCACCAGAGTCTATAAAAAAAAGGAACACCTTGAAGCTGGCTCTGAATGCACAGCTTAGGAGGAAAGCAGTACCCGCATGCTACAAATGCGATCTCTTGATGGTGCCCCAGAAAGGAACTCTGGCACTTGTACTTCCCAAGTGAGCTTAGATGACCGATGTTTGCCCCACAGTGGCGAACAGAAACATTGCTAGTGGCCAGTAGGCCACCACATACACCGGGGCAGTAGCACCACACACATCTCCCAGAGAACAGAGACTTCCCAATCCGTGCGTGTTCTCTTCAAATGTAGAGGGTAGTTTGCAGTCTGCGAAGCACAGTCATGGCCCACAGCGCTGCAGGAGTGCCATCTCCACAGAGAACCGGAAGCTGCCCTCCCTCGAGTGGGTAAAGGGCTAACACAAGCCCTGAAGGCACGTCACCGTGTGCCAATGAAGAACTGAAAACGAACATTTTTCCCTGCAGTAAAAGGGCTCTCGGTTTCTAAAACGGAAAGACAAGCTGTCAGAAGTAAGTCAGTATTGGAGAGAGGCAGAAGGCTGTACTTGGCAGAGGCTAGGGTAAGAGGTTCCTCAAAGCAGCCTTCTCAAAGGGCATAGAAGCAGAGGCCTTCTCCAGCGGCCTCTCAACCAGAGTCTATCCACAAAAGAACACCTTGAATCTGGCTGCGAATGCACAGGTTAGGAGGAAAGCAGTACCCGCATGCTACGAATGTGATCTCTTGATGGTGCCCCAGAAAGGAACTCTGGCACTTGTACATCCCAAGTGAGCTTAGCTGCACAACGTTTGCCCACAGTGGGGAGCAGAAACAGTGCTAGTGGCCAGTGAGCCACCCCATACACCGGGGCAGTAGCAGCACACACATCTCCCAGAGAACAGAGACTTCCCAATCCGTGCGTGTTCTCTTCGAATGGAGAGGGTAGTTTGCAGTCTGCGAAGCACAGTCATGGCCCACAGCGCTGCAGGAGTGCCATCTCCAAAGTGAATGGGAAGCTGCCCTCCCTCGAGTGGGTAAAGGGCTAACACCAGCCCTGATGGCACGTCACCGTGTGCAAAAGAAGAACAGAAAACGAACATTTTTCCCTGCAGGAAAAGGGCTCTCGGTTTCTCAAACGGAAAGACAAGCTGTCAGACGTAAGTCAGTATTGGAGAGTGGCAGAAGCCTGTACTTGGCAGATGCTAGGGTAAGAGGTTCCTCAAAGCATCCTTCTAAAAGGGCATAGAAGCAGAGGCTTCTCCAGCGGCCTCTCCCCCAGAGTCTGTCCACAAAAGGAACACCTTGAAGCCGGCTGCGAATGCACAGCTTAGGAGCAAAGCAGTACCCGCATGCTACGAATGTGCTCTCTTGATGGTGCCCCAGAAAGGAACTCTGGCACTTGTACTTCCCAAGTGAGCTTAGCTGACCGATGTTTGCCCCACAGTGGCGAACAGAAACATTGCTAGTGGCCAGTGAGCCACCCCATACACCGGGGCAGTAGCAGCACACACATATCCCAGAGAACAGAGACTTCCCAATCCGTGCGTGTTCTCTTCGAATGGAGAGGGTAGTTTGCAGTCTGGGAAGCACAGTCATGGCCCACAGCGCTGCAGGAGTGCCATATCCAAAGTGAATGGGAAGCTGCCCTCCCTCGAGTGGGTAAAGGCCTAACACCAGCCCTGATGGCACGTCACCGTGTTCAAAAGAAGAACAGAAAATGAACATTTTTCCCTGCAGGAAAAGGGCTCTCGGTTTCTCAAACGGAAAGACAAGCTGTCAGAAGTAAGTCAGTATTGGAGAGAGGCAGAAGGCTGTACTTGGCAGAGGCTAGGGTAAGAGGTTCCTCAAAGCAGCCTTCTCAAAGGGCATAGAAGCAGAGGCCTTCTCCAGCGGCCTCTCCACCAGAGTCTATACACAAAAGGAACACCTTGAAGCTGGCTGCGAATGCACAGCTTAGGATGAAAGCAGTACCCGCATGCTACGAATGTGATCTCTTGATGGTGCCCGAGAAAGGAACTCTGGCACTTGTACTTCCCAAGTGAGCTTAGCTGAACAGAGTTTGCCCCACAGTGGCGAGCAGAAACATTGCTAATGGCCAGTGAGCCACCCCATACACCGGGGCAGTAGCACCACACACATCTCCCAGAGAACAGAGACTTCCCATTCCGTGCGTGTTCTCTTCAAACGGAGAGGGTAGTTTGCAGTCTGCGAAGCACAGTCATGGCCCACAGCGCTGCAGGAGTGCCATCTCCAAAGTGAATGGGAAGCTGCCCTCCCTCGAGTGGGTAAAGGCCTAACACCAGCCCTGATTGCAAGTCACCGTATGCAAAAGAAGAACAGAAAACGAACATTTTTCCCTGCAGGAGAAGGGCTCTCGGTTTCTCAAACGGAAAGACAAGCTGTCAGAAGTAAGTCAGTATTGGAGAGAGGCAGAAGGCTGTACTTGGCAGAGACTAGGGTAAGAGTTTCCTCAAAGCAGCCTTCTCAAAGGGCATAGAAGCAGAGGCCTTCTCCAGCGGCCTCTCCACGAGAGTCTATACACAAAAGGAACACCTTGAAGCTGGCGGCGAATGCACAGCTTAGGAGGAGAGCAGTACCCGCATGCTACGAATGTGATCTCTTGATGGTGCCCCAGATAGGAACTCTGGCACTTGTACTTCCCAAGTGAGCTTAGCTGCACAACGTTTGCCCCACAGTGGCGAGCAGAAATATTGCTACTGGCCAATGAGCCACCCGATACACCGGGGCAGTAGCACCACACACATCTCCCAGAGAACAGAGACTTCCCAATCCGTGCGTGTTCTCTTCGAATGGAGAGGGTAGTTTGCAGTCTGCGAAGCACAGTCATGGCCCACAGCGCTGCAGGAGTGCCATCTCCAAAGTGAATGGGAAGCTGCCCTCCCTCGAGTGGGTAAAGGCCTAACACCAGCCCTGATGGCACGTCACCGTGTGCAAAAGAAGAACAGAAAACGGACATTTTTCCCTGCAGGAAAAGGGTTCATGGTTTCTCAAACGGAGAGACAAGCTGTCAGAAGTAAGTCAGTATTGGAGAGAGGCAGAAGGATGTACTTGGCAGAGGCTAGGGTAAGAGGTTCCTCAAAGCATCCTTCTCAAAGGGCATAGAAGCAGAGGCCTTCTCCAGTGGCCTCTCCACCAGAGTCTATCCACAAAAGGAACACCTTGAAGCTGGCTGCGAATGCACAGCTTAGGAGGAAAGCAGTACCCGCATGCTACGAATGTGATCACTTGATGGTGCCCCAGAAAGCAACTCTGGCATTTGTACTTCCCAAGTGAGCTTAGCTGCACAACGTTTGCCCCACAGTGGCGAGCAGAAGCATTGCTAGTGGCCAGTGAGACACCCCATACACCGGGGCAGTAGCACCACACACATCTCCCAGAGAACAGAGACTTCCCAATCCGTGCGTGTACTCTTCGAATGGAGAGGGTAGTTTGCAGTCTGCGAAGCATAGTCATGGCCCACAGCGCTGCAGGAGTGCCTTCTCCAAAGTGAATGGGAAGCTGCCCTCCCTCGAGTGGGTAAAGGCCTAACACCAGCCCTGATGGCACGTCACAGTGTGGAAAAGAAGAACAGAAAACGAACATTTTTCCCTGCAGGAAAAGGTCTCTCGGTTTCTCAAACGGAAAGACAAGCTGTCAAAAGTAAGTCAGTATTGGAGAGAGGCAGAAGGCTGTACTTGGCAGAGTCTAGGGTAAGAGGTTCCTCAAAGCAGCCTTCTCAAAGGGCATAGAAGCAGAGGCGTTCTCCAGCTGCCTCACCACCAGAGTCTATCCACAAAAGGAACACCTTGAATCTGGCTGCGAATGCACAGCTTGGAGGAAAGCAGTACCCGCATGCTACGAATGTGATCTCTTGATGGTGCCCCAGAAAGGAACTCTGGCACTTGTACTTCCCGAGTGAGCTTACCTGCACAACGTTTGCCCTACAGTGGCAAGCAGAAACATTGTTAGTGGCCAGTGAGCCACCCCTTACACCGGGGCAGTAGCACACACACATCTCCCAGAGAACAGAGACTTCCCAAACCGTGCGTGTTCTCTTCGAATGGAGAGGGTAGTTTAGTCTGCGAAGCACAGTCATGGCCCACAGCGCTGCAGGAGGGCCATCTCCAAAGTGAATAGGAAGCTACCCTCCCTCGAGTGGGTACAGGCCTAACACCAGCCCTAATGGCACGTCACCGTCTGCAAAAGAAGAACAGAAAACGGACATTTTTCCCTGCAGGAAAACGGTCTTGTTTTCTCAAACGGAAATACAAGCTGTCAGAAGTAAGTCAGTATTGGAGAGAGACAGAAGGCTGTACTTGGCAGAGGCTAGGCTAAGAGTTTCCTCAAAGCAGCCTTCTCAAAGGGCATAGAAGCAGTGGCCTTCTCCAGCGGCCTCGCAACGAGCGTCTATACACAAAGGGAACACCTTGAAGCTGGCGGCGAATGCACAGCTTAGGAGGAGAGCAGTACCCGCATGCTACGAATATGATCTCTTGATGGTGCCCCAGAAAGGAACTCTGGCACTTGTACTTCCCAAGTGAGCTTAGCTGCACAACGTTTGCCCCACAGTGGCGAGCAGAAACATTGCTAGTGGCCAGTGAACCACCCCATACACCGGGGCAGTAGCACTAGACCCATCTCCCAGAGAACAGAGACTTCCCAATCCGTGCGTGTTCTCTTCGAATGGAGAGGGTAGTTTGCAGTCTGCGAAGCACAGTCATGGCCCACAGCGCTGCAGGAGTGCCATCTCCAAAGTGAATGGGAAGCTGCCCTCCCTCGAGTGGGTAAAGGCCTAACACTAGCCCTGATGTCACGTCACCGTGTGCAAAAGAAGAACAGAAAACGGACATTTTTCCCTGCAGGAAAAGGGCTCTTGTTTTCTCAAACGGAAAGACAAGCTGTCAGAAGTAAGTCAGTATTGGAGAGAGGCAGAAGGATGTACTTGTCAGAGGCTAGGGTAAGAGGTTCCTCAAAGCAGCCTTCTCAAAGGGCATAGAAGCAGAGGCCTTCTCCAGTGGCCTCTCCACCAGAGTCTATCCACAAAAGGAACACCTTGAAGCTGGCTGCGAATGCACAGCTTAGGAGGAAAGCAGTACCCGCATGCTACGAATGTGATCTCTTGATGGTGCCCCAGAAAGGAACTCTGGCACTTGTACTTCCCAAGTGAGCTTAGCTGCACAACGTTTGCCCCACAGTGGCGAGCAGAAACATTGCTAGTGGCCAGTGAGCCACCCCATACACCGGGGCAGTAGCATCACACACATCTCCCAGAGAACAGAGACTTCCCAATCCGTGCGTGTTCTCTTCGAATGGAGAGGGTAGTTAACAGTCTGCGAAGCACAGTCATGGCCCACACCGCTGCAGGAGGGCCATCTCAAAAGTGAATGGGAAGCAGCCCTCCCTCGAGGGGGTAAAGGCCTAACACCAGCCCTGATGGCACGTCACCGTGTGCAAAAGAAGAACAGAAAACGGACATTTTTCCCTGCAGGAAAAGGGCTCTTGTTTTCTCAAACGGAAAGACAAGCTGTCAGAAGTAAGTCAGTATTGGAGAGAGGCAGAAGGCTGTACTTGGCAGAGGCTAGGGTAAGAGGTTCCTCAAAGCAGCCTTCTCAAAGGGCATAGAAGCAGAGGCCTTCTCCAGCGGCCTCTCCACCAGAGTCTATACACAAAAGGAACACCTTGAAGCTGGCTGCGAATGCACAGCTTAGGATGAAAGCAGTACCCGCATGCTACGAATGTGATCTCTTGATGGTGCCCGAGAAAGGAACTCTGGCACTTGTACTTCCCAAGTGAGCTTAGCTGAACAGAGTTTGCCCCACAGTGGCGAGCAGAAACATTGCTAATGGCCAGTGAGCCACCCCATACACCGGGGCAGTAGCACCACACACATCTCCCAGAGAACAGAGACTTCCCATTCCGTGCGTGTTCTCTTCAAACGGAGAGGGTAGTTTGCAGTCTGCGAAGCACAGTCATGGCCCACAGCGCTGCAGGAGTGCCATCTCCAAAGTGAATGGGAAGCTGCCCTCCCTCGAGTGGGTAAAGGCCTAACACCAGCCCTGATTGCAAGTCACCGTATGCAAAAGAAGAACAGAAAACGAACATTTTTCCCTGCAGGAGAAGGGCTCTCGGTTTCTCAAACGGAAAGACAAGCTGTCAGAAGTAAGTCAGTATTGGAGAGAGGCAGAAGGCTGTACTTGGCAGAGACTAGGGTAAGAGTTTCCTCAAAGCAGCCTTCTCAAAGGGCATAGAAGCAGAGGCCTTCTCCAGCGGCCTCTCCACGAGAGTCTATACACAAAAGGAACACCTTGAAGCTGGCGGCGAATGCACAGCTTAGGAGGAGAGCAGTACCCGCATGCTACGAATGTGATCTCTTGATGGTGCCCCAGATAGGAACTCTGGCACTTGTACTTCCCAAGTGAGCTTAGCTGCACAACGTTTGCCCCACAGTGGCGAGCAGAAATATTGCTACTGGCCAATGAGCCACCCGATACACCGGGGCAGTAGCACCACACACATCTCCCAGAGAACAGAGACTTCCCAATCCGTGCGTGTTCTCTTCGAATGGAGAGGGTAGTTTGCAGTCTGCGAAGCACAGTCATGGCCCACAGCGCTGCAGGAGTGCCATCTCCAAAGTGAATGGGAAGCTGCCCTCCCTCGAGTGGGTAAAGGCCTAACACCAGCCCTGATGGCACGTCACCGTGTGCAAAAGAAGAACAGAAAACGGACATTTTTCCCTGCAGGAAAAGGGTTCATGGTTTCTCAAACGGAGAGACAAGCTGTCAGAAGTAAGTCAGTATTGGAGAGAGGCAGAAGGATGTACTTGGCAGAGGCTAGGGTAAGAGGTTCCTCAAAGCATCCTTCTCAAAGGGCATAGAAGCAGAGGCCTTCTCCAGTGGCCTCTCCACCAGAGTCTATCCACAAAAGGAACACCTTGAAGCTGGCTGCGAATGCACAGCTTAGGAGGAAAGCAGTACCCGCATGCTACGAATGTGATCACTTGATGGTGCCCCAGAAAGCAACTCTGGCATTTGTACTTCCCAAGTGAGCTTAGCTGCACAACGTTTGCCCCACAGTGGCGAGCAGAAGCATTGCTAGTGGCCAGTGAGACACCCCATACACCGGGGCAGTAGCACCACACACATCTCCCAGAGAACAGAGACTTCCCAATCCGTGCGTGTACTCTTCGAATGGAGAGGGTAGTTTGCAGTCTGCGAAGCATAGTCATGGCCCACAGCGCTGCAGGAGTGCCTTCTCCAAAGTGAATGGGAAGCTGCCCTCCCTCGAGTGGGTAAAGGCCTAACACCAGCCCTGATGGCACGTCACAGTGTGGAAAAGAAGAACAGAAAACGAACATTTTTCCCTGCAGGAAAAGGTCTCTCGGTTTCTCAAACGGAAAGACAAGCTGTCAAAAGTAAGTCAGTATTGGAGAGAGGCAGAAGGCTGTACTTGGCAGAGTCTAGGGTAAGAGGTTCCTCAAAGCAGCCTTCTCAAAGGGCATAGAAGCAGAGGCGTTCTCCAGCTGCCTCACCACCAGAGTCTATCCACAAAAGGAACACCTTGAATCTGGCTGCGAATGCACAGCTTGGAGGAAAGCAGTACCCGCATGCTACGAATGTGATCTCTTGATGGTGCCCCAGAAAGGAACTCTGGCACTTGTACTTCCCGAGTGAGCTTACCTGCACAACGTTTGCCCTACAGTGGCAAGCAGAAACATTGTTAGTGGCCAGTGAGCCACCCCTTACACCGGGGCAGTAGCACACACACATCTCCCAGAGAACAGAGACTTCCCAAACCGTGCGTGTTCTCTTCGAATGGAGAGGGTAGTTTAGTCTGCGAAGCACAGTCATGGCCCACAGCGCTGCAGGAGGGCCATCTCCAAAGTGAATAGGAAGCTACCCTCCCTCGAGTGGGTACAGGCCTAACACCAGCCCTAATGGCACGTCACCGTCTGCAAAAGAAGAACAGAAAACGGACATTTTTCCCTGCAGGAAAACGGTCTTGTTTTCTCAAACGGAAATACAAGCTGTCAGAAGTAAGTCAGTATTGGAGAGAGACAGAAGGCTGTACTTGGCAGAGGCTAGGCTAAGAGTTTCCTCAAAGCAGCCTTCTCAAAGGGCATAGAAGCAGTGGCCTTCTCCAGCGGCCTCGCAACGAGCGTCTATACACAAAGGGAACACCTTGAAGCTGGTGGCGAATGCACAGCTTAGGAGGAGAGCAGTACCCGCATGCTACGAATATGATCTCTTGATGGTGCCCCAGAAAGGAACTCTGGCACTTGTACTTCCCAAGTGAGCTTAGCTGCACAACGTTTGCCCCACAGTGGCGAGCAGAAACATTGCTAGTGGCCAGTGAACCACCCCATACACCGGGGCAGTAGCACTAGACCCATCTCCCAGAGAACAGAGACTTCCCAATCCGTGCGTGTTCTCTTCGAATGGAGAGGGTAGTTTGCAGTCTGCGAAGCACAGTCATGGCCCACAGCGCTGCAGGAGTGCCATCTCCAAAGTGAATGGGAAGCTGCCCTCCCTCGAGTGGGTAAAGGCCTAACACTAGCCCTGATGTCACGTCACCGTGTGCAAAAGAAGAACAGAAAACGGACATTTTTCCCTGCAGGAAAAGGGCTCTTGTTTTCTCAAACGGAAAGACAAGCTGTCAGAAGTAAGTCAGTATTGGAGAGAGGCAGAAGGATGTACTTGTCAGAGGCTAGGGTAAGAGGTTCCTCAAAGCAGCCTTCTCAAAGGGCATAGAAGCAGAGGCCTTCTCCAGTGGCCTCTCCACCAGAGTCTATCCACAAAAGGAACACCTTGAAGCTGGCTGCGAATGCACAGCTTAGGAGGAAAGCAGTACCCGCATGCTACGAATGTGATCTCTTGATGGTGCCCCAGAAAGGAACTCTGGCACTTGTACTTCCCAAGTGAGCTTAGCTGCACAACGTTTGCCCCACAGTGGCGAGCAGAAACATTGCTAGTGGCCAGTGAGCCACCCCATACACCGGGGCAGTAGCATCACACACATCTCCCAGAGAACAGAGACTTCCCAATCCGTGCGTGTTCTCTTCGAATGGAGAGGGTAGTTAACAGTCTGCGAAGCACAGTCATGGCCCACACCGCTGCAGGAGGGCCATCTCAAAAGTGAATGGGAAGCAGCCCTCCCTCGAGGGGGTAAAGGCCTAACACCAGCCCTGATGGCACGTCACCGTGTGCAAAAGAAGAACAGAAAACGGACATTTTTCCCTGCAGGAAAAGGGCTCTTGTTTTCTCAAACGGAAAGACAAGCTGTCAGAAGTAAGTCAGTATTGGAGAGAGGCAGAAGGCTGTACTTGGCAGAGTTTAGGGTAAGAGGTTCCTCAAAGCAGCCTTCTCAAAGGGCATAGAAGCAGAGGCGTTCTCCAGCTGCCTCACCACCAGAGTCTATCCACAAAAGGAACACCTTGAATCTGGCTGCGAATGCACAGCTTGGAGGAAAGCAGTACCCGCATGCTACGAATGTGATCTCTTGATGGTGCCCCAGAAAGGAACTCTGGCACTTGTACTTCCCGAGTGAGCTTACCTGCACAACGTTTGCCCTACAGTGGCAAGCAGAAACATTGTTAGTGGCCAGTGAGCCACCCCTTACACCGGGGCAGTAGCACACACACATCTCCCAGAGAACAGAGACTTCCCAAACCGTGCGTGTTCTCTTCGAATGGAGAGGGTAGTTTAGTCTGCGAAGCACAGTCATGGCCCACAGCGCTGCAGGAGGGCCATCTCCAAAGTGAATAGGAAGCTACCCTCCCTCGAGTGGGTACAGGCCTAACACCAGCCCTAATGGCACGTCACCGTCTGCAAAAGAAGAACAGAAAACGGACATTTTTCCCTGCAGGAAAAGGGCTCTTGTTTTCTCAAACGGAAATACAAGCTGTCAGAAGTAAGTCAGTATTGGAGAGAGACAGAAGGCTGTACTTGGCAGAGGCTAGGCTAAGAGTTTCCTCAAAGCAGCCTTCTCAAAGGGCATAGAAGCAGTGGCCTTCTCCAGCGGCCTCGCAACGAGCGTCTATACACAAAGGGAACACCTTGAAGCTGGCGGCGAATGCACAGCTTAGGAGGAGAGCAGTACCCGCATGCTACGAATATGATCTCTTGATGGTGCCCCAGAAAGGAACTCTGGCACTTGTACTTCCCAAGTGAGCTTAGCTGCACAACGTTTACCCCACAGTGGCGAGCAGAAACATTGCTAGTGGCCAGTGAACCACCCCATACACCGGGGCAGTAGCACTAGACCCATCTCCCAGAGAACAGAGACTTCCCAATCCGTGCGTGTTCTCTTCGAATGGAGAGGGTAGTTTGCAGTCTGCGAAGCACAGTCATGGCCCACAGCGCTGCAGGAGTGCCATCTCCAAAGTGAATGGGAAGCTGCCCTCCCTCGAGTGGGTAAAGGCCTAACACTAGCCCTGATGTCACGTCACCGTGTGCAAAAGAAGAACAGAAAACGGACATTTTTCCCTGCAGGAAAAGGGCTCTTGTTTTCTCAAACGGAAAGACAAGCTGTCAGAAGTAAGTCAGTATTGGAGAGAGGCAGAAGGATGTACTTGTCAGAGGCTAGGGTAAGAGGTTCCTCAAAGCAGCCTTCTCAAAGGGCATAGAAGCAGAGGCCTTCTCCAGTGGCCTCTCCACCAGAGTCTATCCACAAAAGGAACACCTTGAAGCTGGCTGCGAATGCACAGCTTAGGAGGAAAGCAGTACCCGCATGCTACGAATGTGATCTCTTGATGGTGCCCCAGAAAGGAACTCTGGCACTTGTACTTCCCAAGTGAGCTTAGCTGCACAACGTTTGCCCCACAGTGGCGAGCAGAAACACTGCTAGTGGCCAGTGAGCCACCCCATACACCGGGGCAGTAGCATCACACACATCTCCCAGAGAACAGAGACTTCCCAATCCGTGCGTGTTCTCTTCGAATGGAGAGGGTAGTTTACAGTCTGCGAAGCACAGTCATGGCCCACACCGCTGCAGGAGGGCCATCTCAAAAGTGAATGGGAAGCAGCCCTCCCTCGAGGGGGTAAAGGCCTAACACCAGCCCTGATGGCACGTCACCGTGTGCAAAAGAAGAACAGAAAACGGACATTTTTCCCTGCAGGAAAAGGGCTCTTGTTTTCTCAAACGGAAAGACAAGCTGTCAGAAGTAAGTCAGTATTGGAGAGAGGCAGAAGGCTGTACTTGGCAGAGTCTAGGGTAAGAGGTTCCTCAAAGCAGCCTTCTCAAAGGGCATAGAAACTGAGGCCTTCTCCAGCTGCCTCTCCACCAGAGTCTATCCACAAATGGAACACTTTAAGCTGGCTGCAAATGCACAGCTTAGGAGGAAAGCAGTACCCGCATGCTACGAATGCGATCTCTTGATGGTGCCCCAGAAAGGAACTCTGGCACTTGTACTTCCCGAGTGAGCTTACCTGCACAACGTTTGCCCTACAGTGGCAAGCAGAAACATTGTTAGTGGCCAGTGAGCCACCCCTTACACCGGGGCAGTTGCACACACACATCTCCCAGAGAACTGAGACTTCCCAATCCTTGCGTGATCTCTTCGAATGGAGAGGGTAGTTTACAGTCTGCGAAGCACAGTCATGGCCCACAGCGCTGCAGGAGGGCCATCTCCAAAGTGAATGGGAAGCTACCCTCCCTCGAGTGGGTAAAGGCCTAACACCAGCCCTGATGGCACGTCACCGTCTGCAAAAGAAGAACAGAAAACGGACATTTTTCCCTGCAGGAAAAGGGCTCTTGTTTTCTCAAACGGAAATACAAGCTGTCAGAAGTAAGTCAGTATTGGAGAGAGGCAGAAGGCTGTACTTGGCAGAGGCTAGGGTAAGAGTTTCCTCAAAGCAGCCTTCTCAAAGGGCATAGAAGCAGAGGCCTTCTACAGCGGCCTCGCCACGAGCGTCTATACACAAAGGGAACACCTTGAAGTTGGCGGCGAATGCACAGCTTAGGAGGAGAGCAGTACCCGCATGCTACGAATGTGATCTCTTGATGGTGCCCCAGAAAGGAACTCTGGCACTTGTACTTCCCATGTGAGCTTAGCTGCACAAAGTTTGAGCCACAGTGGCGAGCAGAAACATTGCTAGTGGCCAGTGAGCCACCCGATACACCGGGGCAGTAGCACCACACACATCTCCCAGAGAACAGAGACTTCCCAATCCGTGCGTGTTCTCTTCGAATGGAGAGGGTAGTTTGCAGTCTGCGAAGCACAGTCATGACCCACAGCGCTGCAGGAGTGCCATCTCCAAAGTGAATGGGAAGCTGCCCTCCCTCGAGTGGGTAAAGGCCTATCACCAGCCCTGATGGCACGTCACCGTGTGCAAAAGAAGGACAGAAAACGGACATTTTTCCCTGCAGGAAAAGGGCTCTTGTTTCCTCAAACGGAAAGACAAGCTGTCAGAAGTAAGTCAGTATAGGAGAGAGGCAGAAGGATGTACTTGGCAGAGGCTAGGGTAAGAGGTTCCTCAAAGCAGCCTTCTCAAAGGGCATAGAAGCAGAGGCCTTCTCCAGCGGCCTCTCCACCAGAGTCTATCCACAAAAGGAACACCTTGAAGCCGGCTGCGAATGCACAGCTTAGGAGGAAAGCAGTACCCGCATGCAACGAATGTGATCTCTCGATGGTGCCCCAGAAAGGAACTCTGGCACTTGTACTTCCCGAGTGAGCTTACCTGCACAACGTTTGCCCCACAGTGGCGAGCAGAAACATTGCTAGTGGCCAGTGAGACACCCCATACACCGGGGCAGTAGCACCACACACATCTCCCAGAGAACAGAGACTTCCCAATCCGTGCGTGTTCTCTTCGAATGGAGAGGGTAGTTTGCAGTCTGCGAAGCACAGTCATGGCCCACAGCGCTGCAGGAGTGCCATCTCCAAAGTGAATGGGAAGCTGCCCTCCCTCGAGTGGGTAAAGGCCTAACACCAGCCGTGAAGGCACTTTACCGTGTGCAAAAGAAGAACAGAAAACGGACATTTTTCCCTGCAAGAAAAGAGCTCTTTGTTTCTCAAACGGAAAGACAAGATGTCAGAAGTAAGTCAGTATTGGAGAGGGGCAGAAGGCTGTACTTGGCAGAGGCTGGGGTAAGAGGTTCCTCAAAGCAGCCTTCTCAAAGGGCATAGAAGCAGAGGCCTTTTCCAGCGGCCTCTCCACCAGAGTCTATCCAAAAAAGGAACACCTTGAAGCTGGCTGCGAATGCACAGGTTAAGAGGAGAGCAGTACCCGCATGCTACGAATGTGATCTCTTGATGGTGCCCCAGAAAGGAACTCTGGCACTTGTACTTCCCAAGTGAGATTAGCTCCACAACGTTTTCCCCACAGTGGCGAGCAGAAACATTGCTAGTGGCCAGTGAGCCACCCGATACACCGGGGCAGTAGCACCACACACATCTCCCAGAGAACACAGACTTCCCAATCCGTGCGTGTTCTCTTCGAATGGAGAGGGTAGTTTACAGTCTGCGAAGCACAGTCATGACCCACAGCGCTGCAGGAGTGCCATCTCCAAAGTGAATGGGAAGCTGCCCTCTCTCGAGTGGGTAAAGGCCTAACACCAGCCCTGATGGCACGTCACCGTGTGCAAAAGAAGAACAGAAAACGGACATTTTTCCCTGCAGGAAAAGGGCTCATGGTTTCTCAAATGGAAAGACAAGCTGTCAGAAGTAAGTCAGTATTGGAGAGAGGCAGAAGGCTGTACTTGGCAAAGGCTAGGGTAAGAGGTTCCTCAAGGCAGCCTTCTCAAAGGGCATAGAAGCAGAGGCCTTCTCCAGCGGCCTCTCCACCAGAGTCTATACACAAAAGGAACACCTTGAAGCTGGCTGCGAATGCACAGCTTAGGAGGAGAGCAGTACCCGCATGCTACGAATGTGATCTCTTGATGGTGCCCCAGAAAGGAACTCTGGCACTTGTACTTCCCAAGTGAGCTTAGCTGCCCGACGTTTGCCCCACAGTGGCGAACAGCAACATTGCTAGTGGCCAGTGAGCCACCCCATACACCGGGGCAGTAGCACCACACACATCTCCCAGAGAACAGAGACTTCCCAATCCGTGCGTGTTCTGTTCGAATGAAGAGGGTAGTTTGCAGTCTGCGAAGCACAGTCATGGCCCACAGCGCTGCAGGAGTGCCATCTCCAAAGTGAATGGGAAGCTGCCCTCCCTCGAGTGGGTAAAGGCCTAACACCAGCCGTGAAGGCATGTCACCGTGTGCAAAAGAAGAACAGAAAAAGGACATTTTTCCCTGCAGGAAAAGGGCACATGGTTTCTCAAACGGAAAGACAAGCTGTCAGAAGTAAGTCAGTATTGGAGAGAGGCAGAAGGCTGTACTTGGCAGAGGCTAGGGTAAGAGTTTCCTCAAAGCAGCCTTCTCAAAGGGCATTGAAGCAGAGGCCTTCTCCAGCGGCCTCTCCACCAGAGTCTATACACAAAAGGAACACCTTGAAGCTGGCTGCGAATGCACAGATTAGGAGGAGAGCAGTACCCGCATGCTACGAATGTGATCTCTTGATGGTGCCCCAGAAAGGAACTCTGGCACTTGTACTTCCCAAGTGAGCTTAGCTGCCCGACGTTTGCCCCACAGTTACGAACAGAAACATTGCTAGTGGCCAGTGAGCCACCCCATACACCGGGGCAGTAGCACCACACACATCTCCCAGAGAACAGAGACTTCCCAATCCGTGCGTGTTCTCTTCGAATGGAGAGGGTAGTTTGCAGTCTGCGAAGCACAGTCATGGCCCACAGCGCTGCAGGAGTGCCATCTCCAAAGTGAATGGGAAGCTGCCCTCCCTCGAGTGGGTAAACGCCTAACACCAGCCCTGATGGCACGTCACCGTGTGCAAAAGAAGAACAGAAAACGAACATTTTTCCCTTCAGGAAAAGGGCTCTCGGTTTCTCAAACGTAAAGACAAGCTGTCAGAAGTAACTCAGTATTGGAGAGAGGCAGAAGGCTGTACTTGGCAGAGGCTAGGGTAAGAGGTTCCTCAAAGCAGCCTTCTCAAAGGGCATAGAAGTAGAGGCCTTCTCCAGCGGCCTCTCCACCAGAGTCTATCCACAAAAGAACACCTTGAATCTGGCTGCGAATGCACAGGTTAGGAGGAAAGCAGTACCCGCATGCTACGAATGTGATCTCTTGATGGTGCCCCAGAAAGGAACTCTGGCACTTGTACTTCCCAAGTGAGCTTAGCTGCACAACGTTTGCCCACAGTGGGGAGCAGAAACATTGCTAGTGGCCAGTGAACCACCCCATACACCGGGGCAGTAGCACCACACACATCTCCCAGAGAACACAGACTTCCCAATCCGTGCGTGTTCTCTTCGAATGGAGAGGGTAGTTTGCAGTCTGCGAAGCACAGTCATGGCCCACAGCGCTGAAGGAGTGCCATCTCCACAGAGAACCGGAAGCTGCCCTCCCTCGAGTGGGTAAAGGGCTAACACCAGCCCTGAAGGCACGTCACCGTGTGCCAATGAAGAACAGAAAACGGACATTTTTCCCTGCAGGATTCGGGCTCTTGGTTTCTCAAACGGAAAGACAAGCTGTCAGAAGTAAGTCAGTATTGGAGAGAGGCAGAAGCCTGTACTTGGCAGATGCTAGGGTAAGAGGTTCCTCAAAGCATCCTTCTCAAAGGGCATAGAAGCAGAGGCTTCTCCAGCGGCCTCTCCCCCAGAGTCTGTCCACAAAAGGAACACCTTGAAGCCGGCTGCGAATGCACAGCTTAGGAGGAAAGCAGTACCGCATGCTACGAATGGGATCTCTTGATGGTGCCCCAGAAAGGAACTCTGGCACTTGTATTTCCCGAGTGAGCTTACCTGCACAACGTTTGCCCTACAGTGGCAAGCAGAAACATTGTTAGTGGCCAGTGAGCCACCCGATACACCGGGGCAGTAGCACCACACACATCTCCCAGAGAACAGAGACTTCCCAATCCGTGCGTGTTCTCTTCGAAGGGAGAGGGTAGTTTGCAGTCTGCGAAGCACAGTCATGACCCACAGTGCTGCAGGAGTGCCATCTCCAAAGTGAATGGGAAGCTGCCCTCCGTCGAGTGGGTAAAAGCCTAACACCAGCCCTGATGGCACGTCACCGTGTGCAAAAGAAGAACAGAAAATGGACAATTTTCCCTGCAGGAAAACGGCTGTTGGTTTCTCAAACGGAAAGACAAGCTGTCAGAAGTAAGTCAGTATTGGAGAGAGGCAGAAGGCTGTACTTGGCAGAGGCTAGGGTAAGAGTTTCCTCAAAGCAGCCTTCTCAAATGGCATAGAAGCAGAGGCCTTCTCCCGCGGCCTCTCCACCAGAGTCTATCCACAAAAGAACACCTTGAAGCTGGCTGCGAATGCACAGCTTAGGAGGAGAGCAGTACCCGCATGCTACGAATGTGATCTCTTGATGGTGCCCCAGAAAGGAACTCTGGCACTTGTACTTCCCAAGTGAGCTTAGCTGCACAAAGTTTGCCCCACAGTGACGAACAGAAACATTGCTAGTGGCCAGTGAGCCACCCCATACACCGGGGCAGTAGCACCACACACATCTCCCATAGAACAGAGACTTCCCAATCCGTGCGTGTTCTCTTCGAAGGGAGAGGGTAGTTTGCAGTCTGCGAAGCACAGTTATGACCCACAGTGCTGCAGGAGTGCCATCTCCAAAGTGAATGGGAAGCTGCCCTCCCTCGAGTGGGTAAAGGCCTAACACCAGCCCTGATGGCACGTCACCGTGTGCAAAAGAAGAACAGAAAACGAACATTTTTCCCTGCAGGAAAAGGGCTCTCGGTTTCTCAAACGGAAAGACAAGCTGTCAGAAGTAAGTCAGTATTGGAGAGAGGCAGAAGGCTGTACTTGGCAGAGGCTAGGGTAAGAGGTTCCTCAAAGCAGCCTTCACAAAGGGCAAAGAAGCAGAGGCCTTCTCCAGCGGCCTCTCCACCAGAGTCTATCCACAAAAGAACACCTTGAATCTGGCTGCGAATGCACAGGTTAGGAGGAAAGCAGTACCCGCATGCTACGAATGTGATCTCTTGATGGTGCCCGAGAAAGGAACTCTGGCACTTGTCCTTCCCAAGTGTGCTTAGCTGCACAACGTTTGCCCCACAGTGGCGAGCAGAAACATTGCTAGTGGCCAATGAGACACCCCATACACCGGGGCAGTAGCACCACACACATCTCCCAGAGAACACAGACTTCCCAATCCGTGCGTGTTCTCTTCGAATGGATAGGCTAGTTTGCAATCTGCGAAGCACAGTCATGGCCCACAGCGCTGCAGGAGTGCCATCTTCAAAGTGAATGGGAAGCTGCCCTCCCTCGAGTGGGTAAAGGGCTAACACCAGCCCTGATGGCACGTCACCGTGTGCAAAAGAAGAACAGAAAACGGACATTTTTCCCTGCAGGAAAAGGGCTCTTGGTTTCTCAAACGGAAAGACAAGCTGTCAGAAGTAAGTCAGTATTGGAGAGAGGCAGAAGGCTGTACTTGGCAGAGGCTAGGGTAAGAGGTTCCTCAAAGCAGCCTTCACAAAAGGCATAGAAGCAGAGGCCTTCTCCAGCGGCCTCTCCTCCAGAGTCTATAAACAAAAGGAACACCTTGAAGCTGGCTCTGAATGCACAGCTTAGGAGGAAAGCAGTACCCGCATGCTACAAATGCGATCTCTTGATGGTGCCCCAGAAAGGAACTCTGGCACTTGTACTTCCCACGTGAGCTTAGCTGCACAAAGTTTGACACACAGTGGCGAGCAGAAACATTGCTAGTGGCCAGTGAGCCACCCCATACACCGGGGCAGTAGCACCACACACATCTCCCAGAGAACAGAGACTTCCCAATCCGTGCGTGTTCTCTTCGAATGGAGAGGGTAGTTTGCAGTCTGCGAAGCACAGTCATGGCCCACAGCGCTGCAGGAGTGCCATCTCCAAAGTGAATGGGAAGCTGCCCTCCCTCGAGTGGGTAAAGGCCTAACACCAGCCGTGAAGGCACGTCACCGTGTGCAAAAGAAGAACAGACAACGGACAATTTTCCCTGCAGGAAAAGGGCTCTTGGTTTCTCAAACGGAAAGACAAGCTGTCAGACGTAAGTCAGTATTGGAGAGTGGCAGAAGCCTGTACTTGGCAGATGCTGGGGTAAGAGGTTCCTCAAAGCAGCCTTCTCAAAGGGCATAGAAGCAGAGGCTTCTCCAGCGGCCTCTCCCCCAGAGTCTGTCCACAAAAGGAACACCTTGAAGCCGGCTGCGAATGCACAGTTTAGGAGGAAAGCAGTACCCGCATGCTATGAATGTGATCTCTTGATGGTGCCCCAGAAAGGAACTCTGGCACTTGTACTTCCCGAGTGAGCTTACCTGCACAACGTTTGCCCTACAGTGGTAAGCAGAAACATTGTTAGTGGCCAGTGAGCCACCCGATACACCGGGGCAGTAGCACCACACACATCTCACAGAGAACAGAGACTTCCCAATCCGTGCGTGTTCTCTTCGAATGGAGAGGGTAGTTTGCAGTCTGCGAAGCACAGTCATGGCCCACAGCGCTGCAGGAGTGCCATCTCCAAAGTGAATGGGAAGCTGCCCTCCATCGAGTGGGTAAAGGCCTAACACCAGCCGTGAAGGCACGTCACCGTGTGCAAAATAAGAACAGAAAACGGACATTTTTCCCTGCAGGAAAAGGGCTCATGGTTTCACAAACGGAAAGACAAGCTGTCAGAAGTAAGTCAGTATTGGAGAGAGGCAGAAGGCTGTACTTGGCAGAGGATAGGGTAAGAGTTTCCTCAAAGCAGCCTTCTCAAAGGGCATAGAAGCAGAGGCCTTCTCCAGCGGCCTCTCAAAGAGAGTCTATACACAAAAGGAACACCTTGAAGCTGGCGGCGAATGCACAGCTTAGGAGGAGAGCAGTACCCGCATGCTACGAATGTGATCTCTTGATGGTGCCCCAGAAAGGAACTCTGGCACTTGTACTTCCCAAGTGAGCTTAGATGACCGATGTTTGCCCCACAGTGGCGAACAGAAACATTGCTAGTGGCCAGTGAGACACCCCATACACCGGGGCAGTAGCACCACACACATCTCCCAGAGAACAGAGACTTCCCAATCCGTGCGTGTTCACTTCAAATGGAGAGGGTAGTTTGCAGTCTGCGAAGCACAGTCATGGCCCACAGCGCTGCAGGAGTGCCATCTCCACAGAGAATCGGAAGCTGCCCTCCCTCGAGTGGGTAAAGGGCTAACACCAGCCCTGAAGGCACGTCACCGTGTGCCAATGAAGAAGAGAAAACGGACATTTTTCCCTGCAGGATACGGGCTCTTGGTTTCTCAAACGGAAAGACAAGCTGTCAGAAGTATGTCAGTATTGGAGAGAGGCAGAAGGCTGTACTTGGCAGAGGCTAGGGTAAGAGGTTCCTCAAAGCAGCCTTCTCAAAGGGCATAGAAGCAGAGGCCTTCTCCAGCGGCCTCTCCACCAGAGTCTATCCACAAAAGAACACCTTGAATCTGGCTGCGAATGCACAGGTTAGGAGGAAAGCAGTACCCGCATGCTACGAATGTGATCTCTTGATGGTGCCCCAGAAAGGAACTCTGGCACTTGTCCTTCCCAAGTGTGCTTAGCTGCACAACGTTTGCCCCACAGTGGCGAGCAGAAACATTGCTAGTGGCCTGTGAGACACCCCATACACCGGGGCAGTAGCACCACACACATCTCCCAGAGAACACAGACTTCCCAATCCGTGCGTGTTCTTTTCGAATGGATAGGGTAGTTTGCTATCTGCGAAGCACAGTCATGGCCCACAGCGCTGCAGGAGTGCCATCTTCAAAGTGAATGGGAAGCTGCCCTCCCTCGAGTGGGTAAAGGGCTAACACCAGCCCTGATGGCACGTCACCGTGTGCAAAAGAAGAACAGACAACGGACATTTTTCCCTGCAGGAAAAGGGCTCTTGGTTTCTCAAACGGAAATACAAGCTGTCAGAAGTAAGTCAGTATTGGAGAGAGGCAGAAGGCTGTACTTGGCAGAGGCTAGGGTAAGAGGTTCCTCAAAGCAGCCTTCTCAAAGGGCATAGAAGCAGAGGCCTTCTCCAGCGGCCTCTCCACCAGAGTCTATAAACAAAAGGAACACCTTGAAGCTGGCTCTGAATGCACAGCTTAGGAGGAAAGCAGTACCCGCATGCTACAAATGCGATCTCTTGATGGTGCCCCAGAAAGGAACTCTGGCACTTGTAATTCCCAAGTGAGCTTAGATGACCGATGTTTGCCCCACAATGGCGAACAGAAACATTGCTAGTGGCCAGGGAGCCACCCCATACACCGGGGCAGTAGCACCACACACATCTCCCAGAGAACAGAGACTTCCCAATCCGTGCGTGTTCTCTTCAAATGGAGAGGGTAGTTTGCAGTCTGCGAAGCACAGTCATGGCCCACAGCGCTGCAGGAGTGCCATCTCCACAGAGAACCGGAAGCTGCCCTCCCTCGAGTGGGTAAAGGGCTAACACAAGCCCTGAAGGCACGTCACCGTGTGCCAATGAAGAACAGAAAACGAACATTTTTCCCTGCAGTAAAAGCGCTCTCGGTTTCTCAAACGGAAAGACAAGCTGTCAGAAGTAAGTCAGTATTGGAGAGAGGCAGAAGGCTGTACTTGGCAGAGGCTAGGGTAAGAGGTTCCTCAAAGCAGCCTTCTCAAAGGGCATAGAAGCAGAGGCCTTCTCCAGCGGCCTCTCCACCAGAGTCTATCCACAAAAGAACACCTTGAATCTGGCTGCGAATGCACAGGATAGGAGGAAAGCAGTACCCGCATGCTACGAATGTGATCTCTTGATGGTGCCCCAGAAAGGAACTCTGGCACTTGTACTTCCCACGTGAGCTTAGCTGCACAACGTTTGCCCACAGTGGGGAGCAGAAACATTGCTAGTGGCTAGTGAGCCACCCCATACACCGGGGCAGTAGCAGCACACACATCTCCCAGAGAATAGAGACTTCCCAATCCGTGCGTGTTCTCTTCGAATGGAGAGGGTAGTTTGCAGTCTGCGAAGCACAGTCATGACCCACAGGGCTGCAGGAGTGCCATCTCCAAAGTGAATGGGAAGCTGCCCTCCCTCGAGTGGGTAAAGGCCTAACACCAGCCCTGATGGCACGTCACCGTGTGCAAAAGAAGAACAGAAAACGGACATTTTTCCCTGCAGAAAAAAGGGCTCATGGTTTCTCAAACGGAAAGACAAGCTGTCAGAAGTAAGTCAGTATTGGAGAGAGGCAGAAGGCTGTACTTGGCAGAGGCTAGGGTAAGAGGTTCCTCAAAGCAGCCTTCTCAAAGGGCATAGAAGCCGAGGCCTTCTCCAGCGGCCTCTCCACGAGAGTCTATACACAAAAGGAACACCTTGAATCTGACTGCGAATGCACAGGTTAGGAGGAAAGCAGTACCCGCATGCTACGAATGCGATCTCTTGATGGTGCCCCAGAAAGGAACTCTGGCACTTGTACTTCCCAAGTGAGCTTAGCTGACCGATGTTTGCCCCACAGTGGCGAACAGAAACATTGCTAGTGGCCAGTGAGCCACCCCATACACCGGGCAGTAGCAGCACACACATCTCCCAGAGAACAGAGACTTCCCAATCCGTGCGTGTTCTCTTCGAATGGAGAGGGTAGTTTGCAGTCTGCGAAGCACAGTCATGGCCCACAGCGCTGCAGGAATGCCATCTCCAAAGTGAATGGGAAGCTGCCCTCCCTCGAGTGGGTAAAGGGCTAACACCAGCCCTGATGGCACGTCACCGTGTGCAAAAGAAGAACAGAAAACGGACATTTTTCCCTGCAGGAAAAGGGCTCTCGGTTTCTCAAACGGAAAGACAAGCTGTCAGAAGTAAGTCAGTATTGGAGAGAGGCAGAAGGCTGTACTTGGCAGAGGCTAGGGTAAGAGGTTCCTCAAAGCAGCCTTCTCAAAGGGCATAGAAGCAGAGGCCTTCTCCAGCGGCCTCTCAACCAGAGTCTATCCACAAAAGAACACCTTGAATCTGGCTGCGAATGCACAGGTTAGGAGGAAAGCAGTACCCGCATGCTACGAATGTGATCTCTTGATGGTGCCCCAGAAAGGAACTCTGGCACTTGTACTTCCCAAGTGAGCTTAGCTGCACAACGTTTGCCCACAGTGGGGAGCAGAAACATTGCTAGTGGCCAGTGAACCACCCCATACACCGGGGCAGTAGCAGCACACACATCTCCCAGAGAATAGAGACTTCCCAATCCGTGCGTGTTCTCTTCGAATGGAGAGGGTAGTTTGCAGTCTGCGAAGCAGAGTCATGGCCCACAGCGCTGCAGGAGTGCCATCTCCACAGAGAATCGGAAGCTGCCCTCCCTCGAGTGGGTAAAGGGCTAACACCAGTCCTGAAGGCACGTCACCGTGTGCCAATGAAGAACAGAAAACGGACATTTTTCCCTGCAGGAAAAGGGCTCATGGTTTCTCAAATGGAAAGACAAGCTGTCAGAAGTAAGTCAGTATTGGAGAGAGGCAGAAGGCTGTACTTGGCAGAGGCTAGGGTAAGAGGTTCCTCAAAGCAGCCTTCTCAAAGGGCATAGAAGCAGAGGCCTTCTCCAGTGGCCTCTCCACCAGAGTCTATACACAAAAGGAACACCTTGAAGCTGGCTGCGAATGCACAGCGTAGGAGGAGAGCAGTACCCGCATGCTACGAATGTGATCTCTTGATGGTGCCCCAGAAAGGAACTCTGGCACTTGTACTTCCCAAATGAGCTTAGCTGACCGATGTTTGCCCCACAGTGGCGAACAGAAACATTGCTAGTGGCCAGTGAGCCACCCCATACACCGGGGCAGTAGCAGCACACACATCTCCCAGAGAACAGAGACTTCCCAATCCGTGCGTGTTCTCTTCGAATGGAGAGGGTAGTTTGCAGTCTGCGAAGCAGAGTCATGGCCCACAGCGCTGCAGGAGTGCCATCTCCGCAGAGAATCGGAAGCTGCCCTCCCTCGAGTGGGTAAAGGGCTAACACCAGTCCTGAAGGCACGTCACCGTGTGCCAATGAAGAACAGAAAACGGACATTTTTCCCTGCAGGATACGGGCTCTTGGTTTCTCAAACGGAAAGACAAGCTGTCAGAAGTAAGTCAGTATTGGAGAGAGGCAGAAGGCTGTACTTGGCAGAGGCTAGGGTAAGAGGTTCCTCAAAGCAGCCTTCTCAAAGGGCATAGAAGCAGAGGCCTTCTCCAGCGGCCTCTCCACCAGAGTCTATCAACAAAAGAACACCTTGAAGCTGGCTGCGAATGCACAGCTTAGGAGGAAAGCAGTACCCGCATGCTACGAATGTGATCTCTTGATCGTGCCCCAGAAAGGAACTCTGGCACTTGTACTTCCCAAGTGAGCTTAGCTAAACAGAGTTTGCCCCACAGTGGCGAGCAGAAACATTGCTAGTGGCCAGTGAGCCACCCCATACACCGGGGCAGTAGCACCACACACATCTCCCAGAGAACACAGACTTCCCAATCCGTGCGTGTTCTCTTCGAATGGATAGGGTAGTTTGCAATCTGCGAAGCACAGTCATGGCCCACAGCGCGGCAGGAGTGCCATCTTCAAAGTGAATGGGAAGCTGCCCTCCCTCGAGTGGGTAAAGGGCTAACACCAGCCCTGATGGCACGTCACCGTGTGCAAAAGAAGAACAGAAAACGGACATTTTTCCCTGCAGGAAAAGGGCTCTTGGTTTCTCAAACGGAAAGACAAGCTGTCAGACGTAAGTCAGTATTGGAGAGTGGCAGAAGCCTGTAATTGTCAGATGCTAGGGTAAGAGGTTCCTCAAAGCATCCTTCTCAAAGGGCATAGAAGCAGAGGCTTTTCCAGCGGCCTCTCCCCCAGAGTCTGTCCACAAAAGGAACACCTTGAAGCCGGCTGCGAATGCACAGCTTAGGAGGAAAGCAGTACCCGCATGCTACGAATGGGATCTCTTGATGGTGCCCCAGAAAGGAACTCTGGCACTTGTACTTCCCGAGTGAGCTTAGCTGCACAACGTTTGCCCTACAGTGGCAAGCAGAAACATTGTTAGTGGCCAGTGAGCCACCCGATACACCGGGGCAGTAGCACCACACACATCTCCCAGAGAACAGAGACTTCCCAATCCGTGCGTGTTCTCTTCGAATGGAGAGGGTACTTTGCAGTCTGCGAAGCACAGTCATGGCCCACAGCGCTGCAGGAGTGCCATCTCCAAAGTGAATGGGAAGCTGCCCTCCCTCGAGTGGGTAAAGGCCTAACACCAGCCGTGAAGGCACGTCACCGTGTGCAAAAGAAGAACAGAAAACGGACATTTTTCCCTGCAGGTAAAGGGCTCATGGTTTCTCAAACGGAAAGACAAGCTGTCAGAAGTAAGTCAGTATTGGAGAGAGGCAGAAGGCTGTACTTGGCAGAGGCTAGGGTAAGAGTTTCCTCAAAGCAGCCTTCTCAAAGGGCATAGAAGCAGAGGCCTTCTCCTGCGGCCTCTCAACGAGACTCTATACACAAAAGGAACACCTTGAAGCTGGCGGCGAATGCACAGCTTAGGAGGAGAGCAGTACCCGCATGCTACGAATGTGATCTCTTGATGGTGCCCCAGAAAGGAACTCTGGCACTTGTCCTTCCCAAGTGAGCTTAGCTGCACAAAGTTTGCCCCACAGTGGCGAGCAGAAACATTGCTAGTGGCCCGTGAGCCACCCCATACACCGGGGCAGTAGCACCACACACATCTCCCAGAGAACAGAGACTTCCCAATCCGTGCGTGTTCTCTTCGAATGGAGAGGGTAGTTTGCAGTCTGCGAAGCACAGTCATGACCCACAGGGCTGCAGGAGTGCCATCTCCAAAGTGAATGGGAAGCTGCCCTCCCTCGAGAGGGTAAAGGCCTAACACAAGCCCTGATGGCACGTCACCGTGTGCAAAAGAAGAACAGAAAACGGACATTTTTCCCTGCAGGAAAAGGGCTCATGGTTTCTCAAATGGAAAGAAAAGCTGTCAGAAGTAAGTCAGTATTGGAGAGATGCAGAAGGCTGTACTTGGCAGAGGCTAGGGTAAGAGGTTCCTCAAAGCAGCCTTCTCAAACGGCATAGAAGCAGAGGCCTTCTCCAGCGGCCTCTCCACCAGAGTCTATACACAAAAGGAACACCTTGAAGCTGGCTGCGAATGCACAGCTTAGGAGCAGAGCAGTACCCGCATGCTACGAATGTGATCTCTTGATGGTGCCCCAGAAAGGAACTCTGGCACTTGTACTTCCCAAGTGAGCTTAGCTGACCGATGTTTGCCCCACAGTGGCGAACAGAAACATTGCTAGTGGCCAGTGAGCCACCCCATACACCGGGGCAGTAGCAGTACACACATCTCCCAGAGAACAGAGACTTCCCAATCCGTGCGTGTTCTCTTCGAATGGAGAGGGTAGTTTGCAGTCTGCCAAGCACAGTCATGGCCCACAGCGCTGCAGGAGTGCCATCTCCAAAGTGAATGGGAAGCTGCCCTCCCTCGAGTGGGTAAAGGCCTAACACCAGCCCTGATGGCACGTCACCGTGTGCAAAAGAAGAACACAAGATGAACATTTTTCCCTGCAGGAAAAGGGCTCTCGGTTTCTCAAACGGAAAGACAAGCTGTCAGAAGTAAGTCAGTATTGGAGAGAGGCAGAAGGCTGTACTTGGCAGAGGCTAGGGTAAGAGGTTCCTCAAAGCAGCCTTCTCAAAGGGCATAGAAGCAGAGGCCTTCTCCAGCGGCCTCTCAACCAGAGTCTATCCACAAAAGAACACCTTGAATCTGGCTGCGAATGCACAGGTTAGGAGGAAAGCAGTACCCGCATGCTACGAATGTGATCTCTTGATGGTGCCCCAGAAAGGAACTCTGGCACTTGTACTTCCCAAGTGAGCTTAGCTGCACAACGTTTGCCCATAGTGGGGAGCAGAAACATTGCTAGTGGCCAGTGAACCACCCCATACACCGGGGCAGTAGCACCACACACATCTCCCAGAGAATAGAGACTTCCCAATCCGTGCGTGTTCTCTCTGAATGGAGAGGGTAGTTTGCAGTCTGCGAAGCACAGTCATGGCCCACAGCGCTGCAGGAGTGCCATCTCCAAAGTGAATGGGAAGCTGCCCTCCCTCGAGTGGGTAAAGGCCTAACACCAGCCGTGAAGGCACGTCACTGTGTGCAAAAGAAGAACTGAAAACGGAAAATTTTCCCTGCAGGAAAAGGGCTCTTGGTTTCTCAAACGGAAAGACAAGCTGTCAGACGTAAGTCAGTATTAGAGAGTGGCAGAAGCCTGTACTTGGCAGAGGCTAGGGTAAGAGGTTCCTCAAAGCATCCATCTCAAAGGGCATAGAAGCAGAGGCTTCTCCAGCGGCCTCTACCCCAGAGTCTATCCACAAAAGGAACACCTTGAAGCTGGCTGCGAATGCACAGGTAAGGAGGAAAGCAGTACCCGCATGCTACGAATGTGATCTCTTGATGGTGCCCCAGAAAGGAACTCTGGCCCTTGTACTTCCCGAGTGAGCTTAGCTGCACAAAGTTTGACACACAGTGGCGAGCAAAAACATTGGTAGTGGCCAGTGAGCCACCCGATACACCGGGGCAGTAGCACCACACACATCTCCCAGAGAACAGAGACTTCCCAATCCGTGCGTGTTCTCTTCGAAGGGAGAGGGTAGTTTGCAGTCTGCGAAGCACAGTCATGACCCACAGTGCTGCAGGAGTGCCATCTCCAAAGTGAATGGGAAGCTGCCCTCCGTCGAGTGGGTAAAAGCCTAACACCAGCCCTGATGGCACGTCACCGTGTGCAAAAGAAGAACAGAAAATGGACAATTTTCCCTGCAGGAAAAGGGCTCTTGGTTTCTCAAACGGAAAGACAAGCTGTCAGAAGTAAGTCAGTATTGGAGAGAGGCAGAAGGCTGTACTTGGCAGAGGCTAGGGTAAGAGTTTCCTCAAAGCAGCCTTCTCAAAGGGCATAGAAGCAGAGGCCTTCTCCAGCGGCCTCTCCACCAGAGTCTATACACAAAAGGAACACCTTGAAGCTGGCTGCGAATGCACAGCTTAGGAGGAGAGCAGTACCCGCATGCTACGAATGTGATCTCTTGATGGTGCCCCAGAAAGGAACTCTGGCACTTGTACTTCCCAAGTGAGCTTAGCTGCACAACGTTTGCCCACAGTGGGGAGCAGAAACATTGCTAGTGGCTAGTGAGCCACCCCATACACCGGGGCAGTAGCAGCACACACATCTCCCAGAGAACAGAGACTTCCCAATCCGTGCGTGTTCTCTTCGAATGGAGAGGGTAGTTTGCAGTCTGTGAAGCACAGTCATGGCCCACAGCGCTGCAGGAGTGCCATCTCCAAAGTGAATGGGAAGCTGCCCTCCCTCGAGTGGGTAAAGGGCTAACACCAGCCCTGATGGCACGTCACCGTGTGCAAAAGAAGAACAGAAAACGAACATTTTTCCCTGCAGGAAAAGGGCTCTCGGTTTCTCAAACGGAAAGACAAGCTGTCAGAAGTAAGTCAGTATTGGAGAGAGGCAGAAGGCTGTACTTGGCAGAGGCTAGGGTAAGAGGTTCCTCAAAGCAGCCTTCTCAAAGGGCATAGAATCAGAGGCCTTCTCCAGCGGCCTCTCAACCAGAGTCTATACACAAAAGAACACCTTGAATCTGGCTGCGAATGCACAGGTTAGGAGGAGAGCAGTACCCGCATGCTACGAATGTGATCTCTTGATGGTGCCCCAGAAAGGAACTGTGGCACTTGTACTTCCCAAGTGAGCTTAGCTGCACAACGTTTGCCCACAGTGGGGAGCAGAAACATTGCTAGTGGCCAGTGAACCACCCCATACACCGGGGCAGTAGCAGCACACACATCTCCCAGAGAATAGAGACTTCCCAATCCGTGCGTGTTCTCTTCGAATGGAGAGGGTAGTTTGCAGTCTGCGAAGCACAGTCATGACCCACAGGGCTGCAGGAGTGCCATCTCCAAAGTGAATGGGAAGCTGCCCTCCCTCGAGTGGGTAAAGGCCTAACACCAGCCCTGATGGCACGTCACCGTGTGCAAAAGAAGAACAGAAAACGGACATTTTTCCCTGCAGGAAAAGGGCTCATGGTTTCTCAAACTTAAAGACAAGCTGTCAGAAGTAAGTCAGTATTGGAGAGAGGCAGAAGGCTGTACTTGGCAGAGGCTAGGGTAAGAGGTTCCTCAAAGCATCCTTCTCAAAGGGCATAGAAGCAGAGGCCTTCTCCAGCGGCCTCTCCACGAGAGTCTATCCACAAAAGAACACCTTGAATCTGGCTGCGAATGCACAGGTTAGGAGGAAAGCAGTACCCGCATGCTACGAATGTGATCTCTTGATGGTGCCCCAGAAAGGAACTCTGGCACTTGTCCTTCCCAAGTGTGCTTAGCTGCACAACGTTTGCCCCACAGTGGCGAGCAGAAACATTGCTAGTGGCCTGTGAGACACCCCATACACCGGGGCAGTAGCACCACACACATCTCCCAGAGAACACAGGCTTCCCAATCCGTGCGTGTTCTCTTCGAATGGATAGGGTAGTTTGCAATCTGCGAAGCACAGTCATGGCCCACAGCGCTGCAGGAGTGCCATCTTCAAAGTGAATGGGAAGCTGCCCTCCCTCGAGTGGGTAAAGGGCTAACACCAGCCCTGATGGCACGTCACCGTGTGCAAAAGAAGAACAGAAAACGGACATTTTTCCCTGCAGGAAAAGGGCTCTTGGTTTCTCAAACGGAAAGACAAGCTGTCAGAAGTAAGTCAGTATTGGAGAGAGGCAGAAGGCTGTACTTGGCAGAGGCTAGGGTAAGAGGTTCCTCAAAGCAGCCTTCTCAAAGGGCATAGAAGCAGAGGCCTTCTCCAGCGGCCTCTCCACCAGAGTCTATAAACAAAAGGAACACCTTGAAGCTGGCTCTGAATGCACAGCTTAGGAGGAAAGCAGTACCCGCATGCTACAAATGCGATCTCTTGATGGTGCCCCAGAAAGGAACTCTGGCACTTGTACTTCCCAAGTGAGCTTAGATGACCGATGTTTGCCCCACAATGGCGAACAGAAGCATTGCTAGTGGCCAGTGAGCCACCCCATACACCGGGGCAGTAGCACCACACACATCTCCCAGAGAACAGAGACTTCCCAATCCGTGCGTGTTCTCTTCGAATGGAGAGGGTAGTTTGCAGTCTGCGAAGCACAGTAATGGCCCACAGCGCTGCAGGAGTGCCATCTCCACAGAGAACCGGAAGCTGCCCTCCCTCGAGTGGGTAAAGGGCTAACACAAGCCCTGAAGGCACGTCACCGTGTGTCAATGAAGAACAGAAAACGAACATTTTTCCCTGCAGTAAAAGCGCTCTCGGTTTCTCAAACGGAAAGACAAGCTGTCAGAAGTAAGTCAGTATTGGAGAGAGGCAGAAGGCTGTACTTGGCAGAGGCTAGGGTAAGAGGTTCCTCAAAGCATCCTTCTCAAAGGGCATAGAAGCAGAGGCTTCTCCAGCGGCCTCTTCCCCAGAGTCTGTCCACAAAAGGAACACCTTGAAGCCGGCTGCGAATGCACAGCTTAGGAGGAAAGCAGTACCCGCATGCTACGAATGTGATCTCTTGATGGTGCCCCAGAAAGGAACTCTGGCACTTGTACTTCCCAAGTGAGCTTAGCTGACCGATGTTTGCCCCACAGTGGCGAGCAGAAACATTGCTAGTGGCCAGTGAGCCACCCCATACACCGGGGCAGTAGCACCACACACATCTCCCATAGAACAGAGACTTCCCAATCCGTGCGTGTTCTCTTCGAATGGAGAGGGTAGTTTGCATTCTGCGAAGCACAGTCATGGCCCACAGCGCTGCAGGAGTGCCATCTCCAAAGTGAATGGGAAGCTGCCGTCCCTCGAGTGGGTAAAGGCCTAACACCAGCCCTGATGGCACGTCACAGTGTGCAAAAGAAGAGCAGAAAACGAATATTTTTCCTGCAGGAAAAGGGCTCTCGGTTTCTCAAACGGAAAGACAAGCTGTCAGAAGTAAGTCAGTATTGGAGAGAGGCAGAAGGCTGTACTTGGCAGAGGCTAGGGTAAGAGGTTCCTCAAAGCAGCCTTCTCAAAGGGCATAGAAGCAGAGGCCTTCTCCAGCGGCCTCTCCACCAGAGTCTATACACAAAAGGAACACCTTGAAGCTGGCTGCGAATGCACAGCTTAGGAGGAGAGCAGTACCCGCATGCTACGAATGTGATCTCTTGATGGTGCCCCAGAAAGGAACTCTGGCACTTGTACTTCCCAAGTGAGCTTAGCTGACCGATGTTTGCCCCACAGTGGCGAACAGAAACATTGCTAGTGGCCAGTGAGCCACCCCATACACCGGGGCAGTAGCAGCACACACATATCCCAGAGAACAGAGACTTCCCAATCCGTGCGTGTTCTCTTCGAATGGAGAGGGTAGTTTGCAGTGTGCGAAGCACAGTCATGGCCCACAGCGCTGCAGGAGTGCCATCTCCAAAGTGAATGGGAAGCTGCCCTCCCTCGAGTGGGTAAAGGCCTAACACCAGCCCTGATGGCACGTCACCGTGTGCAAAAGAAGAATAGAAAACGAACATTTTTCCCTGCAGGAAAAGGGCTCATGGTTTCTCAAACGGAAAGACAAGCTGTCAGAAGTAAGTCAGTATTGGAGAGAGGCAGAAGGCTGTCTTTGGCAGAGGCTAGGGTAAGAGGTTCCTCAAAGCAGCCTTCTCAAAGGGCATAGAAGCAGAGGCCTTCTCCAGCGGCCTCTCCACCAGAGTCTATCCACAAAAGAACACCTTGAATCTGGCTGCGAATGCACAGGTTAGGAGGAAAGCAGTACCCGCATGCTACGAATGTGATCTCTTGATGGTGCCCCAGAGAGGAACTCTGGCACTTGTACTTCCCAAGTGAGCTTAGCTACACAACGTTTGCCCACAGTGGGGAGCAGAAACCTTGCTAGTGGCCAGTGAACCACCCCATACACCGGGGCAGTAGCACCACACACATCTCCCAGAGAATAGAGACTTCCCAATCCGAGCGTGTTCTCTTCGAATGGAGAGGGTAGTTTGCAGTCTGCGAAGCACAGTCATGGCCCACAGCGCTGCAGGAGTGCCATCTCCAAAGTGAATGGGAAGCTGCCCTCCCTCGAGTGGGTAAAGGCCTAACACCAGCCGTGAAGGCACTTCACCGTGTGCAAAAGAAGAACTGAAAAGGGACAATTTTCCCTGCAGGAAAAGGGCTCTTGGTTTCTCAAACGGAAAGACAAGCTGTCAGAAGTAAGTCAGTATTGGAGAGAGGCAGAAGGCTGTACTTGGCAGAGGCTAGGGTAAGAGGTTCCTCAAAGCAGCCTTCTCAAAGGGCATAGAAGCAGAGGCCTTCTCCAGCGGCCTCTCCACCAGAGTCTATACACAAAAGGAACACCTTGAAGCTGGCTGCGAATGCACAGCTTAGGAGGAAAGCAGTACCCGCATGCTACGAATGTGATCTCTTGATGGTGCCCGAGAAAGGAACTCTGGCACTTGTACTTCCCAAGTGAGCTTAGCTGAACAGAGTTTGCCCCACAGTGGCGAGCAGAAACATTGCTAATGGCCAGTGAGCCACCCCATACACCGGGGCAGTAGCACCACACACATCTCCCAGAGAACAGAGACTTCCCATTCCGTGCGTGTTCTCTTCAAACGGAGAGGGTAGTTTGCAGTCTGCGAAGCACAGTCATGGCCCACAGCGCTGCAGGAGTGCCATCTCCAAAGTGAATGGGAAGCTGCCCTCCCTCGAGTGGGTAAAGGCCTAACACCAGCCCTGATTGCAAGTCACCGTATGCAAAAGAAGAACAGAAAACGAACATTTTTCCCTGCAGGAGAAGGGCTCTCGGTTTCTCAAACGGAAAGACAAGCTGTCAGAAGTAAGTCAGTATTGGAGAGAGGCAGAAGGCTGTACTTGGCAGAGACTAGGGTAAGAGTTTCCTCAAAGCAGCCTTCTCAAAGGGCATAGAAGCAGAGGCCTTCTCCAGCGGCCTCTCCACGAGAGTCTATACACAAAAGGAACACCTTGAAGCTGGCGGCGAATGCACTGGTTAGGAGGAGAGCAGTACCCGCATGCTACGAATGTGATCTCTTGATGGTGCCCCAGAAAGGAACTCTGGCACTTGTACTTCCCAAGTGAGCTTAGCTGCACAACGTTTGCCCCACAGTGGCGAGCAGAAATATTGCTACTGGCCAATGAGCCACCCGATACACCGGGGCAGTAGCACCACACACATCTCCCAGAGAACAGAGACTTCCCAATCCGTGCGTGTTCTCTTCGAATGGAGAGGGTAGTTTGCAGTCTGCGAAGCACAGTCATGGCCCACAGCGCTGCAGGAGTGCCATCTCCAAAGTGAATGGGAAGCTGCCCTCCCTCGAGTGGGTAAAGGCCTAACAGCAGCCCTGATGGCACGTCACCGTGTGCAAAAGAGGAACAGAAAACGGACATTTTTCCCTGCAGGGAAAGGGCTCTTGATTTCTCAAACGGAGAGACAAGCTGTCAGAAGTAAGTCAGTATTGGAGAGAGGCAGAAGGATGTACTTGGCAGAGGCTAGGGTAAGAGGTTCCTCAAAGCATCCTTCTCAAAGGGCATAGAAGCAGAGGCCTTCTCCAGTCGCCTCTCCACCAGAGTCTATCCACAAAAGGAACACCTTGAAGCTGGCTGCGAATGCACAGCGTAGGAAGAAAGCAGTACCCGCATGCTACGAATGTGATCTCTTGATGGTGCCCCAGAAAGGAACTCTGGCACTTGTACTTCCCGAGTGAGCTTACCTGCACAACGTTTGCCCTACAGTGGCAAGCAGAAACATTGTTAGTGGCCAGTGAGCCACCCCTTACACCGGGGCAGTAGCACACACACATCTCCCAGAGAACAGAGACTTCCCAATTCGTGCGTGTTCTCTTCGAATGGAGAGGGTAGTTTGCAGTCTGCGAAGCACAGTCATGACCCACAGGGCTGCAGGTGTGCCATCTCCAAAGTGAATGGGAAGCTGCCCTCCCTCGAGTGGGTAAAGGCCTAACACCAGCCCTGATGGCACGTCACCGTCTGCAAAAGAAGAACAGAAAACGGACATTTTTCCCTGCAGGAAAAGGGCTCTTGTTTTCTCAAACGGAAATACCAGCTGTCAGAAGTAAGTCAGTATTGGAGAGAGGCAGAAGGCTGTACTTGGCAGAGGCTAGGGTAAGAGTTTCCTCAAAGCAGCCTTCTCAAAGGGCATAGAAGCAGTGGCCTTCTCCAGCGGCCTCGCCACGAGCGTCTATACACAAAGGGAACACCTTGAAGCTGGTGGCGAATGCACAGCTTAGGAGGAGAGCAGTACCCGCATGCTACGAATGTGATCTCTTGATGGTGCCCCAGAAAGGAACTCTGGCACTTGTACTTCCCAAGTGAGCTTAGCTGCACAAAGTTTGAGCCACAGTGGCGAGCAGAAACATTGCTAGTGGCCAGTGAGCCACCCGATACACCGGAGCAGTAGCACCACACACATCTCCCAGAGAACAGAGACTTCCCAATCCGTGCGTGTTCTCTTCGAATGGAGAGGGTAGTTTGCAGTCTGCGAAGCACAGTCATGGCCCACAGCGCTGCAGGTGTGCCAACTCCAAAGTGAATGGGAAGCTGCCCTCCCTCGAGTGGGTAAAGGCCTAACACTAGCCCTGATGTCACGTCAGCGTGTGCAAAAGAAGAACAGAAAACGGACATTTTTCCCTGCAGGAAAAGGGCTCTTGTTTTCTCAAACGGAAAGACAAGCTGTCAGAAATAAGTCAGTATTGGAGAGATGCAGAAGGCTGTACTTGGCAGAGTCTAGGGTAAGAGGTTCCTCAAAGCAGCGTTCTCAAAGGGCATAGAAGCTGAGGCCTTCTCCAGCTGCCTCTCCACCAGAGTCTATCCACATAAGGAACACCTTGAAGCTGGCTGCGAATGCACAGCTTAGGAGGAAAGCAGTACCCGCATGCTACGAATGTGATCTCTTGATGGTGCCCCAGAAAGGAACTCTGGCACTTGTACTTCCCGAGTGAGCTTTCCTGCACAACGTTTGCCCTACAGTGGCAAGCAGAAACATTGTTAGTGGCCAGTGAGCCACCCCTTACACTGGGGCAGTAGCACACACACATCTCCCAGAGAACTGAGACTTCCCAATCCGTGCGTGATCTCTTCGAATGGAGAGGGTAGTTTACAGTCTGCGAAGCACAGTCATGGCCCACAGCGCTGCAGGAGGGCCATCTCCAAAGTGAATGGGAAGCTGCCCTCCCTCGTGTGGGTAAAGGCCTAACACCAGCCCTGATGGCACGTCACCGTGTGCAAAAGAAGAACAGAAAACGGACATTTTTCCCTGCAGGAAAAGGGCTCTTGTTTTCTCAAACGGAAATACAAGCTGTCAGAAGTAAGTCAGTATTGGAGAGAGGCAGAAGGCTGTACTTGGCAGAGGCTAGGGTAAGAGTTTCCTCAAAGCAGCCTTCTCAAAGGGCATAGAAGCAGAGGCCTTCTCCAGCGGCCTCGCCACGAGCGTCTATACACAAAGGGAACACCTTGAAGTTGGCGGCGAATGCACAGCTTAGGAGGAGAGCAGTACCCGCATGCTACGAATGTGATCTCTTGATGGTGCCCCAGAAAGGAACTCTGGCACTTGTACTTCCCATGTGAGCTTAGCTGCACAAAGTTTGACCCACAGTGGCGAGCAGAAATATTGCTAGTGGCCAGTGAGCCACCCGATACACCGGGGCAGTAGCACCACACACATCTCCCAGAGAACAGAGACTTCCCAATCCGTGCGTGTTCTCTTCGAATGGAGAGGGTAGTTTGCAGTCTGCGAAGCACAGTCATGACCCACAGCGCTGCAGGAGTGCCATCTCCAAAGTGAATCGGAAGCTGCCCTCCCTCGAGTGGGTAAAGGCCTAACACCAGCCCTGATGGCACGTCACCGTGTGCAAAAGAAGAACAGAAAACGGACATTTTTCCCTGCAGGAAAAGGGCTCTTGTTTCCTCAAACGGAAAGACAAGCTGTCAGAAGTAAGTCAGTATAGGAGAGAGGCAGAAGGATGTACTTGGCAGAGGCTAGGGTAAGAGGTTCCTCAAAGCAGCCTTCTCAAAGGGCATAGAAGCAGAGGCCTTCTCCAGCGGCCACTCCACCAGAGTCTATCCACAAAAGGAACACCTTGAAGCCGGCTGCGAATGCACAGCTTAGGAGGAAAGCAGTACCCGCATGCAACGAATGTGATCTCTCGATGGTGCCCCAGAAAGGAACTCTGGCACTTGTACTTCCCAAGTGAGCTTAGCTGCACAACGTTTGCCCCACAGTGGCGAGCAGAAACATTGCTAGTGGCCAGTGAGCCACCCCATACACCGGGGCAGTAGCACCACACACATCTCCCAGAGAACAGAGACTTCCCAATCCGTGCGTGTTCTCTTCGAATGGAGAGGGTAGTTTGCATTCTGCGAAGCACAGTCATGGCCCACAGCGCTGCAGGAGTGCCATCTCCAAAGTGAATGGGAAGCTGCCGACCCTCGAGTGGGTAAAGGCCTAACACCAGCCCTGATGGCACGTCACCGTGTGCAAAAGAAGAGCAGAAAACGAACATTTTTCCTGCAGGAAAAGGGCTCTCGGTTTCTCAAACGGAAAGACAAGCTGTCAGAAGTAAGTCAGTATTGGAGAGAGGCAGAAGGCTGTACTTGGCAGAGGCTAGGGTAAGAGGTTCCTCAAAGCAGCCTTCTCAAAGGGCATAGAAGCAGAGGCCTTCTCCAGCGGCCTCTCCACCAGAGTCTATCCACAAAAGAACACCTTGAATCTGGCTGCGAATGCACAGGTTAGGAGGAAAGCAGTACCCGCATGCTACGAATGTGATCTCTTGATGGTGCCCCAGAGAGGAACTCTGGCACTTGTACTTCCCAAGTGAGCTTAGCTACACAACGTTTGCCCACAGTGGGGAGCAGAAACCTTGCTAGTGGCCAGTGAACCACCCCATACACCGGGGCAGTAGCACCACACACATCTCCCAGAGAATAGAGACTTCCCAATCCGAGCGTGTTCTCTTCGAATGGAGAGGGTAGTTTGCAGTCTGCGAAGCACAGTCATGGCCCACAGCGCTGCAGGAGTGCCATCTCCAAAGTGAATGGGAAGCTGCCCTCCCTCGAGTGGGTAAAGGCCTAACACCAGCCGTGAAGGCACTTCACCGTGTGCAAAAGAAGAACTGAAAAGGGACAATTTTCCCTGCAGGAAAAGGGCTCTTGGTTTCTCAAACGGAAAGACAAGCTGTCAGAAGTAAGTCAGTATTGGAGAGAGGCAGAAGGCTGTACTTGGCAGAGGCTAGGGTAAGAGGTTCCTCAAAGCAGCCTTCTCAAAGGGCATAGAAGCAGAGGCCTTCTCCAGCGGCCTCTCCACCAGAGTCTATACACAAAAGGAACACCTTGAAGCTGGCTGCGAATGCACAGCTTAGGAGGAAAGCAGTACCCGCATGCTACGAATGTGATCTCTTGATGGTGCCCGAGAAAGGAACTCTGGCACTTGTACTTCCCAAGTGAGCTTAGCTGAACAGAGTTTGCCCCACAGTGGCGAGCAGAAACATTGCTAATGGCCAGTGAGCCACCCCATACACCGGGGCAGTAGCACCACACACATCTCCCAGAGAACAGAGACTTCCCATTCCGTGCGTGTTCTCTTCAAACGGAGAGGGTAGTTTGCAGTCTGCGAAGCACAGTCATGGCCCACAGCGCTGCAGGAGTGCCATCTCCAAAGTGAATGGGAAGCTGCCCTCCCTCGAGTGGGTAAAGGCCTAACACCAGCCCTGATTGCAAGTCACCGTATGCAAAAGAAGAACAGAAAACGAACATTTTTCCCTGCAGGAGAAGGGCTCTCGGTTTCTCAAACGGAAAGACAAGCTGTCAGAAGTAAGTCAGTATTGGAGAGAGGCAGAAGGCTGTACTTGGCAGAGACTAGGGTAAGAGTTTCCTCAAAGCAGCCTTCTCAAAGGGCATAGAAGCAGAGGCCTTCTCCAGCGGCCTCTCCACGAGAGTCTATACACAAAAGGAACACCTTGAAGCTGGCGGCGAATGCACTGGTTAGGAGGAGAGCAGTACCCGCATGCTACGAATGTGATCTCTTGATGGTGCCCCAGAAAGGAACTCTGGCACTTGTACTTCCCAAGTGAGCTTAGCTGCACAACGTTTGCCCCACAGTGGCGAGCAGAAATATTGCTACTGGCCAATGAGCCACCCGATACACCGGGGCAGTAGCACCACACACATCTCCCAGAGAACAGAGACTTCCCAATCCGTGCGTGTTCTCTTCGAATGGAGAGGGTAGTTTGCAGTCTGCGAAGCACAGTCATGGCCCACAGCGCTGCAGGAGTGCCATCTCCAAAGTGAATGGGAAGCTGCCCTCCCTCGAGTGGGTAAAGGCCTAACAGCAGCCCTGATGGCACGTCACCGTGTGCAAAAGAGGAACAGAAAACGGACATTTTTCCCTGCAGGGAAAGGGCTCTTGATTTCTCAAACGGAGAGACAAGCTGTCAGAAGTAAGTCAGTATTGGAGAGAGGCAGAAGGCTGTACTTGGCAGAGGCTAGGTTAAGAGTTTCCTCAAAGAAGCCTTCTCAAAGGGCATAGAAGCAGAGGCCTTCTCCAGTCGCCTCTCCACCAGAGTCTATCCACAAAAGGAACACCTTGAAGCTGGCTGCGAATGCACAGCGTAGGAAGAGAGCAGTACCCGCATGCTACGAATGTGATCTCTTGATGGTGCCCCAGAAAGGAACTCTGGCACTTGTACTTCCCAAGTGAGCTTACCTGCACAACGTTTGCCCTACAGTGGCGAGCAGAAACATTGTTAGTGGCCAGTGAGCCACCCCTTACACCGGGGCAGTAGCACACACACATCTCCCAGAGAACAGAGACTTCCCAATTCGTGCGTGTTCTCTTCGAATGGAGAGGGTAGTTTGCAGTCTGCGAAGCACAGTCATGACCCACAGGGCTGCAGGTGTGCCATCTCCAAAGTGAATGGGAAGCTGCCCTCCCTCGAGTGGGTAAAGGCCTAACACCAGCCCTGATGGCACGTCACCGTCTGCAAAAGAAGAACAGAAAACGGACATTTTTCCCTGCAGGAAAAGGGCTCTTGTTTTCTCAAACGGAAATACCAGCTGTCAGAAGTAAGTCAGTATTGGAGAGAGGCAGAAGGCTGTACTTGGCAGAGGCTAGGGTAAGAGTTTCCTCAAAGCAGCCTTCTCAAAGGGCATAGAAGCAGTGGCCTTCTCCAGCGGCCTCGCCACGAGCGTCTATACACAAAGGGAACACCTTGAAGCTGGTGGCGAATGCACAGCTTAGGAGGAGAGCAGTACCCGCATGCTACGAATGTGATCTCTTGATGGTGCCCCAGAAAGGAACTCTGGCACTTGTACTTCCCAAGTGAGCTTAGCTGCACAAAGTTTGAGCCACAGTGGCGAGCAGAAACATTGCTAGTGGCCAGTGAGCCACCCCATACACCGGGGCAGTAGCACCACACACATCTCCCAGAGAACAGAGACTTCCCAATCCGTGCGTGTTCTCTTCGAATGGAGAGGGTAGTTTGCATTCTGCGAAGCACAGTCATGGCCCACAGCGCTGCAGGAGTGCCATCTCCAAAGTGAATGGGAAGCTGCCGTCCCTCGAGTGGGTAAAGGCCTAACACCAGCCCTGATGTCACGTCAGCGTGTGCAAAAGAAGAACAGAAAACGAACATTTTTCCTGCAGGAAAAGGGCTCTTGTTTTCTCAAACGGAAAGACAAGCTGTCAGAAGTAAGTCAGTATTGGAGAGAGGCAGAAGGCTGTACTTGGCAGAGGCTAGGGTAAGAGGTTCCTCAAAGCAGCCTTCTCAAAGGGCATAGAAGCAGAGGCCTTCTCCAGCGGCCTCTCGACCAGAGTCTATCCACATAAGGAACACCTTGAAGCTGGCTGCGAATGCACAGCTTAGGAGGAAAGCAGTACCCGCATGCTACGAATGTGATCTCTTGATGGTGCCCCAGAAAGGAACTCTGGCACTTGTACTTCCCAAGTGAGCTTTCCTGCACAACGTTTGCCCTACAGTGGCAAGCAGAAACATTGCTAGTGGCCAGTGAGCCACCCCATACACCGGGGCAGTAGCACCACACACATCTCTCAGAGAACAGAGACTTCCCAATCCGTGCGTGTTCTCTTCGAATGGAGAGGGTAGTTTGCAGTCTGCGAAGCACAGTCATGGCCCACAGCGCTGCAGGAGTGCCATCTCCAAAGTGAATGGGAAGCTGCCCTCCCTCGAGTGGGTAAAGGCCTAACAGCAGCCCTGATGGCACGTCACCGTGTGCAAAAGAAGAACAGAAAACGGACATTTTTCCCTGCAGGAAAAGGGCTCTCGGTTTCTCAAACGGAAAGACAAGCTGTCAGAAGTAAGTCAGTATTGGAGAGAGGCAGAAGGCTGTACTTGGCAGAGGCTAGGGTAAGAGGTTCCTCAAATCAGCCTTCTCAAAGGGCATAGAAGCAGAGGCCTTCTGCAGCGGCCTCTCCACCAGAGTCTATACACAAAAGGAACACCTTGAAGCTGGCTGCGAATGCACAGCTTAGGAGGAGAGCAGTACCCGCATGCTACGAATGTGATCTCTTGATGGTGCCCCAGAAAGGAACTCTGGCACTAGTACTTCCCAAGTGAGCTTAGCTGCCCGACGTTTGCCCCACAGTGGCGAACAGAAACATTGCTAGTGGCCAGTGAGCCACCCCATACACCGGGGCAGTAGCACCACACACATCTCCCAGAGAACAGAGACTTCCCAATCCGTGCGTGTTCTCTTCGAATGGAGATGGTAGTTTGCAGTCTGCGAAGCACAGTCATGGCCCACAGCGCTGCAGGAGTGCCATCTCCAAAGTGAATGGGAAGCTGCCCTCCCTCGAGTGGGTAAAGGCCTAACACCAGCCGTGAAGGCACGTAACCGTGTGCAAAAGAAGAACAGAAAACGGACATTTTTCCCTGCAGGAAAAGGGCTCATGGTTTCTCAAACGGAAAGACAAGCTGTCAGAAGTAAGTCAGTATTGGAGAGAGGCAGAAGGCTGTACTTGGCAGAGGCTAGGGTAAGAGGTTCCTCAAAGCAGCCTTCTCAAAGGGCATAGAAGCAGAGGACTTCTCCAGCGGCCTCTCCACGAGAGTCTATACACAAAAGGAACACCTTGAAGCTGGCTGTGAATGCACAGCTTAGGAGGAGAGCAGTACCCGCATGCTACGAATGTGATCTCTTGATGGTGCCCCAGAAAGGAACTCTGGCACTTGTACTTCCCAAGTGAGCTTAGCTGCACAAAGTTTGCCCCACAGTGGCGAGCAGAAACATTGCTAGTGGCCAGTGAGCCACCCCATACACCGGGGCAGTAGCACCACACACATCTCCCAGAGAACAGAGACTTCCCAATCCGTGCGTGTTCTCTTCGAATGGAGAGGGTAGTTTGCAGTGTGCGAAGCACAGTCATGACCCACAGCGCTGCAGAAGTGCCATCTCCAAAGTGAATGGGAAGCTGCCCTCCCTCGCGTGGGTAAAGGCCTAACACCAGCCCTAATGGCACGTCACCGTGTGCAAAAGAAGAACAGAAAACGGACATTTTTCCCTGCAGGAAAAGGGCTCTTGTTTTCTCAAACAGAAAAACAAGCTGTCAGAAGTAAGTCAGTATTGGAGAGAGGCAGAAGGATGTACTTGGCAGAGGCTAGGGTAAGAGGTTCCTCAAAGCAGCCTTCTCAAAGGGCATAGAAGCAGAGGCCTTCTCCAGCGGCCTCACCACCAGAGTCTATACACAAAAGCAACACCTTGAAGCCGACTGCGAATGCACAGCTTAGGAGGAAAGCAGTACCCGCATGCAAAGAATGTGATCTCTCGATGGTGCCCCAGAAAGGAACTCTGGCACTTGTACTTCCCAAGTGAGCTTAGCTGCACAACGTTTGCCCCACAGTGGCGAGCAGAAACATTGCTAGTGGCCAGTGAGCCACCCCATACACCGGGGCAGTAGCACCACACACATCTCCCAGAGAACAGAGACTTCCCAATCCGTGCGTGTTCTCTTCGAATGGAGAGGGTAGTTTGCATTCTGCGAAGCACAGTCATGGCCCACAGCGCTGCAG
Source organism: Kogia breviceps (assembly GCF_026419965.1). NCBI lineage: Eukaryota > Metazoa > Chordata > Mammalia > Artiodactyla > Physeteridae > Kogia > Kogia breviceps. The sequence continues at coordinate 23,811,409 of NC_081314.1, read as the reverse complement.
GAGTGCCATCTCCAAAGTGAATGGGAAGCTGCCGTCCCTCGAGTGGGTAAAGGCCTAACACCAGCCCTGATGGCACGTCACCGTGTGCAAAAGAAGAACAGAAAACGAACATTTTTCCTGCAGGAAAAGGGCTCTTGTTTTCTCAAACGGAAAGACAAGCTGTCAGAAGTAAGTCAGTATTGGAGAGAGGCAGAAGGCTGTACTTGGCAGAGGCTAGGGTAAGAGGTTCCTCAAAGCAGCCTTCTCAAAGGGCATAGAAGCAGAGGCCTTCTCCAGCGGCCTCTCGACCAGAGTCTATCCACATAAGGAACACCTTGAAGCTGGCTGCGAATGCACAGCTTAGGAGGAAAGCAGTACCCGCATGCTACGAATGTGATCTCTTGATGGTGCCCCAGAAAGGAACTCTGGCACTTGTACTTCCCAAGTGAGCTTTCCTGCACAACGTTTGCCCTACAGTGGCGAGCAGAAACATTGCTAGTGGCCAGTGAGCCACCCCATACACCGGGGCAGTAGCACCACACACATCTCTCAGAGAACAGAGACTTCCCAATCCGTGCGTGTTCTCTTCGAATGGAGAGGGTAGTTTGCAGTCTGCGAAGCACAGTCATGGCCCACAGCGCTGCAGGAGTGCCATCTCCAAAGTGAATGGGAAGCTGCCCTCCCTCGAGTGGGTAAAGGCCTAACAGCAGCCCTGATGGCACGTCACCGTGTGCAAAAGAAGAACAGAAAACGGACATTTTTCCCTGCAGGAAAAGGGCTCTCGGTTTCTCAAACGGAAAGACAAGCTGTCAGAAGTAAGTCAGTATTGGAGAGAGGCAGAAGGCTGTACTTGGCAGAGGCTAGGGTAAGAGGTTCCTCAAATCAGCCTTCTCAAAGGGCATAGAAGCAGAGGCCTTCTGCAGCGGCCTCTCCACCAGAGTCTATACACAAAAGGAACACCTTGAAGCTGGCTGCGAATGCACAGCTTAGGAGGAGAGCAGTACCCGCATGCTACGAATGTGATCTCTTGATGGTGCCCCAGAAAGGAACTCTGGCACTAGTACTTCCCAAGTGAGCTTAGCTGCCCGACGTTTGCCCCACAGTGGCGAACAGAAACATTGCTAGTGGCCAGTGAGCCACCCCATACACCGGGGCAGTAGCACCACACACATCTCCCAGAGAACAGAGACTTCCCAATCCGTGCGTGTTCTCTTCGAATGGAGATGGTAGTTTGCAGTCTGCGAAGCACAGTCATGGCCCACAGCGCTGCAGGAGTGCCATCTCCAAAGTGAATGGGAAGCTGCCCTCCCTCGAGTGGGTAAAGGCCTAACACCAGCCGTGAAGGCACGTAACCGTGTGCAAAAGAAGAACAGAAAACGGACATTTTTCCCTGCAGGAAAAGGGCTCATGGTTTCTCAAACGGAAAGACAAGCTGTCAGAAGTAAGTCAGTATTGGAGAGAGGCAGAAGGCTGTACTTGGCAGAGGCTAGGGTAAGAGTTTCCTCAAAGCAGCCTTCTCAAAGGGCATAGAAGCAGAGGACTTCTCCAGCGGCCTCTCCACGAGAGTCTATACACAAAAGGAACACCTTGAAGCTGGCTGTGAATGCACAGCTTAGGAGGAGAGCAGTACCCGCATGCTACGAATGTGATCTCTTGATGGTGCCCCAGAAAGGAACTCTGGCACTTGTACTTCCCAAGTGAGCTTAGCTGCACAAAGTTTGCCCCACAGTGGCGAGCAGAAACATTGCTAGTGGCCAGTGAGCCACCCCATACACCGGGGCAGTAGCACCACACACATCTCCCAGAGAACAGAGACTTCCCAATCCGTGCGTGTTCTCTTCGAATGGAGAGGGTAGTTTGCAGTGTGCGAAGCACAGTCATGACCCACAGCGCTGCAGAAGTGCCATCTCCAAAGTGAATGGGAAGCTGCCCTCCCTCGCGTGGGTAAAGGCCTAACACCAGCCCTAATGGCACGTCACCGTGTGCAAAAGAAGAACAGAAAACGGACATTTTTCCCTGCAGGAAAAGGGCTCTTGTTTTCTCAAACAGAAAAACAAGCTGTCAGAAGTAAGTCAGTATTGGAGAGAGGCAGAAGGATGTACTTGGCAGAGGCTAGGGTAAGAGGTTCCTCAAAGCAGCCTTCTCAAAGGGCATAGAAGCAGAGGCCTTCTCCAGCGGCCTCACCACCAGAGTCTATACACAAAAGCAACACCTTGAAGCCGACTGCGAATGCACAGCTTAGGAGGAAAGCAGTACCCGCATGCAAAGAATGTGATCTCTCGATGGTGCCCCAGAAAGGAACTCTGGCACTTGTACTTCCCAAGTGAGCTTAGCTGCACAACGTTTGCCCCACAGTGGCGAGCAGAAACATTGCTAGTGGCCAGTGAGCCACCCCATACACCGGGGCAGTAGCACCACACACATCTCCCAGAGAACAGAGACTTCCCAATCCGTGCGTGTTCTCTTCGAATGGAGAGGGTAGTTTGCATTCTGCGAAGCACAGTCATGGCCCACAGCGCTGCAGGAGTGCCATCTCCAAAGTGAATGGGAAGCTGCCGTCCCTCGAGTGGGTAAAGGCCTAACACCAGCCCTGATGGCACGTCACCGTGTGCAAAAGAAGAACAGAAAACGAACATTTTTCCTGCAGGAAAAGGGCTCTCGGTTTCTCAAACGGAAAGACAAGCTGTCAGAAGTAAGTCAGTATTGGAGAGAGGCAGAAGGCTGTACTTGGCAGAGGCTAGGGTAAGAGGTTCCTCAAAGCAGCCTTCTCAAAGGGCATAGAAGCAGAGGCCTTCTCCAGCGGCCTCTCCACCAGAGTCTATCCACCAAAGGAACACCTTGAAGCTGGCTGCGAATGCACAGCTTAGGAGGAAAGCAGTACCCGCATGCTACGAATGTGATCTCTTGATGGTGCCCCAGAAAGGAACTCTGGCACTTGTACTTCCCAAGTGAGCTTAGCTAAACAGAGTTTGCCCCACAGTGGCGAGCAGAAACATTGCTAGTGGCCAGTGAGCCACCCCATACACCGGGGCAGTAGCACCACACACATCTCTCAGAGAACAGAGACTTCCCAATCCGTGCGTGTTCTCTTCGAATGGAGAGGGTAGTTTGCAGTGTGCGAAGCACAGTCATGGCCCACAGCGCTGCAGGAGTGCCATCTCCAAAGTGAATGGGAAGCTGCCCTCCCTCGAGTGGGTAAAGGCCTAACAGCAGCCCTGATGGCACGTCACCGTGTGCAAAAGAAGAACATAAAACGAACATTTTTCCCTGCAGGAAAAGGGCTCTCGGTTTCTCAAACGGAAAGACAAGCTGTCAGAAGTAAGTCAGTATTGGAGAGAGGCAGAAGGCTGTACTTGGCAGAGGCTAGGGTAAGAGGTTCCTCAAATCAGCCTTCTCAAAGGGCATAGAAGCAGAGGCCTTCTGCAGCGGCCTCTCCACCAGAGTCTATACACAAAAGGAACACCTTGAAGCTGGCTGCGAATGCACAGCTTAGGAGGAGAGCAGTACCCGCATGCTACGAATGTGATCTCTTGATGGTGCCCCAGAAAGGAACTCTGGCACTAGTACTTCCCAAGTGAGCTTAGCTGCCCGACGTTTGCCCCACAGTGGCGAACAGAAACATTGCTAGTGGCCAGTGAGCCACCCCATACACCGGGGCAGTAGCACCACACACATCTCCCAGAGAACAGAGACTTCCCAATCCGTGCGTGTTCTCTTCGAATGGAGATGGTAGTTTGCAGTCTGCGAAGCACAGTCATGGCCCACAGCGCTGCAGGAGTGCCATCTCCAAAGTGAATGGGAAGCTGCCCTCCCTCGAGTGGGTAAAGGCCTAACACCAGCCGTGAAGGCACGTAACCGTGTGCAAAAGAAGAACAGAAAACGGACATTTTTCCCTGCAGGAAAAGGGCTCATGGTTTCTCAAACGGAAAGACAAGCTGTCAGAAGTAAGTCAGTATTGGAGAGAGGCAGAAGGCTGTACTTGGCAGAGGCTAGGGTAAGAGTTTCCTCAAAGCAGCCTTCTCAAAGGGCATAGAAGCAGAGGACTTCTCCAGCGGCCTCTCCACGAGAGTCTATACACAAAAGGAACACCTTGAAGCTGGCTGTGAATGCACAGCTTAGGAGGAGAGCAGTACCCGCATGCTACGAATGTGATCTCTTGATGGTGCCCCAGAAAGGAACTCTGGCACTTGTACTTCCCAAGTGAGCTTAGCTGCACAAAGTTTGCCCCACAGTGGCGAGCAGAAACATTGCTAGTGGCCAGTGAGCCACCCCATACACCGGGGCAGTAGCACCACACACATCTCCCAGAGAACAGAGACTTCCCAATCCGTGCGTGTTCTCTTCGAATGGAGAGGGTAGTTTGCAGTGTGCGAAGCACAGTCATGACCCACAGCGCTGCAGAAGTGCCATCTCCAAAGTGAATGGGAAGCTGCCCTCCCTCGCGTGGTTAAAGGCCTAACACCAGCCCTGATGGCACGTCAGCGTGTGCAAAAGAAGAACAGAAAACGGACATTTTTCCCTGCAGGAAAAGGGCTCTTGTTTTCTCAAACAGAAAAACAAGCTGTCAGAAGTAAGTCAGTATTGGAGAGAGGCAGAAGGATGTACTTGGCAGAGGTTAGGGTAAGAGGTTCCTCAAAGCAGCCTTCTCAAAGGGCATAGAAGCAGAGGCCTTCTCCAGCGGCCTCTCCACCAGAGTCTATCCACAAAAGGAACACCTTGAATCCGGCTGCGAATGCACAGCTTAGGAGGAAAGCAGTACCCGCATGCAACGAATGTGATCTCTCGATGGTGCCCCAGAAAGGAACTCTGGCACTTGTACTTCCCAAGTGAGCTTAGCTGCACAACGTTTGCCCCACAGTGGCGAGCAGAAACATTGCTAGTGGCCAGTGAGCCACCCCATACACCGGGGCAGTAGCACCACACACATCTCCCAGAGAACAGAGACTTCCCAATCCGTGCGTGTTCTCTTCGAATGGAGAGGGTAGTTTGCATTCTGCGAAGCACAGTCATGGCCCACAGCGCTGCAGGAGTGCCATCTCCAAAGTGAATGGGAAGCTGCCGTCCCTCGAGTGGGTAAAGGCCTAACACCAGCCCTGATGGCACGTCACCGTGTGCAAAAGAAGAACAGATAACGAACATTTTTCCTGCAGGAAAAGGGCTCTCGGTTTCTCAAACGGAAAGACAAGCTGTCAGAAGTAAGTCAGTATTGGAGAGAGGCAGAAGGCTGTACTTGGCAGAGGCTAGGGTAAGAGGTTCCTCAAAGCAGCCTTCTCAAAGGGCATAGAAGCAGAGGCCTTCTCCAGCGGCCTCTCGACCAGAGTCTATCCACCAAAGGAACACCTTGAAGCTGGCTGCGAATGCACAGCTTAGGAGGAAAGCAGTACCCGCATGCTACGAATGTGATCTCTTGATGGTGCCCCAGAAAGGAACTCTGGCACTTGTACTTCCCAAGTGAGCTTAGCTAAACAGAGTTTGCCCCACAGTGGCGAGCAGAAACATTGCTAGTGGCCAGTGAGCCACCCCATACACCGGGGCAGTAGCACCACACACATCTCTCAGAGAACAGAGACTTCCCAATCCGTGCGTGTTCTCTTCGAATGGAGAGGGTAGTTTGCAGTCTGCGAAGCACAGTCATGGCCCACAGCGCTGCAGGAGTGCCATCTCCAAAGTGAATGGGAAGCTGCCCTCCCTCGAGTGGGTAAAGGCCTAACAGCAGCCCTGATGGCACGTCACCGTGTGCAAAAGAAGAACATAAAACGAACATTTTTCCCTGCAGGAAAAGGGCTCTCGGTTTCTCAAACGGAAAGAAAAGCTGTCAGAAGTAAGTCAGTATTGGAGAGAGGCAGAAGGCTGTACTTGGCAGAGGCTAGGGTAAGAGGTTCCTCAAATCAGCCTTCTCAAAGGGCATAGAAGCAGAGGCCTTCTGCAGCGGCCTCTCCACCAGAGTCTATACACAAAAGGAACACCTTGAAGCTGGCTGCGAATGCACAGCTTAGGAGGAGAGCAGTACCCGCATGCTACGAATGTGATCTCTTGATGGTGCCCCAGAAAGGAACTCTGGCACTAGTACTTCCCAAGTGAGCTTAGCTGCCCGACGTTTGCCCCACAGTGGCGAACAGAAACATTGCTAGTGGCCAGTGAGCCACCCCATACACCGGGGCAGTAGCACCACACACATCTCCCAGAGAACAGAGACTTCCCAATCCGTGCGTGTTCTCTTCGAATGGAGATGGTAGTTTGCAGTCTGCGAAGCACAGTCATGGCCCACAGCGCTGCAGGAGTGCCATCTCCAAAGTGAATGGGAAGCTGCCCTCCCTCGAGTGGGTAAAGGCCTAACACCAGCCGTGAAGGCACGTAACCGTGTGCAAAAGAAGAACAGAAAACGGACATTTTTCCCTGCAGGAAAAGGGCTCATGGTTTCTCAAACGGAAAGACAAGCTGTCAGAAGTAAGTCAGTATTGGAGAGAGGCAGAAGGCTGTACTTGGCAGAGGCTAGGGTAAGAGTTTCCTCAAAGCAGCCTTCTCAAAGGGCATAGAAGCAGAGGACTTCTCCAGCGGCCTCTCCACGAGAGTCTATACACAAAAGGAACACCTTGAAGCTGGCTGTGAATGCACAGCTTAGGAGGAGAGCAGTACCCGCATGCTACGAATGTGATCTCTTGATGGTGCCCCAGAAAGGAACTCTGGCACTTGTACTTCCCAAGTGAGCTTAGCTGCACAAAGTTTGCCCCACAGTGGCGAGCAGAAACATTGCTAGTGGCCAGTGAGCCACCCCATACACCGGGGCAGTAGCACAACACACATCTCCCAGAGAACAGAGACTTCCCAATCCGTGCGTGTTCTCTTCGAATGGAGAGGGTAGTTTGCAGTGTGCGAAGCACAGTCATGACCCACAGCGCTGCAGAAGTGCCATCTCCAAAGTGAATGGGAAGCTGCCCTCCCTCGCGTGGGTAAAGGCCTAACACCAGCCCTAATGGCACGTCACCGTGTGCAAAAGAAGAACAGAAAACGGACATTTTTCCCTGCAGGAAAAGGGCTCTTGTTTTCTCAAACAGAAAAACAAGCTGTCAGAAGTAAGTCAGTATTGGAGAGAGGCAGAAGGATGTACTTGGCAGAGGCTAGGGTAAGAGGTTCCTCAAAGCAGCCTTCTCAAAGGGCATAGAAGCAGAGGCCTTCTCCAGCGGCCTCTCCACCAGAGTCTATATACAAAAGCAACACCTTGAAGCCGGCTGCGAATGCACAGCTTAGGAGGAAAGCAGTACCCGCATGCTACGAATGTGATCTCTTGATGGTGCTCCAGAAAGGAACTCTGACACTTGTACTTCCCAAGTGAGCTTAGCTGCACAACGTTTGCCCCACAGTGGCGAGCAGAAACATTGCTAGTGGCCAGTGAGCCACCCCATACACCGGGGCAGTAGCACCAGACACTTCTCTCAGAGAACAGAGACTTCCCAATCCGTGCGTGTTCTCTTCGAATGGAGAGGGTAGTTTGCAGTCTGCGAAGCACAGTCATGGCCCACAGCGCTGCAGGAGTGCCATCTCCAAAGTGAATGGGAAGCTGCCCTCCCTCGAGTGGGTAAAGGCCTAACACCAGCCCTGATGGCACGTCACCGTGTGCAAAAGAAGAACAGAAAACGGACATTTTTCCCTGCAGGAAAAGGGCTCTTGTTTCCTCAAACGGAAAGACAAGCTGTCAGAAGTAAGTCAGTATAGGAGAGAGGCAGAAGGATGTACTTGGCAGAGGCTAGGGTAAGAGGTTCCTCAAAGCAGCCTTCTCAAAGGGCATAGAAGCAGAGGCCTTCTCCAGCGGCCTCTCCACCAGAGTCTATCCACAAAAGGAACACCTTGAAGCCGGCTGCGAATGCACAGCTTAGGAGGAAAGCAGTACCCGCATGCTACGAATGTGATCTCTTGATGGTGCCCCAGAAAGGAACTCTGGCACTTGTACTTCCCAAGTGAGCTTAGCTGCACAACGTTTGCCCCACAGTGGCGAGCAGAAACATTGCTAGTGGCCAGTGAGCCACCCCATACACCGGGGCAGTAGCACCACACACATCTCCCAGAGAACAGAGACTTCCCAATCCGTGCGTGTTCTCTTCGAATGGAGAGGGTAGTTTGCATTCTGCGAAGCACAGTCATGGCCCACAGCGCTGCAGGAGTGCCATCTCCAAAGTGAATGGGAAGCTGCCGTCCCTCGAGTGGGTAAAGGCCTAACACCAGCCCTGATGGCACGTCACCGTGTGCAAAAGAAGAACAGAAAACGAACATTTTTCCTGCAGGAAAAGGGCTCTCGGTTTCTCAAACGGAAAGACAAGCTGTCAGAAGTAAGTCAGTATTGGAGAGAGGCAGAAGGCTGTACTTGGCAGAGGCTAGGGTAAGAGGTTCCTCAAAGCAGCCTTCTCAAAGGGCATAGAAGCAGAGGCCTTCACCAGCGGCCTCTCGACCAGAGTCTATCCACCAAAGGAACACCTTGAAGCTGGCTGCGAATGCACAGCTTAGGAGGAAAGCAGTACCCGCATGCTACGAATGTGATCTCTTGATGGTGCCCCAGAAAGGAACTCTGGCACTTGTACTTCCCAAGTGAGCTTAGCTAAACAGAGTTTGCCCCACAGTGGCGAGCAGAAACATTGCTAGTGGCCAGTGAGCCACCCCATACACCGGGGCAGTAGCACCACACACATCTCCCAGAGAACAGAGACTTCCCAATCCGTGCGTGTTCTCTTCGAATGGAGAGGGTAGTTTGCAGTCTGCGAAGCACAGTCATGGCCCACAGCGCTGCAGGAGTGCCATCTCCAAAGTGAATGGGAAGCTGCCCTCCCTCGAGTGGGTAAAGGCCTAACACTAGCCCTGATGGCACGTCACCGTGTGCAAAAGAGGAACAGAAAACGGACATTTTTCCCTGCAGGAAAAGGGCTCTTGTTTTCTCAAACGGAAAGACAAGCTGTCAGAAGTAAGTCAGTATTGGAGAGATGCAGAAGGCTGTACTTGGCAGAGTCTAGGGTAAGAGGTTCCTCAAATCAGCGTTCTCAAAGGGCATAGAAGCTGAGGCCTTCTCCAGCTGCCTCTCCACCAGAGTCTATCCACATACGGAACACCTTGAAGCTGGCTGCGAATGCACAGCTTAGGAGGAAAGCAGTACCCGCATGCTACGAATGTGATCTCTTGATGGTGCCCCAGAAAGGAACTCTGGCACTTGTACTTCCCGAGTGAGCTTACCTGCACAACGTTTGCCCTACAGTGGCAAGCAGAAACATTGTTAGTGGCCAGTGAGCCACCCCTTACACCGGGGCAGTAGCACACACACATCTCCCAGAGAACTGAGACTTCCCAATCCGTGCGTGATCTCTTCGAATGGAGAGGGTAGTTTACAGTCTGCGAAGCACAGTCATGGCCCACAGCGCTGCAGGAGGGCCATCTCCAAAGTGAATGGGAAGCTGCCCTCCCTCGAGTGGGTAAAGGCCTAACACCAGCCCTGATGGCACGTCACCGTCTGCAAAAGAAGAACAGAAAACGGACATTTTTCCCTGCAGGAAAAGGGCTCTTGTTTTCTCAAACGGAAATACAAGCTGTCAGAAGTAAGTCAGTATTGGAGAGAGGCAGAAGGCTGTACATGGCAGAGGCTAGGGTAAGAGTTTCCTCAAAGCAGCCTTCTCAAAGGGCATAGAAGCAGAGGCCTTCTCCAGCGGCCTCGCCACGAGCGTCTATACACAAAGGGAACACCTTGAAGTTGGCGGCGAATGCACAGCTTAGGAGGAGAGCAGTACCCGCATGCTACAAATGTGATCTTTTGATGGTGCCCCAGAAAGGAACTCTGGCACTTGTACTTCCCATGTGAGCTTAGCTGCACAAAGTTTGACCCACAGTGGCGAGCAGAAATATTGCTAGTGGCCAGTGAGCCACCCGATACACCGGGGCAGTAGCACCACACACATCTCCCAGAGAACAGAGACTTCCCAATCCGTGCGTGTTCTCTTCGAATTGAGAGGGTAGTTTGCAGTGTGCGAAGCACAGTCATGACCCACAGCGCTGCAGGAGTGCCATCTCCAAAGTGAATGGGAAGCTGCCCTCCCTCGAGTGGGTAAAGACCTAACACCAGCCCTGATGGCACGTCACCGTGTGCAAAAGAAGAACAGAAAACGGACATTTTTCCCTGCAGGAAAAGGGCTCTTGTTTCCTCAAACGGAAAGACAAGCTGTCAGAAGTAAGTCAGTATAGGAGAGAGGCAGAAGGATGTACTTGGCAGAGGCTAGGGTAAGAGGTTCCTCAAAGCAGCCTTCTCAAAGGGCATAGAAGCAGAGGCCTTCTCCAGCGGCCTCTCCACCAGAGTCTATCCACAAAAGGAACACCTTGAAGCCGGCTGCGAATGCACAGCTTAGGAGGAAAGCAGTACCCGCATGCAACGAATGTGATCTCTCGATGGTGCCCCAGAAAGGAACTCTGGCACTTGTACTTCCCAAGTGAGCTTAGCTGCACAACGTTTGCCCCACAGTGGCGAGCAGAAACATTGCTAGTGGCCAGTGAGCCACCCCATACACCGGGGCAGTAGCACCACACACATCTCCCAGAGAACAGAGACTTCCCAATCCGTGCGTGTTCTCTTCGAATGGAGAGGGTAGTTTGCATTCTGCGAAGCACAGTCATGGCCCACAGCGCTGCAGGAGTGCCATCTCCAAAGTGAATGGGAAGCTGCCGTCCCTCGAGTGGGTAAAGGCCTAACACCAGCCCTGATGGCACGTCACCGTGTGCAAAAGAAGAACAGAAAACGAACATTTTTCCTGCAGGAAAAGGGCTCTCGGTTTCTCAAACGGAAAGACAAGCTGTCAGAAGTAAGTCAGTATTGGAGAGAGGCAGAAGGCTGTACTTGGCAGAGGCTAGGGTAAGAGGTTCCTCAAAGCAGCCTTCTCAAAGGGCATAGAAGCAGAGGCCTTCTCCAGCGGCCTCTCGACCAGAGTCTATCCACCAAAGGAACACCTTGAAGCTGGCTGCGAATGCACAGCTTAGGAGGAAAGCAGTACCCGCATGCTACGAATGTGATCTCTTGATGGTGCCCCAGAAAGGAACTCTGGCACTTGTACTTCCCAAGTGAGCTTAGCTAAACAGAGTTTGCCCCACAGTGGCGAGCAGAAACATTGCTAGTGGCCAGTGAGCCACCCCATACACCGGGGCAGTAGCACCACACACATCTCTCAGAGAACAGAGACTTCCCAATCCGTGCGTGTTCTCTTCGAATGGAGAGGGTAGTTTGCAGTGTGCGAAGCACAGTCATGGCCCACAGCGCTGCAGGAGTGCCATCTCCAAAGTGAATGGGAAGCTGCCCTCCCTCGAGTGGGTAAAGGCCTAACAGCAGCCCTGATGGCACGTCACCGTGTGCAAAAGAAGAACATAAAACGAACATTTTTCCCTGCAGGAAAAGGGCTCTCGGTTTCTCAAACGGAAAGACAAGCTGTCAGAAGTAAGTCAGTATTGGAGAGAGGCAGAAGGCTGTACTTGGCAGAGGCTAGGGTAAGAGGTTCCTCAAATCAGCCTTCTCAAAGGGCATAGAAGCAGAGGCCTTCTGCAGCGGCCTCTCCACCAGAGTCTATACACAAAAGGAACACCTTGAAGCTGGCTGCGAATGCACAGCTTAGGAGGAGAGCAGTACCCGCATGCTACGAATGTGATCTCTTGATGGTGCCCCAGAAAGGAACTCTGGCACTAGTACTTCCCAAGTGAGCTTAGCTGCCCGACGTTTGCCCCACAGTGGCGAACAGAAACATTGCTAGTGGCCAGTGAGCCACCCCATACACCGGGGCAGTAGCACCACACACATCTCCCAGAGAACAGAGACTTCCCAATCCGTGCGTGTTCTCTTCGAATGGAGATGGTAGTTTGCAGTCTGCGAAGCACAGTCATGGCCCACAGCGCTGCAGGAGTGCCATCTCCAAAGTGAATGGGAAGCTGCCCTCCCTCGAGTGGGTAAAGGCCTAACACCAGCCGTGAAGGCACGTAACCGTGTGCAAAAGAAGAACAGAAAACGGACATTTTTCCCTGCAGGAAAAGGGCTCATGGTTTCTCAAACGGAAAGACAAGCTGTCAGCAGTAAGTCAGTATTGGAGAGAGGCAGAAGGCTGTACTTGGCAGAGGCTAGGGTAAGAGTTTCCTCAAAGCAGCCTTCTCAAAGGGCATAGAAGCAGAGGACTTCTCCAGCGGCCTCTCCACGAGAGTCTATACACAAAAGGAACACCTTGAAGCTGGCTGTGAATGCACAGCTTAGGAGGAGAGCAGTACCCGCATGCTACGAATGTGATCTCTTGATGGTGCCCCAGAAAGGAACTCTGGCACTTGTACTTCCCAAGTGAGCTTAGCTGCACAAAGTTTGCCCCACAGTGGCGAGCAGAAACATTGCTAGTGGCCAGTGAGCCACCCCATACACCGGGGCAGTAGCACCACACACATCTCCCAGAGAACAGAGACTTCCCAATCCGTGCGTGTTCTCTTCGAATGGAGAGGGTAGTTTGCAGTGTGCGAAGCACAGTCATGACCCACAGCGCTGCAGAAGTGCCATCTCCAAAGTGAATGGGAAGCTGCCCTCCCTCGCGTGGGTAAAGGCCTAACACCAGCCCTGATGGCACGTCACCGTGTGCAAAAGAAGAACACAAAACGGACATTTTTCCCTGCAGGAAAAGGGCTCTTGTTTTCTCAAACAGAAAAACAAGCTGTCAGAAGTAAGTCAGTATTGGAGAGAGGCAGAAGGATGTACTTGGCAGAGGCTAGGGTAAGAGGTTCCTCAAAGCAGCCTTCTCAAAGGGCATAGAAGCAGAGGCCTTCTCCAGCGGCCTCTCCACCAGAGTCTATACACAAAAGCAACACCTTGAAGCCGGCTGCGAATGCACAGCTTAGGAGGAAAGCAGTACCCGCATGCTACGAATGTGATCTCTTGATGGTGCTCCAGAAAGGAACTCTGACACTTGTACTTCCCAAGTGAGCTTAGCTGCACAACGTTTGCCCCACAGTGGCGAGCAGAAACATTGCTAGTGGCCAGTGAGCCACCCCATACACCGGGGCAGTAGCACCAGACACATCTCCCAGAGAACAGAGACTTCCCAATCCGTGCGTGTTCTCTTCGAATGGAGAGGGTAGTTTGCAGTCTGCGAAGCACAGTCATGGCCCACAGCGCTGCAGGAGTGCCATCTCCAAAGTGAATGGGAAGCTGCCCTCCCTCGAGTGGGTAAAGGCCTAACACCAGCCCTGATGGCACGTCACCGTGTGCAAAAGAAGAACAGAAAACGGACATTTTTCCCTGCAGGAAAAGGGCTCTTGTTTCCTCAAACGGAAAGACAAGCTGTCAGAAGTAAGTCAGTATAGGAGAGAGGCAGAAGGATGTACTTGGCAGAGGCTAGGGTAAGAGGTTCCTCAAAGCAGCCTTCTCAAAGGGCATAGAAGCAGAGGCCTTCTGCAGCGGCCTCTCCACCAGAGTCTATACACAAAAGGAACACCTTGAAGCTGGCTGCGAATGCACAGCTTAGGAGGAGAGCAGTACCCGCATGCTACGAATGTGATCTCTTGATGGTGCCCCAGAAAGGAACTCTGGCACTTGTACTTCCCAAGTGAGCTTAGCTGAACAGAGTTTGCCCCACAGTGGCGAACAGAAACATTGCTAGTGGCCAGTGAGCCACCCCATACACCGGGGCAGTAGCACCACACACATCTCCCAGAGAACAGAGACTTCCCAATCCGTGCGTGTTCTCTTCGAATGGAGAGGGTAGTTTGCAGTCTGCGAAGCACAGTCATGGCCCACAGCGCTGCAGGAGTGCCATCTCCAAAGTGAATGGGAAGCTGCCCTCCCTCGAGTGGGTAAAGGCCTAACACCAGCCGTGAAGGCACGTAACCGTGTGCAAAAGAAGAACAGAAAACGGACATTTTTCCCTGCAGGAAAAGGGCTCATGGTTTCTCAAACGGAAAGACAAGCTGTCAGAAGTAAGTCAGTATTGGAGAGAGGCAGAAGGCTGTACTTGGCAGAGGCTAGGTTAAGAGTTTCCTCAAAGCAGCCTTCTCAAAGGGCATAGAAGCAGAGGACTTCTCCAGCGGCCTCTCCACGAGAGTCTATACACAAAAGGAACACCTTGAAGCTGGCGGTGAATGCACAGCTTAGGAGGAGAGCAGTACCCGCATGCTACGAATGTGATCTCTTGATGGTGCCCCAGAAAGGAACTCTGGCACTTGTACTTCCCAAGTGAGCTTAGCTGCACAAAGTTTGCCCCACAGTGGCGAGCAGAAACATTGCTAGTGGCCAGTGAGCCACCCCATACACCGGGGCAGTAGCACCACACACATCTCCCAGAGAACAGAGACTTCCCAATCCGTGCGTGTTCTTTTCGAATGGAGAGGGTAGTTTGCAGTGTGCGAAGCACAGTCATGACCCACAGCGCTGCAGAAGTGCCATCTCCAAAGTGAATGGGAAGCTGCCCTCCCTCGCGTGGGTAAAGGCCTAACACCAGCCCTGATGGCACGTCACCGTGTGCAAAAGAAGAACAGAAAACGGACATTTTTCCCTGCAGGAAAAGGGCTCTTGTTTTCTCAAACAGAAAAACAAGCTGTCAGAAGTAAGTCAGTATTGGAGAGAGGCAGAAGGATGTACTTGGCAGAGGCTAGGGTAAGAGGTTCCTCAAAGCAGCCTTCTCAAAGGGCATAGAAGCAGAGGCCTTCTCCAGCGGCCTCTCCACCAGAGTCTATCCACAAAAGGAACACCTTGAAGCCGGCTGCGAATGCACAGCTTAGGAGGAAAGCAGTACCCGCATGCAACGAATGTGATCTCTCGATGGTGCCCCAGAAAGGAACTCTGGCACTTGTACTTCCCAAGTGAGCTTAGCTGCACAACGTTTGCCCCACAGTGGCGAGCAGAAACATTGCTAGTGGCCAGTGAGCCACCCCATACACCGGGGCAGTAGCACCACACACATCTCCCAGAGAACAGAGACTTCCCAATCCGTGCGTGTTCTCTTCGAATGGAGAGGGTAGTTTGCATTCTGCGAAGCACAGTCATGGCCCACAGCGCTGCAGGAGTGCCATCTCTAAAGTGAATGGGAAGCTGCCGTCCCTCGAGTGGGTAAAGGCCTAACACCAGCCCTGATGGCACGTCACCGTGTGCAAAAGAAGAACAGAAAACGAACATTTTTCCTGCAGGAAAAGGGCTCTCGGTTTCTCAAACGGAAAGACAAGCTGTCAGAAGTAAGTCAGTATTGGAGAGAGGCAGAAGGCTGTACTTGGCAGAGGCTAGGGTAAGAGGTTCCTCAAAGCAGCCTTCTCAAAGGGCATAGTAGCAGAGGCCTTCTCCAGCGGCCTCTCCACCAGAGTCTATCCACCAAAGGAACACCTTGAAGCTGGCTGCGAATGCACAGCTTAGGAGGAAAGCAGTACCCGCATGCTACGAATGTGATCTCTTGATGGTGCCCCAGAAAGGAACTCTGGCACTTGTACTTCCCAAGTGAGCTTATCTAAACAGAGTTTGCCCCACAGTGGCGAGCAGAAACATTGCTAGTGGCCAGTGAGCCACCCCATACACCGGGGCAGTAGCACCACACACATCTCTCAGAGAACAGAGACTTCCCAATCCGTGCGTGTTCTCTTCGAATGGAGAGGGTAGTTTGCAGTCTGCGAAGCACAGTCATGGCCCACAGCGCTGCAGGAGTGCCATCTCCAAAGTGAATGGGAAGCTGCCCTCCCTCGAGTGGGTAAAGGCCTAACAGCAGCCCTGATGGCACGTCACCGTGTGCAAAAGAAGAACATAAAACGAACATTTTTCCCTGCAGGAAAAGGGCTCTCGGTTTCTCAAACGGAAAGACAAGCTGTCAGAAGTAAGTCAGTATTGGAGAGAGGCAGAAGGCTGTACTTGGCAGAGGCTAGGGTAAGAGGTTCCTCAAATCAGCCTTCTCAAAGGGCATAGAAGCAGAGGCCTTCTGCAGCGGCCTCTCCACCAGAGTCTATACACAAAAGGAACACCTTGAAGCTGGCTGCGAATGCACAGCTTAGGAGGAGAGCAGTACCCGCATGCTACGAATGTGATCTCTTGATGGTGCCCCAGAAAGGAACTCTGGCACTAGTACTTCCCAAGTGAGCTTAGCTGCCCGACGTTTGCCCCACAGTGGCGAACAGAAACATTGCTAGTGGCCAGTGAGCCACCCCATACACCGGGGCAGTAGCACCACACACATCTCCCAGAGAACAGAGACTTCCCAATCCGTGCGTGTTCTCTTCGAATGGAGATGGTAGTTTGCAGTCTGCGAAGCACAGTCATGGCCCACAGCGCTGCAGGAGTGCCATCTCCAAAGTGAATGGGAAGCTGCCCTCCCTCGAGTGGGTAAAGGCCTAACACCAGCCGTGAAGGCACGTATCCGTGTGCAAAAGAAGAACAGAAAACGGACATTTTTCCCTGCAGGAAAAGGGCTCATGGTTTCTCAAACGGAAAGACAAGCTGTCAGAAGTAAGTCAGTATTGGAGAGAGGCAGAAGGCTGTACTTGGCAGAGGCTAGGGTAAGAGTTTCCTCAAAGCAGCCTTCTCAAAGGGCATAGAAGCAGAGGACTTCTCCAGCGGCCTCTCCACGAGAGTCTATACACAAAAGGAACACCTTGAAGCTGGCTGTGAATGCACAGCTTAGGAGGAGAGCAGTACCCGCATGCTACGAATGTGATCTCTTGATGGTGCCCCAGAAAGGAACTCTGGCACTTGTACTTCCCAAGTGAGCTTAGCTGCACAAAGTTTGCCCCACAGTGGCGAGCAGAAACATTGCTAGTGGCCAGTGAGCCACCCCATACACCGGGGCAGTAGCACCACACACATCTCCCAGAGAACAGAGACTTCCCAATCCGTGCGTGTTCTCTTCGAATGGAGAGGGTAGTTTGCAGTGTGCGAAGCACAGTCATGACCCACAGCGCTGCAGAAGTGCCATCACCAAAGTGAATGGGAAGCTGCCCTCCCTCGCGTGGGTAAAGGCCTAACACCAGCCCTAATGGCACGTCACCGTGTGCAAAAGAAGAACAGAAAACGGACATTTTTCCCTGCAGGAAAAGGGCTCTTGTTTTCTCAAACAGAAAAACAAGCTGTCAGAAGTAAGTCAGTATTGGAGAGAGGCAGAAGGATGTACTTGGCAGAGGCTAGGGTAAGAGGTTCCTCAAAGCAGCCTTCTCAAAGGGCATAGAAGCAGAGGCCTTCTCCAGCGGCCTCTCCAACAGAGTCTATACACAAAAGCAACACCTTGAAGCCGGCTGCGAATGCACAGCTTAGGAGGAAAGCAGTACCCGCATGCTACGAATGTGATCTCTTGATGGTGCTCCAGAAAGGAACTCTGACACTTGTACTTCCCAAGTGAGCTTAGCTGCACAACGTTTGCCCCACAGTGGCGAGCAGAAACATTGCTAGTGGCCAGTGAGCCACCCCATACACCGGGGCAGTAGCACCAGACACATCTCCCAGAGAACAGAGACTTCCCAATCCGTGCGTGTTCTCTTCGAATGGAGAGGGTAGTTTACAGTCTGCGAAGCACAGTCATGGCCCACAGCGCTGCAGGAGTGCCAACTCCAAAGTGAATGGGAAGCTGCCCTCCCTCGAGTGGGTAAAGGCCTAACACTAGCCCTGATGTCACGTCACCGTGTGCAAAAGAAGAACAGAAAACGGACATTTTTCCCTGCAGGAAAAGGGCTCTTGTTTTCTCAAACGGAAAGACAAGCTGTCAGAAGTAAGTCAGTATTGGAGAGATGCAGAAGGCTGTACTTGGCAGAGTCTAGGGTAAGAGGTTCCTCAAAGCAGCGTTCTCAAAGGGCATAGAAGCTGAGGCCTTCTCCAGCTGCCTCTCCACCAGAGTCTATCCACATAAGGAACACCTTGAAGCTGGCTGCGAATGCACAGCTTAGGAGGAAAGCAGTACCCGCATGCTACGAATGTGATCTCTTGATGGTGCCCCAGAAAGGAACTCTGGCACTTGTATTTCCCGAGTGAGCTTACCTGCACAACGTTTGCCCTACAGTGGCAAGCAGAAACATTGTTAGTGGCCAGTGAGCCACCCCTTACACCGGGGCAGTAGCACACACACATCTCCCAGAGAACTGAGACTTCCCAATCCGTGCGTGATCTCTTCGAATGGAGAGGGTAGTTTACAGTCTGCGAAGCACAGTCATGGCCCACAGCGCTGCAGGAGGGCCATCTCCAAAGTGAATGGGAAGCTGCCCTCCCTCGAGTGGGTAAAGGCCTAACACTAGCCCTGATGTCACGTCACCGTGTGCAAAAGAAGAACAGAAAACGGACATTTTTCCCTGCAGGAAAAGGGCTCTTGTTTTCTCAAACGGAAAGACAAGCTGTCAGAAGTAAGTCAGTATTGGAGAGATGCAGAAGGCTGTACTTGGCAGAGTCTAGGGTAAGAGGTTCCTCAAAGCAGCGTTCTCAAAGGGCATAGAAGCTGAGGCCTTCTCCAGCTGCCTCTCCACCAGAGTCTATCCACATAAGGAACACCTTGAAGCTGGCTGCGAATGCACAGCTTAGGAGGAAAGCAGTACCCGCATGCTACGAATGTGATCTCTTGATGGTGCCCCAGAAAGGAACTCTGGCACTTGTACTTCCCAAGTGAGCTTAGCTGCACAAAGTTTGAGCCACAGTGGCGAGCAGAAACATTGCTAGTGGCCAGTGAGCCACCCGATACACCGGGGCAGTAGCACCACACACATCTCCCAGAGAACAGAGACTTCCCAATCCGTGCGTGTTCTCTTCGAATGGAGAGGGTAGTTTGCAGTCTGCGAAGCACAGTCATGGCCCACAGCGCTGCAGGAGTGCCAACTCCAAAGTGAATGGGAAGCTGCCCTCCCTCGAGTGGGTAAAGGCCTAACACTAGCCCTGATGTCAAGTCACCGTGTGCAAAAGAAGAACAGAAAACGGACATTTTTCCCTGCAGGAAAAGGGCTCTTGTTTTCTCAAACGGAAAGACAAGCTGTCAGAAGTAAGTCAGTATTGGAGAGATGCAGAAGGCTGTACTTGGCAGAGTCTAGGGTAAGAGGTTCCTCAAAGCAGCGTTCTCAAAGGGCATAGAAGCTGAGGCCTTCTCCAGCTGCCTCTGCACCAGAGTCTATCCACATAAGGAACACCTTGAAGCTGGCTGCGAATGCACAGCTTAGGAGGAAAGCAGTACCCGCATGCTACGAATGTGATCTCTTGATGGTGCCCCAGAAAGGAACTCTGGCACTTGTATTTCCCGAGTGAGCTTACCTGCACAACGTTTGCCCTACAGTGGCAAGCAGAAACATTGTTAGTGGCCAGTGAGCCACCCCTTACACCGGGGCAGTAGCACACACACATCTCCCAGAGAACTGAGACTTCCCAATCCGTGCGTGATCTCTTCGAATGGAGAGGGTAGTTTACAGTCTGCGAAGCACAGTCATGGCCCACAGCGCTGCAGGAGGGCCATCTCCAAAGTGAATGGGAAGCTGCCCTCCCTCGAGTGGGTAAAGGCCTAACACCAGCCCTGATGGCACGTCACCGTCTGCAAAAGAAGAAAAGAAAACGGACATTTTTCCCTGCAGGAAAAGGGCTCTTGTTTTCTCAAACGGAAATACAAGCTGTCAGAAGTAAGTCAGTATTGGAGAGAGGCAGAAGGCTGTACTTGGCAGAGGCTAGGGTAAGAGGTTCCTCAAAGCAGCGTTCTCAAAGGGCATAGAAGCTGAGGCCTTCTCCAGCTGCCTCTCCACCAGAGTCTATCCACATAAGGAACACCTTGAAGCTGGCTGCGAATGCACAGCTTAGGAGGAAAGCAGTACCCGCATGCTACGAATGTGATCTCTTGATGGTGCCCCAGAAAGGAACTCTGGCACTTGTACTTCCCATGTGAGCTTAGCTGCACAAAGTTTGACCCACAGTGGCGAGCAGAAATATTGCTAGTGGCCAGTGAGCCACCCGATACACCGGGGCAGTAGCACCACACACATCTCCCCGAGAACAGAGACTTCCCAATCCGTGCGTGTTCTCTTCGAATGGAGAGGGTAGTTTGCAGTGTGCGAAGCACAGTCATGACACACAGCGCTGCAGGAGTGCCATCTCCAAAGTGAATGGGAAGCTGCCCTCCCTCGAGTGGGTAAAGGCCTAACACCAGCCCTGATGGCACGTCACCGTGTGCAAAAGAAGAACAGAAAACGGACATTTTTCCCTGCAGGAAAAGGGCTCTTGTTTCCTCAAACGGAAAGACAAGCTGTCAGAAGTAAGTCAGTATAGGAGAGAGGCAGAAGGATGTACTTGGCAGAGGCTAGGGTAAGAGGTTCCTCAAAGCAGCCTTCTCAAAGGGCATAGAAGCAGAGGCCTTCTCCAGCGGCCTCTCCACCAGAGTCTATCCACAAAAGGAACACCTTGAAGCCGGCTGCGAATGCACAGCTTAGGAGGAAAGCAGTACCCGCATGCAACGAATGTGATCTCTCGATGGTGCCCCAGAAAGGAACTCTGGCACTTGTACTTCCCAAGTGAGCTTAGCTGCACAACGTTTGCCCCACAGTGGCGAGCAGAAACATTGCTAGTGGCCAGTGAGCCACCCCATACACCGGGGCAGTAGCACCACACACATCTCCCAGAGAACAGAGACTTCCCAATCCGTGCGTGTTCTCTTCGAATGGAGAGGGTAGTTTGCATTCTGCGAAGCACAGTCATGGCCCACAGCGCTGCAGGAGTGCCATCTCCAAAGTGAATGGGAAGCTGCCGTCCCTCGAGTGGGTAAAGGCCTAACACCAGCCCTGATGGCACGTCACCGTGTGCAAAAGAAGAACAGAAAACGAACATTTTTCCTGCAGGAAAAGGGCTCTCGGTTTCTCAAACGGAAAGACAAGCTGTCAGAAGTAAGTCAGTATTGGAGAGAGGCAGAAGGCTGTACTTGGCAGAGGCTAGGGTAAGAGGTTCCTCAAAGCAGCCTTCTCAAAGGGCATAGAAGCAGAGGCCTTCTCCAGCGGCCTCTCGACCAGAGTCTATCCACCAAAGGAACACCTTGAAACTGGCTGCGAATGCACAGCTTAGGAGGAAAGCAGTACCCGCATGCTACGAATGTGATCTCTTGATGGTGCCCCAGAAAGGAACTCTGGCACTTGTACTTCCCAAGTGAGCTTAGCTAAACAGAGTTTGCCCCACAGTGGCGAGCAGAAACATTGCTAGTGGCCAGTGAGCCACCCGATACACCGGGGCAGTAGCACCACACACATCTCCCAGAGAACACAGACTTCCCAATCCTTGCGTGTTCTCTTCGAATGGAGAGGGTAGTTTACAGTCTGCGAAGCACAGTCATGACCCACAGCGCTGCAGGAGTGCCATCTCCACAGAGAACCGGAAGCTGCCCTCCCTCGAGTGGGTAAAGGGCTAACACCAGCCCTGAAGGCACGTCACCGTGTGCCAATGAAGAACAGAAAACGGACATTTTTCCCTGCAGGATACGGGCTCTTGGTTTCTCAAACGGAAAGACAAGCTGTCAAAAGTAAGTCAGTATTGGAGAGAGGCAGAAGGCTGTACTTGGCAGAGGCTAGGGTAAGAGGTTCCTCAAAGCAGCCTTCTCAAAGGGCATAGAAGCAGAGGCCTTCTCCAGCGGCCTCTCCACCAGAGTCTATCCACAAAAGAACACCTTGAATCTGGCTGCGAATGCACAGGTTAGGGGGAAAGCAGTACCCGCATGCTACGAATGTGATCTCTTGATGGTGCCCCAGAAAGGAACTCTGGCACTTGTCCTTCCCAAGTGTGCTTAGCTGCACAACGTTTGCCCCACAGTGGCGAGCAGAAACATTGCTAGTGGCCAGTGAGACACCCCATACACCGGGGCAGTAGCATCACACACATCTCCCAGAGAACACAGACTTCCCAATCCGTGCGTGTTCTCTTCGAATGGATAGGGTAGTTTGCAATCTGCGAAGCACAGTCATGGCCCACAGCGCTGCAGGAGGGCCATCTTCAAAGTGAATGGGAAGCTGCCCTCCCTCGAGTGGGTAAAGGGCTAACACCAGCCCTGATGGCACGTCACCGTGTGCAAAAGAAGAACAGAAAACGGACATTTTTCCCTGAAGGAAAAGGGCTCTTGGTTTCTCAAACCGAAAGACAAGCTGTCAGAAGTAAGTCAGTATTGGAGAGAGGCAGAAGGCTGTACTTGGCAGAGGCTAGGGTAAGAGGTTCCTCAAAGCAGCCTTCTCAAAGGGCATAGAAGCAGAGGCCTTCTCCAGCGGCCTCTCCACCAGAATCTATAAACAAAAGGAACACCTTGAAGCTGGCTCTGAATGCACAGCTTAGGAGGAAAGCAGTACCCGCATGCTACAAATGCGATCTCTTGATGGTGCCCCAGAAAGGAACTCTGGCACTTGTACTTCCCAAGTGAGCTTAGATGACCGATGTTTGCCCCACAGTGGCGAACAGAAACATTGCTAGTGGCCAGTGAGCCACCCCATACACCGGGGCAGTAGCACCACACACATCTCCCAGAGAACAGAGACTTCCCAATCCGTGCGTGTTCTCTTCAAATGTAGAGGGTAGTTTGCAGTCTGCGAAGCACAGTCATGGCCCACAGCGCTGCAGGAGTGCCATCTCCAAAGTGAATGGGAAGCTGCCGTCCCTCGAGTGGGTAAAGGCCTAACACCAGCCCTGATGGCACGTCACCGTGTGCAAAAGAAGAACAGAAAACGAACATTTTTCCTGCAGGAAAAGGGCTCTCGGTTTCTCAAACGGAAAGACAAGCTGTCAGAAGTAAGTCAGTATTGGAGAGAGGCAGAAGGCTGTACTTGGCAGAGGCTAGGGTAAGAGGTTCCTCAAAGCAGCCTTCTCAAAGGGCATAGAAGCAGAGGCCTTCTCCAGCGGCCTCTCAACCAGAGTCTATCCACAAAAGAACACCTTGAATCTGGCTGCGAATGCACAGGTTAGGAGGAAAGCAGTACCCGCATGCTACGAATGTGATCTCTTGATGGTGCCCCAGAAAGGAACTCTGGCACTTGTACTTCCCAAGTGAGCTTAGCTGCACAACGTTTGCCCACAGTGGGGAGCAGAAACATTGCTAGTGGCCAGTGAACCACCCCATACACCGGGGCAGTAGCAGCACACACATCTCCCAGAGAATAGAGACTTCCCAATCCGTGCGTGTTCTCTTCGAATGGAGAGGGCAGTTTGCAGTCTGCCAAGCACAGTCATGGCCCACAGCGCTGCAGGAGTGCCATCTCCAAAGTGAATGGGAAGCTGCCCTCCCTCGAGTGGGTAAAGGCCTAACACCAGCCCTGATGGCACGTCACCGTGTGCAAAAGAAGAACAGAAAACGGACATTTTTCCCTGCAGGAAAAGGGCTCATGGTTTCTCAAATGGAAAGACAAGCTGTCAGAAGTAAGTCAGTATTGGAGAGAGGCAGAAGGCTGTACTTGGCAGAGGCTAGGGTAAGAGGTTCCTCAAAGCAGCCTTCTCAAAGGGCATAGAAGCAGAGGCCTTCTCCAGCGGCCTCTCCACCAGAGTCTGTACACAAAAGGAACACCTTGAAGCTGGCTGCGAATGCACAGCTTAGGAGGAGAGCAGTACCCGCATGCTACGAATGTGATCTCTTGATGGTGCCCCAGAAAGGAACTCTGGCACTTGTACTTCCCAAATGAGCTTAGCTGACCGATGTTTGCCCCACAGTGGCGAACAGAAACATTGCTAGTGGCCAGTGAGCCACCCCATACACCGGGGCAGTAGCAGCACACACATCTCCCAGAGAACAGAGACTTCCCAAATCGTGCGTGTTCTCTTCGAATGGAGAGGGTAGTTTACAGTCTGCGAAGCACAGTCATGGCCCACAGCGCTGCAGGAGTGCCATCTCCAAAGTGAATGGGAAGCTGCCCTCCCTCGAGTGGGTAAAGGGCTAACACCAGCCCTGAAGGCACGTCACCGTGTGCCAATGAAGAACAGAAAACGGACATTTTTCCCTGCAGGATACGGGCTCTTGGTTTCTCAAACGGAAAGACAAGCTGTCAGAAGTAAGTCAGTATTGGAGAGAGGCAGAAGGCTGTACTTGGCAGAGGCCAGGGTAAGAGGTTCCTCAAAGCAGCCTTCTCAAAGGGCATAGAAGCAGAGGCCTTCTCCAGCGGCCTCTCCACCAGAGTCTACCCACAAAAGAACACCTTGAATCTGGCTGCGAATGCACAGGTTAGGAAGAAAGCAGTACCCGCATGCTACGAATGTGATCTCTTGATGGTGCCCCACAAAGGAACTCTGGCACTTGTCCTTCCCAAGTGTGCTTAGCTGCACAACGTATGCCCCACAGTGGCGAGCAGAAACATTGCTAGTGGCCAGTGAGACACCCGATACACCGGGGCAGTAGCACCACACACATCTCCCAGAGAACAGAGACTTCCCAATCCGTGCGTGTTCTCTTCGAATGGATAGGGTAGTTTGCAATCTGCGAAGCACAGTCATGGCCCACAGCGCTGCAGGAGTGCCAT
This sequence comes from Kogia breviceps, assembly GCF_026419965.1. Classification (NCBI taxonomy): domain Eukaryota; kingdom Metazoa; phylum Chordata; class Mammalia; order Artiodactyla; family Physeteridae; genus Kogia; species Kogia breviceps. The sequence continues at coordinate 23,787,001 of NC_081314.1, read as the reverse complement.
CTCCAAAGTGAATGGGAAGTTGCCCTCCCTCGAGTGGGTAAAGGCCTAACACCAGCCCTGATGGCACGTCACCGTGTGCAAAAGAAGAACAGAAAACGGACATTTTTCCCTGCAGGAAAAGGGCTCATGGTTTCTCAAATGGAAAGACAAGCTGTCAGAAGTAAGTCAGTATTGGAGAGAGGCAGAAGGCTGTACTTGGCAAAGGCTAGGGTAAGAGGTTCCTCAAAGCAGCCTTCTCAAAGGGCATAGAAGCAGAGGTCTTCTCCAGCGGCCTCTCCACCAGAGTCTATACACAAAAGGAACACCTTGAAGCTGGCTGCGAATGCACAGCTTAGGAGGAGAGCAGTACCCGCATGCTACGAATGTGATCTCTTGATGGTGCCCCAGAAAGGAACTCTGGCACTTGTACTTCCCAAGTGAGCTTAGCTGCCCGACGTTTGCCCCACAGTGACGAACAGAAACATTGCTAGTGGCCAGTGAGCCACCCCATACACCGGGGCAGTAGCACCACACACATCTCCCAGAGAACAGAGACTTCCCAATCCTTGCGTGTTCTCTTCGAATGGAGAGGGTAGTTTGCAGTCTGCGAAGCACAGTCATGGCCCACAGCGCTGCAGGAGTGCCATCTCCAAAGTGAATGGGAAGCTGCCCTCCCTCGAGTGGGTAAAGGCCTAACACCAGCCGTGAAGGCACGTCACCGTGTGCAAAAGAAGAACAGACAACTGACAATTTTCCCTGCAGGAAAATGGCTCTTGGTTTCTCAAACGGAAAGACAAGCTGTCAGACGTAAGTCAGTATTGGAGAGTGGCAGAAGCCTGTACTTGGCAGATGCTAGGGTAAGAGGTTCCTCAAAGCATCCTTCTAAAAGGGCATAGAAGCAGAGGCTTCTCCAGCGGCCTCTCCCCCAGAGTCTGTCCACAAAAGGAACACCTTGAAGCCGGCTGCGAATGCACCGCTTAGGAGGAAAGCAGTACCCGCATGCTACGAATGTGCTCTCTTGATGGTGCCCCAGAAAGGAACTCTGGCACTTGTACTTCCCAAGTGAGCTTAGCTGACCGATGTTTGCCCCACAGTGGCGAACAGAAACATTGCTAGTGGCCAGTGAGCCACCCCATACACCGGGGCAGTAGCAGCACACACATATCCCAGAGAACAGAGACTTCCCAATCCGTGCGTGTTCTCTTCGAATGGAGAGGGTAGTTTGCAGTCTGGGAAGCACAGTCATGGCCCACAGCGCTGCAGGAGTGCCATCTCCAAAGTGAATGGGAAGCTGCCCTCCCTCGAGTGGGTAAAGGCCTAACACCAGCCCTGATGTCACGTCACCGTGTTCAAAAGAAGAACAGAAAACGAACATTTTTCCCTGCAGGAAAAGGGCTCTCGGTTTCTCAAACGGAAAGACAAGCTGTCAGAAGTAAGTCAGTATTGGAGAGAGGCAGAAGGCTGTACTTGGCAGAGGCTAGGGTAAGAGGTTCCTCAAAGCAGCCTTCTCAAAGGGCATAGAAGCAGAGGCCTTCTCCAGCGGCCTCTCCACCAGAGTCTATCCACAAAAGAACACCTTGAATCTGGCTGCGAATGCACAGGTTAGGAGGAAAGCAGTACCCGCATGCTACGAATGTGATCTCTTGATGGTGCCCCAGAAAGGAACTCTGGCACTTGTACTTCCCAAGTGAGCTTAGCTCCACAACGTTTGCCCACAGTGGGGAGCAGAAACATTGCTAGTGGCCAGTGAACCACGCCATACACCGGGGCAGTAGCACCACACACATCTCCCAGAGAATAGAGACTTCCCAATCCGTGCGTGTTCTCTTCGAATGGAGAGGGTAGTTTGCAGTCTGCGAAGCACAGTCATGGCCCACAGCGCTGCAGGAGTGCCATCTCCAAAGTGAATGGGAAGCTGCCCTCCCTCGAGTGGGTAAAGGCCTAACACCAGCGCTGAAGGCACTTCACCGTTTGCAAAAGAAGAACTGAAAAGGGACAATTTTCCCTGCAGGAAAAGGGCTCTTGGTTTCTCAAACGGAAAGACAAGCTGTCAGAAGTAAGTCAGTATTGGAGAGAGGCAGAAGGCTGTACTTGGCAGAGGCTAGGGTAAGAGGTTCCTCAAAGCAGCCTTCTCAAAGGGCATAGAAGCAGTGGCCTTCTCCAGCGGCCTCTCCACCAGAGTCTATACACAAAAGGAACACCTTGAAGCTGGCTGCGAATGCACAGCTTAGGAGGAAAGCAGTACCCGCATGCTACGAATGTGATCTCTTGATGGTGCCCGAGAAAGGAACTCTGGCACTTGTACTTCCCAAGTGAGCTTAGCTGAACAGAGTTTGCCCCACACTGGCGAGCAGAAACATTGCTAGTGGCCAGTGAGCCACCCCATACACCGGGGCAGTAGCACCACACACATCTCCCAGAGAACAGAGACTTCCCATTCAGTGCGTGTTCTCTTCAAATGGAGAGGGTAGTTTGCAGTCTGCGAAGCACAGTCATGGCCCACAGCGCTGCAGGAGTGCCATCTCCAAAGTGAATGGGAAGCTGCCCTCCCTCGAGTGGGTAAAGGCCTAACACCAGCCCTGATTGCAAGTCACCGTATGCAAAAGAAGAACAGAAAACGAACATTTTTCCCTGCAGGAGAAGGGCTCTTGGTTTCTCAAAAGGAAAGACAAGCTGTCAGAAGTAAGTCAATATTGGAGAGAGGCAGAAGGCTGTACTTGGCAGAGACTAGGGTAAGAGTTTCCTCAAAGCATCCTTCTCAAAGGGCATAGAAGCAGAGGCCTTCTCCAGTGGCCTCTCCACCAGAGTCTATCCACAAAAGGAACACCTTGAAGCTGGCTGCGAATGCACAGCTTAGGAGGAAAGCAGTACCCGCATGCTACGAATATGATCACTTGATGGTGCCCCAGAAAGGAACTCTGGCACTTGTACTTCCCAAGTGAGCTTAGCTGCACAACGTTTGCCCCACAGTGGCGAGCAGAAGCATTGCTAGTGGCCAGTGAGACACCCCATACACCGGGGCAGTAGCACCACACACATCTCCCAGAGAACAGAGACTTCCCAATCCGTGCGTGTACTCTTCGAATGGAGAGGGTAGTTTGCAGTCTGCGAAGCACAGTCATGGCCCACAGCGCTGCAGGAGTGCCTTCTCCAAAGTGAATGGGAAGCTGCCCTCCCTCGAGTGGGTAAAGGCCTAACACCAGCCCTGATGGCACGTCACAGTGTGGAAAAGAAGAACAGAAAACGAACATTTTTCCCTGCAGGAAAAGGGCTCTCGGTTTCTCAAACGGAAAGACAAGCTGTCAGAAGTAAGTCAGTATTGGAGAGAGGCAGAAGGCTGTACTTGGCAGAGTCTAGGGTAAGAGGTTCCTCAAAGCAGCCTTCTCAAAGGGCATAGAAGCAGAGGCGTTCTCCAGCTGCCTCACCACCAGAGTCTATCCACAAAAGGAACACCTTGAATCTGGCTGCGAATGCACAGCTTGGAGGAAAGCAGTACCCGCATGCTACGAATGTGATCTCTTGATGGTGCCCCAGAAAGGAACTCTGGCACTTGTACTTCCCGAGTGAGCTTAAGTGCACAACGTTTCCCTACAGTGGCAAGCAGAAACATTGTTAGTGGCCAGTGAGCCAACCCTTACACCGGGGCAGTAGCACACACACATCTCCCAGAGAACAGAGACTTCCCAAATCGTGCGTGTTCTCTTCGAATGGAGAGGGTAGTTTACAGTCTGCGAAGCAGAGTCATGGCCCACAGCGCTGCAGGAGGGCCATCTCCAAAGTGAATGGGAAGCTGCCCTCCCTCGAGTGGATAAAGGCCTAACACCAGCCCTGATGGCACGTCACCGTCTGCAAAAGAAGAACAGAAAACGGACATTTTTCCCTGCAGGAAAAGGGCTCTTGTTTTCTCAAACGGAAATACAAGCTGTCAGAAGTAAGTCAGTATTGGAGAGAGGCAGAAGGCTGTACTTGGCAGAGGCTAGGGTAAGAGTTTCCTCAAAGCAGCCTTCTCAAAGGGCATAGAAGCAGTGGCCATCTCCAGCGGCATCGCCACGAGCGTCTATACACAAAGGGAACACCTTGAAGCTGGCGGCGAATGCACAGCTTAGGAGGAGAGCAGTACCTGCATGCTACGAATGTGATCTCTTGATGGTGCCCCAGAAAGGAACTCTGGCACTTGTACTTCCCAAGTGAGCTTAGCTGCACAAAGTTTGACACACAGTGGCGAGCAGAAACATTGCTAGTGGCCAGTGAGCCACCCGATACACCGGGGCAGTAGCACCACACACATCTCCCAGAGAACAGAGACTTCCCAATCCGTGCGTGTTCTCTTCGAATGGAGAGGGTAGTTTGCAGTGTGCGAAGCACAGTCATGGCCCACAGCGCTGCAGGAGTGCCATCTCCAAAGTGAATGGGAAGCTGCCCTCCCTCGAGTGGGTAAAGGCCTAACACCAGCCCTGATGGCACGTCACCGTGTGCAAAAGAAGAACAGAAAACGGACATTTTTCCCTGCAGGAAAAGGGCTCTTGTTTTCTCAGACGGAAAGACAAGCTGTCAGAAGTAAGTCAGTATTGGAGAGAGGCAGAAGGCTGTACTTGGCAGAGGCTAGGGTAAGAGGTTCCTCAAAGCAGCCTTCTCAAAGGGCATAGAAGCAGAGGCCTTCTCTAGCGGCCTCTCCACCAGAGTCTATCCACCAAAGGAACACCTTGAATCTGGCTGCGAATGCACAGCGTAGGAGGAAAGCAGTACCCGCATGCTACGAATGTGATCTCTTGATGGTGCCCCAGAAAGGAACTCTGGCACTTGTACTTCCCAAGTGAGCTTAGCTGCACAAAGTTTGCCCCACAGTGGCGAGCAGAAACATTGCTAGTGGCCAGTGAACCACCCCATACACCGGGGCAGTAGCACTAGACACATCTCCCAGAGAACAGAGACTTCCCAATCCGTGCGTGTTCTCTTCGAATGGAGAGGGTAGTTTGCAGTCTGCGAAGCACAGTCATGGCCCACAGCGCTGCAGGAGTGCCATCTCCAAAGTGAATGGGAAGCTGCCCTCCCTCGAGTGGGTAAAGGCCTAACACTAGCCCTGATGTCACGTCACCGTGTGCAAAAGAAGAACAGAAAACGGACATTTTTCCCTGCAGGAAAAGGGCTCTTGTTTTCTCAAACGGAAAGACAAGCTGTCAGAAGTAAGTCAGTATTGGAGAGAGGCAGAAGGCTGTACTTGGCAGAGGCTAGGGTAAGAGGTTCCTCAAAGCAGCCTTCTCAAAGGGCATAGAAGCAGTGGCCTTCTCCAGCGGCCTCTCCACCAGAGTCTATACACAAAAGGAACACCTTGAAGCTGGCTGCGAATGCACAGCTTAGGAGGAAAGCAGTACCCGCATGCTACGAATGTGATCTCTTGATGGTGCCCGAGAAAGGAACTCTGGCACTTGTACTTCCCAAGTGAGCTTAGCTGAACAGAGTTTGCCCCACAGTGGCGAGCAGAAACATTGCTAGTGGCCAGTGAGCCACCCCATACACCGGGGCAGTAGCACCACACACATCTCCCAGAGAACAGAGACTTCCCATTCCGTGCGTGTTCTCTTCAAATGGAGAGGGTAGTTTGCAGTCTGCGAAGCACAGTCATGGCCCACAGCGCTGCAGGAGTGCCATCTCCAAAGTGAATGGGAAGCTGCCCTCCCTCGAGTGGGTAAAGGCCTAACACCAGCCCTGATTGCAAGTCACCGTATGCAAAAGAAGAACAGAAAACGAACATTTTTCCCTGCAGGAGAAGGGCTCTTGGTTTCTCAAAAGGAAAGACAAGCTGTCAGAAGTAAGTCAATATTGGAGAGAGGCAGAAGGCTGTACTTGGCAGAGACTAGGGTAAGAGTTTCTTCAAAGCATCCTTCTCAAAGGGCATAGAAGCAGAGGCCTTCTCCAGTGGCCTCTCCACCAGAGTCTATCCACAAAAGGAACACCTTGAAGCTGGCTGCGAATGCACAGCTTAGGAGGAAAGCAGTACCCGCATGCTACGAATATGATCACTTGATGGTGCCCCAGAAAGGAACTCTGGCACTTGTACTTCCCAAGTGAGCTTAGCTGCACAACGTTTGCCCCACAGTGGCGAGCAGAAGCATTGCTAGTGGCCAGTGAGACACCCCATACACCGGGGCAGTAGCACCACACACATCTCCCAGAGAACAGAGACTTCCCAATCCGTGCGTGTACTCTTCGAATGGAGAGGGTAGTTTGCAGTCTGCGAAGCACAGTCATGGCCCACAGCGCTGCAGGAGTGCCTTATCCAAAGTGAATGGGAAGCTGCCCTCCCTCGAGTGGGTAAAGGCCTAACACCAGCCCTGATGGCACGTCACAGTGTGGAAAAGAAGAACAGAAAACGAACATTTTTCCCTGCAGGAAAAGGGCTCTCGGTTTCTCAAACGGAAAGACAAGCTGTCAGAAGTAAGTCAGTATTGGAGAGAGGCAGAAGGCTGTACTTGGCAGAGTCTAGGGTAAGAGGTTCCTCAAAGCAGCCTTCTCAAAGGGCATAGAAGCAGAGGCGTTCTCCAGCTGCCTCACCACCAGAGTCTATCCAAAAAAGGAACACCTTG